>NC_079322.1:37149166-37487291 GCF_029931775.1 Euleptes europaea
CCCCTCTCTTTTCACTTTGGAGGGAAGACTCTTTGGAGGGTAGACTCTATACTTCACTGAAGTCTGTCCCCTCACTAAACTCTGCCTTCTTCAGGATCCACCCCTAACATTTCCAGATATTTCCCAACCCAGAGCTGGCAACAGTTGTTGTTGTTACTATTACTATTGAGGTCACTGCTAGACTAGAGAGTCCTGGGTTCGTTAAAAAGTGAACTCAAAGCATATTCCTGTCTCTTTGAGCTTCCTTTTGATACTATCTGTGTGCAGCAACACATGTGAGGAATCCTGCAGTCCACCCTGATAATTATTTTGTTTTTGTATGTGATTAAATCGCTTCCGCTATGGTTGTCTTCATTATAACACTGCATGATAAGGACCCTTTCTTCTCTTTTACACTAGATCAGAAAGCAATCAGATGTTGCTTGTTTTTAAGTATTCATATTCCGTTTTAGTGGGTCCAACCACCTTCAAGTAAAAATCTGGCTCTAATGAAAGATAACATGCTTCTGGAAGAGTTAGAAGCGATCTGCAAAGAGGGTTCCACATAACTCTGTTGTTTCAGTAGAAACATGATTTCCCCAAAGTAATGCCACCCAATCTGTTATGAAGTTTGCTGTTTACTGAAGTCTCTGATAAATGGTTTAGAGAGAAAATGATGTCACCCCTAAATGGATTTTCCAGGTGCTGGATTTTCTCAGTTATTTGCCATCATACTTTCATGCACTGTAGCCCCCCCCCCAAAAAAAGCACATGACTTGGAGGTAAATGCTAGATAATACAGTCCTGATCCAGTGGAAGTGAATCACACTTAAGTGTCATTGAAATCAATAGGACAAGGGAGTTGTGACTAATGAAGTCCCGGTCATCTCACAGAGACTTTGAATTTCACTGTTTTTCTCTGTGAGGGGGTCACATTATGTGGCGAAGATACCTTTTCAGTACCTAGGCTATCATAGAATCAAAGAACTGGAAGGGACCACCAGGGTCCTCTAGTCCAACCCCCTGCACAATGCAGGAAACTCACAACTACCTCCCCCACCCAGTGACCCCTACTCCATGCCCAGAAGATGGCCAAGATGCCCTCCCTCTCATGAACTGCCTAAGGTCATAGAATCAGCATTGCTGACAGATGGCCATCTAGCCTCTTCTTAAAAACCTCCAGGGAAGGAGAGCTTACCACCTCCCGAGGAAGCCTGTTCCACTGAGGAACCACTCTAACTGTTAGAAACTTCTTCCTAATGTCTAGATGGAAACTCTTCTGATCTAATTTTAACCCGTTGGTTCTGGTCCAACCTTCTGGGGCAACAGAAAACAACTCGGCACCATCCTCTATATGACAGCTCTTCAAGTACTTGAATATGGTTATCATATCCCCTCTCAGTCTTCTCCTCTTCAGGCTAAACATACCCAGCTCCTTCAACTTTTCCTCATAGGACTTGGTCTCTTTGCCCTCACCTTTGCCCTCCTCTGGACTTGTCCACATCCTTCTTAAAGTGCGGTGCCCAAAACTGAACACAATACTCTAGGTGAGGTCTAAACAGAGCAGAGTAAAGCAATAGCATCACTTCACATGATCTGGACTTCTGTTGATGCAGCCCAAGATCGCATTCGCCTTTTTAGCTGCCGCATCACACTGCTAACTCGTGTTCAGTGTTTGGTCTACTAAGACCCCAAGATCCTTTTCACACACACTACTGCTCAGACAAGTCTCTCCCATCCTATAATTATGCATTTGATTTTTCCTACCTAAATGCAGAACTAAATGCAGAACATCTGATACTCAGAAATAGATTGCCTCTGAGTAGAGGTTCTACATGTACAGTCACACTCACAACTATCCTGGGTCTGGGAGTAAGCCCCACTGAACTGAAACAGAAACAAACAAATAAGCAAGCCTGGTAGGAAACTGAGGCACAGGGGCGAAGAAGAAACTTGCCCAGCTTGAACAGAATTGATCTTCCACAGCAGTCTCTCTAGCGGCCCCCAAATGCCTAAACACAGTAAGGTGACTAGCCCTTCCTGCTTGATCTTTTAGTAACGGCCCCCTATTCCTCAAAGTTCTCAAACACAAGGCTCTTTCCCTACCATCTGGGCTTTTGAGAATAACAGTGTTAATAGCTGGTTGCACATTGTCATTTCATATGAGCATTGTATCACTAGCAACAAGTTTGGGCTAAACATCCAGCTGGCATAACACAAACAAGCCTAAGATGATTTTACTCCCCATAGAACAATTACAGTAAGTACAACCTCCCCAAAGAACTGGAAGATGAAATGATAATCATCCTCTAGAGGCGGGAAGCACAATGCCGATTGAAAAGCAACTCCAGCATACATGGAGCAGAGGATCGAAAGCCATTACACTGGCAGAGCGTCAGTAGTCTGGTTTTGCATCATAAGTGATTGTGCTCTACTGACCGATTGTCCTAGTAATCCGAGGTTCTTAGGTTAGGGCCATGTGGCAGCCTCAAAAGGGCTTGCCATTAAATCAAATGCCAAAATACAATGCTGATCTGTAGGAGTCCCCATGCTCATTCATACTCTCACTATAATGATGTAACAAATAGTGTAAACTTTCTCCTTTTTCTTATACTACAATTTAAGCATTGTCACACTTAAGCAGTTCAACAAAGCAGAACACACGAACATTGCAAACAGAAAAGAATAAGAGCCCTAAATTGTTATAGACTGTAAAGGCAAGAGGTTCAAAACATAGGAATACAATTTCCATCAATGTATTCACTCCCTTTCATTTTTTTATTTAATGTATTTATATGTTATACAAATTTTCTTATAATTATTTAACTGGGCTCTTCCTTGTTCAAAAATAAGCTGTTCATATATTTGTATTAAGTCTGCGTTTTCATGGATTTTTTAAAATTTTGTTTGTATGAGGATATTTTTTGCATCAGTTGTCAGACATGGATGCCCTTCTTAGTTTATGTGAATGCAATGATAGTCATGCTGATATACATATTAGCACAAATGTGCATGGTAATTATAGTGATACTGTTCAGTATACTGATTGCCATAGGTTGGGGATTAACAATGGGGCATGTACAGCCATGAACTTTCAAACAAATGCATTAATCAAAGAAAGGTGGTCTATAAATATTTTAATTAACAAACTAATACACATATTTGGTCCAGAGAATGGTTGGGAGGCAGATGACAGAGACTGAGTTCTATTATGGGGGTGGTGGTTCTGTTGAAGCCCCCTGTACTGCCTCCAAAGCTTCTCCTGTGGGTCAGGAGACCGTCAAGAACTGTTCAGGGTTCCGCCTGGGGACGATAACTGGAAGAAGAGTCCTTGGTAAAGGGGGGTCCTCCTTCTGTGAGCAGAATTGACTTTTGGTTGCCGAAGATGTTTGGATCTAAGCAAAACTGCTAAAATTAAGTAGGTATGTAAACCACCTAGACATAAAATCATGTAGAACTGAGGTTACGCCTCTCTGAGCTCTTAAGAGGAAGAACAGGGTATAAGTGAAATTTTATATGTTTTACACCCACCCACGTGTTTGTGTGTGTGTGTGTATCGGGTCTGATAGTCACTGACCAATACATATAATATGATGGACCGGAAGGTACTGCAGGCTGTCATAATAGTACAAGCATGCCAATCAACCCACTGTTTGGGCACTTTAAAGAATAATTCTTACAACTTTTGTAGAATAGTTACCAGATAAGGTAACATTACAGAAATTATGGAATTGGGAAGCAGATTACTCTTCTGAGGAAATATTGAGGAATGGAAAGTGGGGGTGAAATATTACTATTAATACTTTTTCAGCCAATAAGTCGATAAGAGTGGAAATATACTGAAGAAAATTATGCTATGATCCCTCAGTTTCCAGGGTGTGCACATTCTCCTGAGTCATAGTATAAGCTTTGCGATTATAACAGTACTCATCAAGCATTGAGTGTGATTTTGTAAAGCAAATATTCCCACTTCCCTTCTGAGCATCTTTAGCTGACTATTCTGATAGGACGTAATAAATCTGTAATAAATCTGACTATTCTGATAGGACACAGAACAGGAATGACCAAAGGTCACCTTGCAATCGATATGGCATAAGCAGCTCTCAGTTCTGCAATTAACATGCTTATTGTACAAATCAAATAAAGGCTGTTTCATTGGTTGAGATTTATGCAACCTTTAAATTAATAGAAAGGGAGCCAAAACACTGGAGGCTCTACCAGTCAGACAGTTTCAGTCTCAATGAAAAAGATCAATTCTGCATTTCATTAGGAATTTATTGCTTATTAGAGACATCTACAGCTAGAGGTAAGTTCACCAGAAGGTTGTTTCACATATTAACAAGGTCAAGTGAACCCCAGTTTGGTTTCTTGCTGAAAGCATTTGCCTTGGAATGATTTTTGTATCAAGCCTACAGATAGGGTTGCCAACCTCCAGGTAGTATTTATATGAGACTATGGTTCCACGAAGATTCCCACGAAGTGAAGCCACAGTGAGAACCTTCATGGAACCATCATTGTTTAAGCTTTTCGCATCTATGCTGATTTCCAAACCTTAGGTACTAGCATAGAGTTGCCTATTTCCTACATACAACCTCCAGGTAGTAGCTGGAGATCTCCTGCTATTACAACTGATCTCCAGCCGATAGAGATCAGTTCACCTGGAGAAAATGGCCACTTTGGCAAGTGGACTCTATGGCATGGAAACCCCTCCCCTTGCCAAACCCTGCCCTCCTCAGGCTCCTCCCCAAAAACCTCCTGCCGGTGGTGAATAAGGTACTGGCAACCCTACCTACAGAGTAGAGGGATATTTTTGCATAGCAGATTTGTGCCTTATTAATTTAATAAGTAGGAGGGAAGGCGGCATGGTTTAGCCCAATCTCGTCAGAGATCTCGGAAGCTAAGCAGGGTCAGTACTTGGAAGAGAGACCACCGAGAAAGGATCTGCAGAGGAGGGCAATGGCAAAAGACCTCTGCTTCTCACGTGCCTTGAAAGCACTTTGCTGGGGTTGCTGTAAGTCAGCTGTGACTTGACAACACTTCACACACACACACAATTTAACACGTAGGTTGAAGAAAGCACAGAAAGTGAATCACAGTTCAGTCTTAGAGAGAGTGACTCCTGTCTAACTCCGTCAATTTTAGTGGGATTGGACTGGACTGGACTCCATATGATTACACTGAACAACATAGGAATCCTCAACATAGTCACCATCCAAACGTTTATTGGCACCCACATTTCTTCTCCAGAATGTCTCTTCTGGCTTTTCTCCACCCCACCAGAGCACTTTACATACACACACACATGTATTTTTGTGTTGGTCTTTGACCATATTCAGTCCTTCATTCATTCTTCTGATACTGCAATCTCAACACTCTTCTTCTGAAGAAAAATACCTGTTACTAACTGTTAAGTCCGCGTGGGGAGGACACACGAGGTCAAGAAGGAGTTCCAACACGTTTTATTGTCGTACAAAACAGAACTGAGAACTGTGAGAAGCGGCCCTGCCTATATTCCCCCTGGCCGCTTGCTGCCACTCCCCCCTGATCCGTGATAGGGGGGAACAACCCCCGGGTCGCCAATAGCGCGACCCGGCTTAGGGCCAATGGGGCACGCTGGCTCTGGCCAATCACACAAACAGGGTTTAGGAGCCTTTGCCTGGGACTCAAGCTCCTAGGTTTCCCCCCTGCTTACTACCCTATTTACATACATAACACCAACATTTACCAGAATGTTCTATAAGTCTTTGAACACCTACAATAAAACACAATGATATTGCAAAGAGAAAGAATGTACTGGAATAAATGATAACAGAAGACACCAAATCTCCCATCCTCTGCTATGAAACTTTGACTTCAGCTGACTTATCTGTCTAGAGTGATTTCAAAAACTAATCTTCGACTTTGCTACACTGGAAACTACATTCTTCAGCAATGGGTGCTAGGGGTGTGTACTGCAACAATTTTCATAATAATTTTGCATCTGGATTTTGGGTAGGACATTGTTTTTGTTATTCTGATTTGTTTGGAAGTATTCTTTCCAGTTCAGAGTTTTGGGAAAGTATTCTTTTCAGGTCCTAAAAATCTGGGATCATTATTTTTGTCATTCCCCTGGGTGGCTCTGTACAGCTTTCTCAGTGATTGCGCACACAGTGTGGATGATCTTTCACAATCTGCTTGTTTGGCCCCTTCAGAAAGCTGGCTAAGATGCTTTCATGTCTCAAAGTATTTGGTGGCAATCTTGAATCAATTTGCTGGCTCCAGTTCTGCAGCTAGACTCAGTTGACTGGTTTAATAGCTTGTTGTTACTGTCCTGCACTTGTCTGGCCTCCTCTTTTGTAGCCTTCTTGAAACTTCAGAAAATTATTCCATACCAGTGGGCATTTGCTGTACTTTCCCTCATAACATGAAGTTTTAATCTCTGGGTAGGGTTGCCAACCTCCAGGTACTAGCTAGAGATCTCCTGCTATTGAAGTGCTGTTGTATTATTTAGTAGCCAATGATAAATAACACAGTCGGAGGTTGGAAGATTAACGATCTGTTTATTGTGGCCAAAATAATGCAGTCGGGTGTGATTGCCCCAAAGCAAGCAGGGCAATTCACAGACCAGAACAAAGGATTGCCACAACATATATAACCTCTGGTCAGGGGTGTTACAATATATGTAATACAGAGCATAGACACACAAAGACCCAATGATGGACACCTTTGGATTAGCATAGGCCTATCAGTGGGGGTTGAGGCGGGGATTTAGGTGGCTACATGATCTGGGACGGGGAACCGAAACTTAACATTCCTTAAGCAGTAGGTAATTCTGGGCCGTGTATTGGTGGAAGGCTGTACCAGACACAGAGAGCCTGATTTACTGACTCATGACTCCCGGGTGCCACCTTCCCAAAGCCCTCATGTGTGCACATGAATACGTAGTGTTCCAAACCAGCTCTTATACTCTAGGCCTAGCATTTCCATAAGAGCAATTATGCAGACTGAACACAAAAGCATACATTCAAATAATAATAATGATTACAGGCATTACACTATTACAGATGATCTCCAGCCGATAGAGATCAGTTCACATGAAAACACATGAACGCATGAAGCTGCCTTAAAGTGAATCAGACTACTGGTCCATCGAAGTCAGTATTGTCTACTCAGACTGGCAGTAGCTCTCCAGGGTCTCAGTCAGAGGTCTTTCACATCACCTACTTGCTTAGTCCCTTTAACTGGAGATGCCGGGTATTGAACCTGGGACCTTCTGCATGCCAAGCAGATGCTCTACAAGCTGAGCCACTGCCCCTCCCCTGGAGAAAATGGCTGCTTTTGCAATTGGACTCTATGGCCTTGAGGTCCCTCTCCTCCCCAAACCCTGCCCTCCTCAGGCTCTGCCCCAAAAACCTCCTGCCGGTGGCAAAGAGGGACCTGGCAACCCTATCTGTGGGGTTTTCTTGTGCATTGCTATTTTCGGTAGTAGCTTTGGTCATTTTAATGTTTGATGCTGTTTTTCTGCTTTTACTCTTGCTTTGTCCACTAGGGCTGTTGAAAAAAAAATTCGGTCTAGTTCGGCTTCGGCAAAATTCAGCCCGTTTTTATTCGGGCCGTGCCGAAGTCCGAACTCCCCCGCTTCAGATACCCGGAAATTCGGGGGGATCTGGAGTTTGGGAGAAAATTTGGCCCCCCGCGCACCTTCAGAGGGCTTCCCTGAAGGCGCGCTGGGGGCCCTTTAAACAAGCCCCTCTGCGCTGTCTGCGCAGGCAGCGCAGAGGGTTTCCAGCCCCCCGCCAGCCCTGCCGGGAGTCCCGGCAGGACTGGGGGGGGTGCTTTAAATAGATTTGTGCCTCCTGGCCAGGAGGCACAGATCTATTTAAAAGGCCCTCCACGCGCCTCCAGGGAAGCTCCCTGGAGGCGCACGGGTGGGGGGGGGGGGACAGATCTTCGCCTTCCAGCTGGAAGGCGCAGATCTGTTTAAAGGGGCCGAATTCACCGAATTTATTCGGGAACACCCCGAACTCAGCGAATTCGGCTCCCCGGTTTCCCCCCTTTTTGAGTTCGGTTCATCCAAACCGAAAAACTGCCGAATTGCGGGAAATTCGGCTGTTTTTTGGTTTGGACTGAACCGAATCAACAGCCCTATTGTCCACTGCTGCCTGCAGATTGTTTGCCATTTTGGTGATGGCAGAAATATTCTAGAATCTTATTACTAATCAATATTTACATAGCATTACCAAAGTTTTAAAGCATTTCATGTATCAATCAAGTTTTATTTTGATACAATATCAGCTCTGAATAAAAATCAAAGTTAGGTTAAAATGATAAAATAAAATAATAAAAGTTGATGATTCTGGGAGGGATGATTTGAAGAAGAGGAGGAAAGACCTTCTATGGGGAAAGGTTTTCAGTTAGCCGTTTACAAATACCACTAGACCAGAGGCAAAATTTGGCTACTTGAATGGTTATCTTCCGAGAAGAGTCTGCTAAGAGAAGGGAAACTTTAGCTTCTTCTGATCTCCCAGGAAAGGATGACAATATGGGGAGAATGTACTGCGCTCTTATGTCGTCATTTCATGTATATCATCTTGTTATGAGTATACTGATTACATAGCCAATGCCTGCAGTGGTTGACCTGTCCCCATATTTGCAGGGCTAAGAACTGCACTTTACCAATTAAAACAATATGAGATTGCTGTAATGCAAACTCATATTTTCCAACAGAAATCTCGGTGCCGTCATATTATAATGTGTGGAACACTCTTAAGCATTTTACAAAACAAGAGAATTTTCTGTTCAGAAATCTGATTTTTTTTTTTAAAGCTGTACCTTTGCTGGAATAATTCACTGCCTAATTGGTTATACCGGCTTCAATATCTAGAAATGCTTATAGGCAATTGTGCAGTTTAATTACATGCTTTGCTGCCTCATGGAATCCCTTTGATTGCCCATGAAATCAGATAACGAGTGCATTTATAATTGAAGGAGTTAAGCATACCAAATACTTATACAAATTATTGATAATACCTTAACACTACTATACCAAAAGGAGGCAGATAAGATGGAATAAAACCTAAACCCAACAAACCAGCAGTAATGGGCTGCTTAGCATAAATGATGTTTATGTAAAGGTGAAGCAGAAAGTATTTGAGTATCCATCTGTGAAAAAAAGAGCAGTTTCATAGTTACACCTTGGAAATCTCTTGGAGAGAAAGTCATACCAGCAAAGCATATTTCTTCACATATGTTTCATAGCTGGGGAGGGGGAGAGGCTAGGGTTACCAGGTCCCTCTTTGCCACTGGCTGGAGGTTTTGGGGGTGGAGCCTGAGGAGGGCAGGGTTTAGGGAGGGGTGAGACTTCAATGCCATAGAGCCCAATTGCCAAAGCGGCCATTTTCTCCAGGGGAACTGATCTCTATTGGCTGGAGATCAGTTGTAATAGCAGATCTCCAGCTAGTACCTGGAGGTTGGCAACCCTAGGAAAGGCCCACAAAAAATGTTAGAGGCATTTGAAGACTGGAAGAAGATTGTCAAACGCTGTCACTCAGGAATGTTTTTAGCTAAACAGCTTTATTCACAATAAACAGTATGAGAAGAAGGAGGAGGAGGAGGAGTTGACTTTTACACCCTGCTTTTCCCTACCATAAGGAGTTTCAAAGCGGCTTACCATTGCCTTCTCTCCCCCCCACCACAACAGGTAGGTGGGGCTGAGAGAGTTCTGAGAGAACTCTGACTAGCCCATGGTCACCCAGCAGGCTTCTTGTGGAGAAGTGGGGAATCAAATCCAGTTCTCCAGATTAGAGTCTGCCACTCTTAACCACTACACCACACTGGATAAAAGAGAATGAGGTCTGTCTGAATCCTTCACAGTGCCAGCCTTTACTAAGCCATAAATAAAACCTGTTCTGGAAATTCTCTAGATTTTTATACCTTTGAACTATAGTAACACACACACAAAAAAACAGGTTTCTGGAGGGAGGATATGTCAAGGAAAGAAGTCAGAAGTTGGAGGAATGGGACAGGGGGTAAGGGTCTATTCAGGGAAGGGGACAAGTGCAAAAAGCGGCTGCAGGCTCTGAGCTTTCTTACCTGTCTGCATCCTCCAACTTCATAGTAAAATACTCAGCAATACTATAGCCTCAATAAGCAGCATCTAGTAATAAGCTTGTATGACACCAGGGGAGTGCATTGTTCTGTGAACGCATGACTGGCTAAGTGGAAAGATGTTCATGGCATCTATGGGAGAAATGTGTTTGACCTCTGTTAAAGAACATAATGAATGAGGTCAACGCAAGCCCAAGACAGCCTTAAAACCTGTTCCACGCTAGAGAAAAGGCAATGAGAACTACAGGAATAACCTGGCAAGGTACGCATACAGACTGAAAGACTTCAGTAAAACAGGCAGGCATTGAAAGGCACAACGAATCACAAAATATTTCACCTCAATTTTTGTTGAAAGTCACTGTCATCAAACCGTTTGAAGACTGATCTGTAGGCCTTGTATAATGGTTCCTCTACTGCCAGCGCTGAATTACAGACCAAGCTACTGCCGCCACCTCCTTCCCCATTTGAAAATGCTATTGATTCGGTCTGTTCTTTTGCCGCATCTGTAAACGAAGCAGACAGAAAGGGCAGGCTCAGTTTATCCATAATACAACTCCCACAAAAGCTATGCCAGAGATGGAGCTGGCCTCTTGCCCTTCTGTCCAGACCTATCCAAAGAGGCATAATCACCTAATTGACTTCCAGATGTTGTCATTAGAGTCATCTGATGGGGGAACACTTAGTTTTACATCATTTGCTTAATTAGTGGCTTTCTTCAGGCTTCTGCAAACCACCTCGTGTTCAAGCCTCTCCACAAGTCCTTGCGGGCTACATCTTAAAAAAGAAAGAAAGAAAGACAGGCAGCCAAAACTGGGTCACCTTTCCTAGGATGCTTAAAAAAGGAAAGTTATGCAAGGAACCCTCCTTTCAAAACTTCTGCTGCTTTCCCAGTACCTTCTGAAATCATTTGGTGTCTTTAAACTGTTTATTAGCATCAGTGTCAGACAGCAAATCTGCACCGGCAGACATATCAATCAAACATAGCAAGAATGACACTAGCCGCAAATCAGGAAAAAACTGCATTAACTCCCAAGGCCTCCCATACTTAGAGAAATACTTAATGAAGACAGCTGATTAACCCTTTCCCTCGCAGCCGTTTGTACTGTGTCAGCTGTAATAAACGTTCTAGATGACTTGTTCAAATAAGTAGCTTAAAGGTTTACCGTTAGCTCCTCGCCTGGGGACTGTATGCCTTGTGAGACAATAAGCAAGCTTCTAGCTGCCGTACCTCCCACCCAGTTGGTCCATTAGTCCCCTCACCCACCCTCTACTCCCGTCTTGCAAGACCAGCAGGACTCTAATTTGTTCCAAAGCAAATGGAAAAGTGAGAGAGCAAGAGTTAGAAAAGTTATCAATAAGTGCCTCAATGTATTTAAAGGTGTGGGCAGTACTCGGGGAATAGGCCTAGAAAGCCAAACAAAAAGTACATCATAAGGGTTTCCAGGTCCCTCTTCACCACCAGCAGGAGGTTTTTGGGGCAGAACCTGAGGAAGACGGGGTTTGGGGAGGGGTGAGACTTCAATGCCATAGAGACCAATTGCCAAAGCAGCCATTTTCTCCAGGTGAACTGATCTCTATCGGCTGGCGATCAGTTGTAATAACAGGAGATCTCCAGCTAGTACCTGCAGGTTGGCAACCCTATACATCACAGTTCTCTGCATTCTCCTGTTTGTGTTATGCTTACTTTTCATTACTATGTACATAAAACTTTGCAACGCTCATAGTGTTTATTGCAATGTATTGTAACCTAGGCATTCTCTGCAAAATAATGCAACTCACCTGTGTTTTGGACCTTCTGGCTTCCCTTTGAAATAGACTTTCCTGCCATACTTCTTGTGTGTGTGTGCGCACATGTGCAAACTTTCTTGTTGAGGGGAACTAGGTGGGGTTACAAAAAAAAATGAAGGAGAATCAGTAATTTCCTCACAACCAAAAGTAACAACCCTGTCACCAAGGCCAAGTGTTTTAGTGTCCAGGAATTGGTAGCAAGAAGCTACCTATAAATTCATAAGTTTTTTTTTCCTACTTATAATGAATGTGTGTGTGTAAAATGCAATCAAGTCGTAGCCAATTTATGGCGACTCCAGCAATTGGCTTTTAAGGCAAATGAGAAGCAGAGGTGGTTTGCCATTGCCTTCCTCGGCAGAGTCTTCCTTGGAGGTCTCTCATCCAAGTACTGACCCCGCTTAGCTTTTGATATCTGATGTGATCAGGCTATACATGCCACCTTCCCTTCCCTTATAAAGAATACCCTCCTTAAATAAATAAATAAATAACTTCCTTATCCTTGGCCCCCTCAAAGCACCCTGCCTTGCTCGGAGTTATAGTAGATGAAGGGGGGTTTGTTTCAAGATCACTGAAGCACAAATAGGCTAGCTATCTTTGAAAATTTGCCCTGAGCCAGGAGAAATGGTGGAAATTGGAGCACAAACCCCTGTGGTGAGCACCTGTATCACAGATTTTCTTTTTAAATAACCAGAAATTCTCCCCATCCAAAAGCTCTTATTAGTCACACTGAAGCTATCAAGTCACAACTGTGACTGAAAACAACGGCACCAGCTACTTCAAAAAATTATATGGGGGGGGGGGCGTCAGGTTGAACCACTGTTAATCCACTGGCCCTGCCCCAGCTATGGCTTTGTGTGCCTGTGCATTTATGTGCTGCAGAGTGTAACACTTCCTGCATCCAGCAAAACAGGACCTGGCTCGTGAAATTTTCTGTCACGCGGCATTTAAGGGGCCGCAAGACCCGTTGTTGTTAAGGCCACAACAGGCTAACATAGCTGCCCTTCTGGGATTAATTTTTGTGTCTGTTGGCTCTCACAATTACTCATGTGAGGCAAGTCATTACAATTCCCACTTTAACTGATGAGAAAGAAAAGCTGGGAGACAGTAGGGTTCCTTTATCAACAAATGAAGCCTGTCTCTTCCAAAGCTCCACAGCAGGATAACAGCTGTTGTATCTCCCACTGGCTGCTCTGTCACATCAGTCTCTCTTCTCCAGCCTGCAAGTCTCGCACACTAGGTGGGAGAAGGTTGATGAAGGAATTTGCAGCGCACAGAAGGCAACCTCAACGTATCGAGCTGGCAATGATGTTGGTGGGGAAACGAGCTCATTGGTTGAATACTTCCAGTCATTTTGGCCAACGGTTGAGAAAGGATATTGTTGCCATGTAGTGAGTGGGTGGGTATCCTGATAATGTAGGACATATGGTCCATAGCTAGGGCTGCCAAACTCCAGGTGGTGGCTGGAGATCCCCCGCTACTACAACTGATTTCCAGGTGATAGAGATTAGTTCACCTGGAGAAAATGGCCGCTTTGGCAACTGGACTCTGAGCATTGAAGTTCCTCCCCTCCCCAAACCCCGCCTTCCTCAGACACCACCCCCAAAATCTCCAGCTGTTTCCCAACCAGTAGCTGGCAGAGCCAGCGTGGTGTAGTGGTTAAGAGCGGTGGCTTGGAGCGGTGGCCTCTGATCTGGAGAACCGGGTTTGATTCCCCACTCCTCCACATGAACCGCAGGGGCTAATCTGGTGAACTGGATTTGTTTCCCCACTCCTACACACGAAGCCAGCTGGGTGACCTTGGGTGAGTCACGCTCTCTCAGCCCCACCTACTTCACAGGGTGTCTGTTGTGGGGAGGAGAAGGTGATTATAAGTCGGTTTGATTCTCCCTTAAGTGACAGAGAAAGTTGGCATATAAAAACCAACTCTTCTTCCTCCTCCTTCCATAGCAGAGTTCCTGCAGAACTAGTCTAACTGTATGGAGGCAATTGGCTTTTAATGCATGTGATAAAAGAGTAATATATATTCCCTTCCTGTGGCACAAAGGTCCACCACTAGCATAACAGAAGCCACACACACTAATGTGCCATTCCAGCCCCTACCTGTTGTACTTTTTTGGGATTGGGCTAGGAAGTGGTGAGAGACAAGTGAGTCCACTGATGGCCTTGTAACGTGCCAGATCCAGACCTTTGTTTTGAGAGGTCCTGTACCTCTGCACCAGAACGAAGTTGCTTGAGCTATTTCTTGTACCAGTGAGACAGAGGTGATTCAGAGGAAGATAGCTTACAGGTGAAACAAAGAGATGGATTGCACTGCCTCAAGGAGTTTTTCAGCAAGGGCATACATGGTAGATGTAGTGTTCACTAAACCTTTATGTGTGTGTTCTTCTGAGAATAAATTCAGTCAGGGGCTCACTAGGAAAGAACAGACAGTCAAAAGGATGCTATATTCAGTGCAGAAGTTAACTTGAGTTGGACAATGTGTAGTAAACAAAGTCCTATCATGATTAAAAACACTCAAAACAACATTTTGGCAGCATATCTGGTATGTGACTCCCAATGAACTGGATTTTGTGCGGAAATAGTTCATAATCATGAATATAAAGTAGGGGTGGGGAACCTTTTTTCTGCCACGGGCCATTTGGATATTTATAACATAATTTGCGGGCCATACAAAATTATCAGCTTAAAAATTAGCCTGCTATATTTGGTCAAACATTTAGCCAAGAGGCACGACCGAAGATGGCTCCGAGTGTCTGCCACAAAGAGCGACTCGCTTTTGAGCTCTGCCATCCCCTGCAGGGCCCAAGAGATTCAGGTAGGGCAGCAAACACAAGATGGAGCGACAAGCCACTTGGGACTTGTAGGTGAAGGAGCCCGGTCCAGTAACACCCCAATCTGGCACTTTCCCGCCCTACACATCTTTTGCAGGACTTAGAGGGGAAAGAACCAGAAGGGAGAGGGGGTACTGACCAAGCCCCAAGCAGGCAGCTGCCCAGATGACCCCTCCCCACCTGGGCAAGCAGGCAGGTAGCCAACCGGTGGCGCACTCGTCCACCTGGTGGCACAGGATGGTCTGCTGCACCAGCCGGGCGTAGCTGTCCAGCCGCATGACAGAGTTGCTCCTGCTCCACATGGCTGGAGCCGGATTCTACAGCCAGCTCCTGCTACCTCCACCTGCAGGGATGAAATGAGGACACACTGGCTAAGAACTCACCCCCATGCATTCTGGCCCTGCCCCTTTTAACCCCTCCATTGTCACCACTTCCGCCCCCAGCCCTCTTGTAGTACAGAGGGAATACATTTCTCCACAGCCTGGGTGGGAAAGGGTTAACACAGTTTCTTGGGCGGTCCTAGAAGCTCCATAGCTAATGACTGTTCTGCAAGGGGGAAAGAAAGTTCCTTTTCTCAGCAAAACAAACTCACATCCGCCTTGAATAGAGGCTATTCTTGTCTGTGGGAGGGGGCAGATAGACAGTCTTAGATCCTTCTGAGCTAGAGATCCGCCAGGACCCACGAAGGCCCAGACCAAATGATTTCGCAGGCTTTATATGGCCCCCAGGCCTGACATTCCCCACCCCTGATATAAAGCAGTGATCCCCAATATGGCACCATGGTGCCCACCAATGTGTTTCTATGCACATTTTCTTCTTCTTCCTTTACCTCATTGTAGCAGATGCACTCAGAAGTCCAAACCTTTCTGTCTGTAGGGATCACCCATCCAAAAATAGCTGCTTCTACCAAAACAGATTGCTTGGTAGGGTTGCCAGGTCCCTCTTCGCCACCGGTGGGAGGTTTTTGGGGTGGAGCCTGAGGAGGGCAGGGTTTGGGGAGGGGAGGGACTTCAATGCTATAGAGTTCAATTGCGGCTATTTTTCTCCAGGTGATCTGATCTCCATCGGCTGGAGATCAACTGAATTAGCAGGAGATCTCCTGCTACTACCTGGCAGTTGGCAACACTATTGCTTGAATTAGAACCTCCCAACATTTTATGACTACCCCTATGGCGGCCATTTTGTTATTGATCCCAACATTTTGTGGTGGTGGTCGCTAGTCCTACTTAAACTTCTAAAAGTGCCCACAGGCACAGAAGAAAGGCAGCAGTGGTAAGATTTACAAATCTATTTACCACAAATACTTCCTAATTTTCAAACACTTGATTTATTGTCGAAGGCTTTCACGGTCAGAGTTCATTGGTTCTTGTAGGTTATCCGGGCTGTGTAACCGTGGTCTTGGAATTTTCTTTCCTGACGTTTCACCAGCAACTGTGGCAGGCATCTTCAGAGTAGTGTTACAAGACCACGGTTACACAGCCCGGATAACCTACAAGAACTTGATTTATTATTCTTAACATACATTTATTTTACATGCAATCTTTTGTCACAGGTTAAATAACTATGATCCATTCATTGACTTTAAAGAACTCAGGTGCACTAACAATGTATTAGAGTTAATCCTGAAGGTTTTTTAATGTTTGTTTGTTTATTTATTTATTAGCTTTTTATCCCGCCCCTCCCCGGGGCAGGATACACAATGTATTTGTATAGCTGCTGCTGTGATAAGCACAAAGAATCATTTATGTAACAATAGCACTTAGCTACAGTTGTTCTTCTGGCAAGTGGAGTTATTTGCTGATAACAAACAATCATTTTTACTTGACTTGGAGCCAGAATCTAAAGGGGAACTGGCATCTTGGTTCTTGGTCAGAACTGGGCACATTTTGGCCATCACCAACAGTCCCACAGCACTTCTAGCTTGCCTATATTTACATTTGACTCAGCCTATACTGCTGGTGGTTTACTGAAGGTTTCTGATTGCACCAGGATAATGTTGGCTGCATTGGTGGCCAACACTCTGGCCAGATTACTAAGCAGCTTGAAGGACAGGTGAGAATTTTCCTTGAGCTAAATACAGCCTATCAGTCAAAATGTGCCCAGTTAAATGAATGGGTCCAAGCTGTTTAACCTTGGACAAAAGATTACATTGAACAATAATAAAGTATGCTAAGAATACCAAATCAAGTGTTTAAAAACTTAGAAATTGAGGCAAGACATATTTGCAGCATTTATATGCCACTTTTGCCCTTCAAGTCTGATAACGTTTAAAATGATCCCTGTAGCTGTCCCTTTAATATCTAAGCAAATTTCTGTGATAGATACAGATCTTACTATATTTTTTGTGAGCTGCTTTGGGCCCCTCTGGGGTCAATTTATCAACTTGAAAGGAAAACAAGTGTCCTGTTGCTTTAATAAAGATTTAATGAGCGAAACGGGCAGTTGAAGCTTTTCATAGTGTGCAGTTAAATAACATCACCTGACAATTGCTTGCAGACCATTAAACAATTGAGAGCCAGTGCAGTATAGAGGGTAGTTTTGATACAGAAATAACTAGGCTCAAAGTTTTGTGCAGGCATGAAGTTTTCAACTAATTCTATCTCAAACCTACCTCAAACCTACTGTTGTAATAAAATGGGATGGTTCGATGCAGTAAAACAACAAAAAGAAACATGTCAGGCTGGTTCTGTTTGACAAGGCTAACTAAAACAAGTCCCAAGCTGCAAGGCAAATTCCTTTCAGCTTGCACCTCTGGCCCCACCTAGGTTTTAAGTACCTGCAGGTAAAGGAAGACAAAACATAGCCCAGATGGAACTCAGCTGCTGCTAACTTGCTGCTGGCAAGATCTTTCTCACTCCTCACTCCCTCCCCAGCTAGTAGTCCCTTTTCCCTCGGATTACATTAATCACTGGATATAGTTTGCAGCAAATGTCATTTATTGATTGGGTACGCAGATTTTCAAATTCTCACTGAGTCTGCAAATGTCTTGAAGTTCTAACCCAAAATACTACAATTGATTTAGATGGGTGTGTCTTTGCTTGCCCAGGTGTGAGGCCCGTGGCACCTGCCCCTGTAGCTCCATAGCTATGACCACTAGTGCCCAACATGCCTGCTCCATTCTAATGCATGTCAATGTCATTCATCAGCAGCAAGGTATGTATCTTGCACTAAGGGAATGTCTACCACTGTCAGCTTATGGAGCTCTTCTTCCTATCCACCATCTTCTTGGACATT
The DNA here is from genome assembly GCF_029931775.1 of Euleptes europaea. Lineage (NCBI taxonomy): Eukaryota > Metazoa > Chordata > Lepidosauria > Squamata > Sphaerodactylidae > Euleptes > Euleptes europaea. Next base: position 37,167,085 of record NC_079322.1, read on the forward strand.
CAGCCACTACGTCAACATCCATCCTTGGCTTTCTCCCTGCAGTTTGTCTCAGGATAGATATGCTCTCTGCAGTACTTGTGTTGTTGATCACAGGACCCATCTCTCTTCCCTACACAGGGTCACTTTGTTTCTGTTTTAAAAAAAACTGTAATGTACAATGTGGCATTTTTAAAAAATCATCCCTTGTTGTAACTGTCCCTTCCCTTTCCTATGATTAATGTCCTTTGTCAGTTAGTTGAGGTCAGGCTTTGTGGGTAACCTGCTCTATTACTTGCTTCATTAGTTATCTAAACTCCTCTCATTTCAAATACAAACCTGTTCCGAGGGCATAAAAATCCTTCATAACCAACAAGAAAAAACATTAAGTGTTTCCACATTCAACACTTTCTTTCCCCCTTTGCTTTTAAAGAAAAAGTCTACTTATGAAGGTACTGTTAGTTTCCTAAGTCACGCCCTTCCAAGCCCATTGACTCCAATGGATTTAGAAGGGTGTAATTATGCTGAGGATGGCATGTTTATTCCTCATTATCTGCAAACACAATTAATTGTGGTTGCCAATATTTATGAAAGGTGCACTTTGAGCACTTTGATTATAAATAAGTTCCAGTATCTTGCCTAGAAGAATAAAAAAGAATATAAAAATACACGGTTTTGATTGGTCTCACTGCCATTGGAAACACTTTGTATAAATGGGCAATTAATATAATGGGTTCAATTCGATTCGATTTATTACGATGACTGGCCCAAGGTCACCCAGCAAGCTTCCATGGCAAAATAGAAATTTGACCCTGAGTGCCATAGATCCTAGTCTGACACTCTAAATACTACACCACAGTGGCTATCTGTAAAACATATTGATTAAAATCTTCTAAAAATTATACCTGAATACAAAATACGCAGTAATAATACTGTAACACAACTTGACAATCCCTGTCAACTGAACTCACCGTAACAGCCTTATACAGTCTGAGACCCTCGTATCTGCGGGACCGCCTCTCGTGCTATATTCTCCAGAGACTGTTACAAACTTCAAATACCAATCTTCTGGTGGTCCCCGGCCTGAAGAGTGTCCAACTGGCCTCGACTAGGGCAAGGGCTTTCTCTGCCCTGGCCCCTACCTGGGGGAATAGCCTCTCCAGTGAGACCAGGGCCCTGGGGGACCTTAAAGAGTTCCACAAGGCCTATAAGACAGAGCTGTTCCATCAGGCTTATGCTTGAGGCCAGCTACAGTTCCTTTCTCTGTATATGCAGGTCTCCCCAACCCTTCACTGCTATTTTCGCCCTCCTTTTACCATCTATGGGGGCCTATTCATCTATTCATCCCTCTGTAACTCCATATGACAATCTGGGGGGGCATCATCAGATAGCTTTATGCTATTTAGGATTTTACAGGGCTGTTTTAACTGCTCTTTTTAAATGTTTTATTCTATGTTAATGTATACTGGAGTTTTTATGAGAGCCGCTCTGAGCCCAGCCTTTGGCTAGGGCGGGTATAAATTAAATAAATAAATAAACATCAGAACAAGCTATCAAAACCAAGCTGATAAGCCAAGGGCATCCAGAGAGGTGGAACAGGTGTATATGTCAGAGGCAGAAGAGGTGATTCTATGGAAGAAAGCAAATTCAGTTCATTATACTTACAGACCCTTTTCTCATTGTTTTATAAGTGTAATCTTGCGAACAAGCGAAAATTCCTCAAAAGTGCTGCATTAAGAGAAATTGTAATAGTCTATTGACTGTGGTGTAGTCAATGATCCATTCATTATTGTGTCTTGAAGGCTTTTGGAGTTTGTAAGATAATGTATTTGATTCCTTCCAAAGTCAACAGAAACACAAATTGGTGACTATGAGGAGCCAAAACAATTCAGCTAGTGAGTATACTCCTTGACGCGGAGATCCAGTCACAACTCACCCACCTTAAAAGCAACAATTTATCATTTGGAATATTTGTCAAAGCTAAAGTATCCCCCAAATCAACTACAATAATTAGTAGTATTCCTTTTAATGGGAGGCAGTGGAGAAAATACTGCCACCTCATGGGGAACAGACAAGCTTCGTTCATGTGGAGGCACAGAGATCCCTTGAAAATTGGTTGTGATATTTCTAAGAAAAGCACACACAGAGGCTAAATAAGTAGACTTTGGGTCTAAGTTTATTGGCAAACAATCAACATGGAGGCATTGGGGCAGGGTGGGAAATGGGTACATCTTATTAAGATCTGATGATGTCAGTGGGACAAAGTCTAGGCTCTGAGCCTAATATTATAATGTGGTCCTTTTATATAATTTCATTGCCTATTACTGTCATTTTTTTTGTATCACTCATGAAATTATCCATGCCCAGAGAAATTATCCTTGGGACTTGGGCCTAATGGGACCACACTATACTAGTAACTTCAATGTCTTGTTGAATTCTCTAGCACCATGGCTCATCTGCCATATAAGGTTTGCCCCAACGTTACTGTCTACAGTTTCCTCTCCCAGCTAGGTCTCTTTGGGCCAAACTGCACAAGACTAGAATATTCAGCTTACAGAGTTGAAGAGGAAACCATTAACTGATCTACCAGTTTCCCAGCTGAAAATGTCTCCCTCTAGCGGCTTTAAACCCTAGTAGGAAGAAAACACAGGCATGATATTTTCAGCTTATTTTTTCCCCTACTTGGAAATTGTCAGGAGGAAGAGTTAAACCCTCCGCCTTGCACAACCTCCACAGTCCCATTCCAGTCCCCCCGCCCAAAAAAATTAAGTGCTGGAGTGACAATCCTAGAACTTTTACCACGTGTAGCTTGGTCATTGAGAGCCAAACTACACTAGACTTTTTAAATGAGGTGGGTCTCTGCATATGCAGCTCCAAGAAGAGGCAAATAACCTACCAGGGCATTTTGGCATGGAAAAACAATATAGGGGGAAGGCAGAAGCCCCCACCCCCCACACCATGGTCCAGAACTGAATCACACACCCCAGGGTTGCCAATCTCCAGGTCCCAGCTGAAGATCTCCCGCTATTATAACTGATCTCCAGCCGACAGAGATCAGTTCACCTGGAGAAAATGGCCGTTTGGCAATTGGCCTCTATGCATTGAAGTCCCTCCCCTCCCCAAACCCGCCCTCCTCAGGCTCTGCCCCCAAAACCTCCCAGTGGTGGCAGAGGGATCTGGCAGCCCTACCCCCCCCCCGGTGCTTTAAATGGACTTGGTCTGAGAAATACAAACCTGGCTCCTTAAAGAAGCCTCATGTGGTTTGGCCCTATGATTGCGTGCTGGAACTTCACCAGAGGAAAGCTGCACCAAAGTGCACAGAGGGACAAACCTAGTGGGACTGGGGGATGGGATGTGACCTGTTGCAGGATAAAGTTGTTTGCTCTGCTTTCAGAACAATCTGTTTCACATTCTGATCTGTACTTTCACATATAATGTAAAATCCAACAAAAACAATAAAGGAAAGAGAACTGCACCTGTTCAGGAGAAATAAAAAATACGACTCTCAAAAATCTGTAGCTATTCTATAACGTTACCAAAGCTCCAGCTGAGTAAAACCTCCAGAGGTTAGGCATTTCAGTGGATTGTGTAAGCTCCCTGTCTCCCTTCTTTCTCTCAGGCTCCTGAAACCATCATTTCCCCACCATCTAAGAGGACAAAGAGAGGGCAAAGATTATCTACATAAAATTGCCACATCTCTGTTTATTTTGAAACAAAACTGTGAACTTTTCAATGAAGAACATCAGCTTCGAGGCATTTAAAACATATGCAAATTGCCTGCTTCTTATTTCAATAAGACAAAGTGCTTTGGGGATTTAAAAAAAAAACAAGGTATAATAATATTCCTATCACTTTAATAATATGTTCTTTGCACTTGGAAAAACATTTCTTCTTACTGGCACAGCTTTTTTCAGATCTATTCAACTAAATCCAGGTTTTGTTTTGTTTTCACCTAGAATGAAATGGATTTTTTTCCCTGGCATCCATACAGTTCAATAATCTTTAATAATGCTACATTTTCTCTTCTGAAAGCCTTTCCCAGCAATATGCAGAAAAATATTCATGACTCAATAACTTCCCATTTTCATTTTTAAAAACTTTATTCAGATATTCAAATTGCATTTTCTCGATCTGAAAATGGACTGCTGCTCTGAATGGTGTTTTTTAAGGTCATGTAAAAACTCTCTCGAACTGACTCCAATCCCTTGGAAATTTCACCAATGCTGAGCGGCTAGACGCCACAATGACAGGGTCAAAAGTCTGTTGAGAAGATACACTCTCTGAGATGGCAAGAGGGCAAAGTGACCTTATCCATGGGTGATTTTTGTGCCTTTCAGACTCAATTACCTGCACATAAAAATGGAAATTGCCAACCTCATGGCCATGCACCAAAATATTAATAATGCACAGTAATAGTAAGACGTTGCACCTGGTCCACAAGCGATGTTTGGTTGTATAGATGAGATGGGATTGGTCAGGTACAGGCAAGGAGAGAAGCAGAAATGGGAAGTGACAGTTCTGTCACAATTGCCTGTTTCTGCTGAGCTTGCTTGTTCCCACCTGTTGAAAGACTGGTACATGGGTGGATTGGGGCATTACAATGGCAATCTGAGCCCAGTGGCCTCTCCGATGTCAGTAGTTGGTTGTTGTTGGGGTTTTTTATATGCCGACTTTCTCTACCACTTAAGGGAGACTCAAACCGGCTTACAATCACCTTCCCTTCCCCTCCCTACAATAGACACTCTGTGAAGTAGGTGGGGCTGAGAGAGCTGTAACAGAGATGTAACTTGCCCAAGGTCACCCAGCTGGCTTCGTGTGTAGGAGTGGGGAAACAAATCCAGTTCACCAGATTAGCCTCTACCGCTCATGTGGAGGAGTGGAGAATCAAACCCGGTTCTCCAGATCAGAGTCCACCGCTCCAAACCACCGCTCTTAACAACTACACCACGCTGGCTCACAGTAGTGCCACAGAGGCCAGTCAGCTCAGACCCAGGCCATAGCACCAATGCTCGGAATAATAATAATAATAATAAGAAGAAGAAGAAGAAGAAGAAGAAGAAGAAGAGTTGGTTTTTATATGTTGACTTTCTCTAACACTTAAGGAAGAACCAAACCAGCTTACAATCACCTTCCCTTCCCCTCCCCACAACAGACACCCTGTGAAGTAAGTGGGGCTGAGAGAGTGTGACTAGCCCAAGGTCACCCAGCTGGCTTCATGTGTAGGAGTGGGGAATCAAACCCTGTTCGCCAGATCAGAGTCTACCACTCCAAACCACCGCTCTTAACCACTACACCACATTGGTTCTCTTGCCTGATGGACAAGTTTAAACTTTTGTCATCATCAGCATGGTTCAGGTCTTAGCCAAATGACCTCTGTAGCACCGGCAGTACCAGGGAAACAACTTGCTTCAGCTTCACCCTGGTCACCAGTGGATTTCCAGGGTAGCACTCCATTAACAACTTTCTTGAGAAGTGCCAGTCCATCCATGACTACAGAAGATTCCCATAGAAAGTATTATTTTTATTTACGTTATTTCTAGTCCAACTTCCTCACTTGGACTCAAAGCGGATTACACAAAGTGAGTTAATATAATCAACGGGACAGGACATTTAATAAACAATACAATAGAATCAGGGTTGTAGAACCAGTCAGAAATCTAAAAACAGAACTGAAGCAATTATGCAAAAATTACATAGCAGGAACCTAGTTTCAGCAAGCTAAGCCACAATCCCTAATAATTTGTCCAAGTAACTTAACGAATCATTTAGTACAGTGCAACTATATTGCCTGTGTAGAAAAGCCCTCTTGAGTAATTCAGTCTTGCATAGTTTGTGGAAATCCAAGAAAGTAGGAGCCATTCCACAAGGTGGGAGCCACAACGGAGAAGGCGTGTATATGGGCAGTCGTTGATTTTGCCCTTTTACAAGTTGGCACCTGTAAAAGACCTTGCTCAGATAAGCAAAGCTGTCATGGTGAAGCATGAAGGAGAGGTGGTCTCTCAGATATGAGGGTCCAAGGCCATGAAGGGCTTTGTATGTGATAGCCAATACCTTAAATTGAGCCTGGTAACTGATGGGCAACCAGTGGAGTAACTGCAGAATGGAAATAATATGCCTGCTCCATCTAGCTCCCAATAATATCTGAGGTGCAGCATTCTGCGCCAATTGGAGTTTCTGAATTGATTTTGAAAGGAGACCAGTGTATAGTACATTAACCAAGTCAGCAAGGGTCAGCTGAACTCGATCAAAAGTGGGGAGCACAATGGCCTTCAAGATCTGCGCCCTCCCAACCAGACTTACCTCTTTTTTTTCAGGGTTCAGTTTCAATTTGTTTAATCTTAGTCATTTTACAGCAGCAGCCAGACAGCAATTTAGGACCTCTACTGACTCACCAGGAGACCAGAATAAGGATATATAGAGCTGGGTATCATCCGCATATTGAGGACAACCAACCCCAAAGCTACGGATGATTTGTCCTAAGGGCTTTACATAGAGATTGAAAAACATGGGGGATAGAATTGCATCTTGTGTAACCCCATAAAATAGGTCCCACACTGATGATAACTGGCTTCCATTAGCAACCGTGCAGTTCCGTGCACATCTGCCCCCCAAGTACTTCAACAAGATGGTATGATCTACGGTATCCAAGGCTGCAGATAAGTCCAGTAAAAACAACAAAGAAGCATGGCCTTTCTTTACACTCAGACAGAGGTCATCAACTAACAGACCTGTCTCTCTTCCATAGCCCAACCTACAGCCAGCCTAGAGCAGTTGAGTCATCTAAGAATACCTGGAGTTGGTCTACCCTGTCAATCACTTTGCCCAGTAAAAGCAGATTAGAGACCGGATGATAATTTAAGTACAAAATGCAATGCCAACCTTGAAACATCAGCCATATCATAATCCTAGGGCACTGAAAACTAACAGTCCAATCCTAATGTGTGTGTAGTAGTGTTTAATGTATTGGTCTAGGGCTGGGGAAACCAGCAATGAAGTTCACTGGGTGATCTTGGGCATTCATTCTGGAGAAAGGATATCAATAACTCATTCTCCCCTACCCGTGTCATCATAAATGCATCTCCTGAAATGTTTTTAGCTCCAGTAGGAGAAAAAGACTAGTATATACTTGTCTCTTTTTCTTACCAGGACTCAAAGCAGTCTCAGAGGGATAATGATGCAGGGGCAGGTGTTAAACCCTTCCTTTAATGTTCTCAGCTGCTTTTTCTATAATTCCAGCTATGAAATGTCAATGTCATATGTTTTTTGATCTTAATCATTACTCATCCTCTGCTAACTATTCTAGCTTGTTTGTTAATTAAAATATTTATATCCTGCCTTGCCTTATGGCTCAAGGCCACAAGTCACAGTTAAAAAACATCATGACATATTTGTCATTTAAAAAATGCAAAGTATGATAAACCCCAGTTAATACCCTTTCCCCAGGAAATTCCCTTAGCCACTACTCCACCAAAAATCAACAAACAAACAAACCCCCTAGTAAATAAAATGGCCTTGCAGTTTCCCAAAAACCTTTAAAGATGGTGCTTCCTTCACCTTCTCATGAATACTATTTCACACTGTAGGATGAACTCTACTAGATATCAGATTGAGTTTCTTAAGTGGGGGAACAACCAGATGATGGCAATGTGAGGATCATTGTTGGTTCATTGGCACATAAGCGAATGGACATGATACATGATTCCTAGGCCATGAATGCTGTAAAGGTCAACCAACACCATGAAAAGCCAAAATGTGTTCCTGTCAACTAGCCCTGACAGTGATTGGGCTGCCACATTCTGAACCAGCTGCAGTTTCTTGGTTGTCTTCAAGGGCAACCCAGTGTACAGCATGTTACATTACATTAATCCAGCTGTGAGGTTACAAGAGCATGGATTAGTATGGCCAGGTTGGCGGCCATGCAGCTGATAGGATGTACTCTTGGCCATCACACCAACCAGACTTTCAAGCGGTAAGACTGGCTCCATGAGCACCAACAAGCTCTTAAACTGCTCTGCAAATCTCAGCTCCACTCCATCTACTACAAATGGATACAATCCCTTTGACATATTAGCCTTTCCAGCTAGCATTGCCTGTGTCTTTTTATGATTATGAATATATGAAGCTGCCTTATACTGAATCAGACCCTTGGCCCATCAAAGTCAGTACTGTCTACTCTGACTGGCAATGGCTCTCCAGGGTCTTGGGTAGAGGTCTTTCACATCACCTACTTGCCTAGTCCCTTTAACTGGAGATGCTGGGGATTGAACCTGGGACCTTCTGCATGCCAAGCAGATGCTCTACCACTGAGCCACAGCCCCTCCCCTATTTGTGCTAACTTCTGTTTCTTGGATTAAATGGTTGCTATATTGCCCTTTGGGAGGGAAGGGGGCATGGCATAGCTTGATCTTGTCAGTTCTTCGAAGCTAAGCAGGGTTGGTGCTTGTAAGGGAGACCTCCAAGGAAGACCTGTATAGGAAGGCAATGGCAAAAACACCTCTGCTTAATCACTTGCCTTGAAATCCCAAGCAGAGGTCACTTTAAGTCGGCTGTGACTTTACAGCACTTTACACACACATATTGCCTTTTATTTGTTGAAGCATATAAACTGCCTGAATCCTGTTTTTATCTTTCTTCTTGAACACTGTGCCCCACCATGGTGCTAGTGCTAGATTACACAGTCTGAGAACCACCTCACCTTCTGGTTCATAGAAATTCTTTTATTAGAAATACAATTCAGGTGCCAGAGATGTTTCCAACAAGAAAAAAATCCTCACCATGTTATTTCTATGAAGAATATTATTCTCAAAATGAACGCTGAATATTAAAATGCTATAATTTCATTTCCAATGAGAATGTTCTTTCTTCTAAGACTGGAGATAAATCACCAAGTGCTTTCTAATCCATGAATTCACATCATTTCTAAGATTTATGATCCATTATAAAGACAGTTTCAATTTCCCTTGCCCTCGCAAGATTTTAATGTATAGCTAGCAGAAAATGCATTTACTCTGCATGCTTTTCATAGAAATAATATCATTTATTGATAAGCCTTTTCCAAGTTTTTTCTGTTACAAAGAAATAGCTGGATGTGTTGTACAGTAAGTGGTAAAAATGAAGAGCAAAACATAATATTAAGAAGAGCAAGTGGCTAGAACTTCTGATAAATAACAACAGAAAGGCAGTTTCTAGTTGTAAAAAATTGCTATATTGCTAATGACAAGTAGAACATGTAATCTTTGAAATATAATGCTGTCCATAACATATGGGGTTGGAACCAACCAAATTTTATGTTAATGAAAAAAAAAGGAGACATCATCTTTGACTTCCCAGAAATGCTATGCTGAGAATCATGTAACCTATATGTTAAAAACCATGAGGGATGGAAGATTGGCTTTAGCATGGAGGGAAATCAAAAAAGATTAAATGAAAAGCTGGCTGGATTCAACCCATAATACAGAAACACAAATTGGAGGAAGGGAGGAGAGTTGGACATAGTCATTATGCCCTGGAGTGTAACTAATATAGCATTCTCTAATGCACTGGTTCCCAACCAGGGGTCCATGGACCCCCAGGGGTCTGCGAGAACTAAATTAAGGTTCGTGAAACAAAGTTATAAACCCATAATAAATTAATATTTTCAATTAAAAGTTCTCTATTATAAAATATATATATTCAAATATTATTCTAAGTTTAATGTTTAACTAACAGTTATGATTAAAGTTTATTTTCAAATTCTCAGAATTTTTATTTTGAACCTTGGGGTCCCTGCACCGAACAAAAAAGTCCTAGTGGTCCCTGGTCAAAAAAAGGTTGGGAACCACTGCTCTAATGCAATGCTTTTGAATCTACTGACAGATTGGATACCAAAATATATATGTCACACTAACTTTAACTCTGTGAGGTGAGGAATACAGAGAGTATTGAAAGGGACTGCATCTACTCATTACCGCAATGAGGATTGTGGCTTCAGTTCAAGCTCTCATATTCCGTCTCAGGATCTCCTCTCGTCTCAGAGTCCAGGTTTCCTGAGCAATGCCCTATTGGGAGTACAGTCAAAAGCATACTCTCAAAAAACTGAGAGGCTTTTGAGCAGTAACAAAAGTGAAAATGAGCTGTTGTTGGGCTCAGTTCCACCACAGACAGCACTATGTAAATGTGTGGATCTCATCTATGCCTGGACAGAGAAGTCTGGGATTTGAGGTGTAATTTTTGTGAAGTCCTTGTGAAGATCGAGCATTTGCTGGCTCAACCAGCTCCATTGAGGCGACTCAATGAAAGATGATGAAATCATATGCAGGAAGAACACTTAATCAGGCAGCATCTGGAACTGATTGGATTCAGTGATGCTGACAAATCCAAACTCAGCTCATGCTCTGCAGTAAATAAAGAGTCCTGGCATGGATCCAAAAGTGAAAGCATACAAAAACTTCACTGGTTTGCTTGCTCAAATGTCTTTTGCAGCCCAAGAAGGAAAACTACACACACACACCAGACTCACTGGCACAGCACAGAGTGGCATACATTGTCATACCTGTAGCATCCTCCAGCTATGCACTGCATCAGTGGTGTCCCATTTATCTTGCTGCTTTCCATATCTCAGTTTGTGCCCACACTGCTGGTTCTAAGACGATAGAAATACTTTTGTGTACTGTCATCAAGCCAGGGTCTCTGCCCACTTTCATGCTGTGTAGGAGCTTTGCATTACCCCCCCCCCACATTCTGCCGTGCCAATAGCAATGGGACAGCTAATGATGCTTGTGCCACATCACAGGTCATGGCATTGTGCTGGGACAGCAGATGTTATGCTTCAAGTAGACTTATTTGCTAGAGATGCAAACTCATAGGATCTGGTTCTTGGCCAAACTTAATAGATACTACCTAGTTTCATTTAAGCTACTCAACAAATTCTAACACTCATCTCTCAAATTAGTTTTCATTAGAAGAAGAGTTGGGTTTTATGCCCCAATTTTCTCTACCTTTAAAAAGTCTCAAACTGGCCTTCCCTTCCTCTCCCCACAACAGACACCTTGTGAGGTCGGTGGGGCTGAGAGAGTTTGGAGAAAACTATGTCTAGCCCAAGGTCACTCAGAAGGCTTCATGTGGAGGAGTGGGGAAACCAACTCAGTTCATCAGATTAGAATCTGATGCTCATATGGAGGAGTGGGGAATCAAACCCGTTTCTCCAGATGAGAATCCACCACTTTTAACCACTACTACACCAAATTGCATAATGAACCTGCACTGAACTAGTTGATTAGTTGTTTCAACCCTGAACCACTTAGAAATGAAAATAGGAGATAGATTAAGCTCAGTGGAAGAGAAGGACTTCCTTTGCATTGGAAAGTCCCAGGACCAACACCTAGCATCTCCAATTTAAAAAGCATCTTAGGCTGTTTCCACACCAGGGTGGTTTTCCATGGTGGCCAAGTTACTAATGCAATCGTGTGTGAAATTTCCCTTGCAATGGAGATTCTAGGTGACAGAGGGTAATCATTTTCTCTCCATTTTCTCTTTGGGCACTTTCACACAGCCCAAATAATGCACTTTCAATCCACTTTCAATGCACTTTGAAGGTGGATTTTTCTGTGTGAACTGGCAAAATCCACTTGCAAATCACTCGCTGTTACCGCACTAGGTATTCCCAGTGATGTATCAAGAGTTTGGAAATGTTATAAAAAATTATGTTCGCACTTTCAGTATATTCCCACTGATGTATTAAGAGTTTGAAACTGTTATAAAAAAATAATGTTCGCACTTTGTTTGGCCCCTTTAGCTGTGAAGATGTCTTCCAGCCATTTTTTAGCCATGGCATCCAAAAACCCTTTTAAAGCGATGTTTTTTATAACATTTTCAAACTCTTAATACATCGCTGGGAATACATAATGTGTCGGTAACCCCTATCGTTAAGATGCAGTGAAAGTGGATTGAAAGTGCATTATTTGGGCTGTGTGAAAGTGCCCCATGTGTCTGACAAAGGGAGCTTTGACTCTCAAGAAAGCTTATACCCAGAAACTCTTGTTGGTCTCAGGTGCTACTGGACTCGAATCTGTTTTACTGCCGACCAACATGGCTACCCTCTGAAACTTTCTCTCCACTGTTAGTCATACTTTTCCTTTCATACCTAATGCATATTAATGCTCCCCTCTTGTGTTCTCATGAGACCGTCAGGATTCTGCACCCACTTCATTTTATTGTGTTTTAATTTGGGGCAGCATCAGTAATGCTACACAGGAATAGTGTAACACTATAATTGCATTAAAAATTCTCCATGTATCTGAATAGGTACAGTGGGAGCATCCCCCTCCCCTTTGTTTAAAAGGCAGGTTGAAGTGTGGGTGATTCTCTTTTGTTATGCTAATTGCTGCAATTGCTGCAGGGGACTGGCCCCTTGAGGTCATTGCAATGAAAAGAGTAATTGATTAGACAGCCCTTCATAGAAGTCCTGCAATTGCGCTGTTCCGTCCAGAGTCCTTTTTTTCTTTCTGAAAAGTTTTGAAGTTTTTGGCAGTAGAAAAAGGCAGCTATCCCCTCTCCAGCAGTAATAGAATTAACTAATGACCTGTCATTTTCGTGAGTGTAATTGCACTGTTCTGTAGTATCAAAAAAAATTAGGACAAATAATGAAGGACTGAGGGAAGACATACCCACAGATTCCTCAGACAGTCGGAGAGTGATGTAGAGGGTCCAAGCAGTGGAATTGGACTACTACATCGGTGTGATCTTACCACCCCCCAAAATGGTGGCAAGAATGCCATGTAGTGGGGAGGAGCAATTTCCCAGCAACTACAGGTCACATTATGAGAAGGCAAGAGTCACTAGAAAAGACAGTCATGCTAGGAAAAGTTGAGGGCAGCAGGAAAAGAGGAAGACCCAAAAAGAGATGGATTGACTCCATAAAGGAAGCCACAGCCCTCAATTTGCAAGACCTGAGCAAGGCTGTCAAAGATAGGACATTTTGGAGGACACTGATTCATAGGGTCACCATGAGTTGGAAGTGACTTGACGGCTCTTCACACACACACACACACATAGGGCAGTTCCCCAGCAAAATGTAGAGGGAGGAATGGAGTGCTTCCTTAGATTCAGACACCAGGTGTCGTTTCCCTTTCAGACACAATAAACTGCTTATGCCAATAGCATCCTGCCAGGGAAACACTGGGCTTTTTTTTTACATGTTTAAAATAGAGTTTTTTTATGAATGAACAGGTTGTTCTTGGAGTATGAACACAAGATGACATCATGCACGAACAAACAAAACCAAACCCTCTTGCAGGAATCAGCTGATTGAAAAGTGAAAAATCCTGTGTGAAAGCAGCCCTAGTTAACATGTTCTGGAAAGTTGCTGCCATGCACCAATCATCTGATTCAGTGTTATTTATATGAAATATTCATATCCCACCTTTCCACAATGCCCAACACGGCTTACAAAATGTAAACATACTCAGCTGAAACATAGTTAAAACACATAAAGATAGCTAAAACACGATGCTGCCGCAGATTCATCCATATTGTGAATGGTTTTGATCTATGACTACTAACCCACAATCCAACACTGAGGCATATTAAACAGAAGTGATCTCAATAAACTTCACATGGAAACTTTAGCAAAAGAAGCTGCCTTATATTGAGTCAGAACATTGATCCATCAAGGTCAATATTGGTTATTGTGACTTGTGGTGGCTCTCCTGCACTCAAGCAGAAATCTTGTATGTCATCTACTACCTGTGGCTCAGTGGAAGAGTCTCTGGTTTGCATGCAGAAGGTCCCCGGCTTAGTCCCTGGCATCTCCAGTTTTAAAAAAGGACCAGACATTGGGTGATGTGAAAGACCTATGCCTGAGATCCTGGAGAGTCTCTGCTAATCTGAGTAGAAAATATTGACCTTGATGGATTAATTGTCTGATTTGGTGCAAGGCAGATTCGTGAGTGTATGTGTTAGGAGTGTGCATTCAGATATGCCGAACCGAAAAAAGTGCCATTTTGAACGGAATTGAAAAGCCGAAATCTGAAAAGCTTTTTAAAAATTGACTTTTTTGGCTTTTTGGCTTTCTCCTGGCCAGGGGATATTTGTTAAACAAAAAAAAAATATTACAGCCCATTCACAAGTTTTCAATTGTTTCCAATGGAAGATGAAGGCACCCCCTTTGGGTGCCCATAGAATTGGACCCCCTGACCCAAAGTTCATCAAACTTGGGGGTTCTTCTAAAGAGAATCACCTGCAGCTGTGTGGTAAATTTGGAGTCTCTGCCTTGAAAAACAGCCCCCCAGAGCCCCAACATTTTCCCATAGACTTTTAATGGGCCCAGAATGTTTCAGATAACCGAAAAAGTCAGGGGGGAAACATACCAATATGAGTATTCGGCTTTTTCCAGCTTTTCTGAAAAATCTTGGGTCTGATAAACCCAAATCCAAAAAATACCGGAAAAATGGTGCACACCCCTCGTATGTATAACTGGAGGTGCTAGGGATTGAACTTGGGATCTTCTATATGCAAAGCTGATGCTCTATCACTGAGCTTCCTATCTCCCATTTAGTATTGTGGCTGGGCTGGTTGTTGTTGTTTTTTCTGTGCTCCAATTTGTTGTCCAGTTTACATTTTTTCCTACAGGAGCGAGACTGAATGATAACGAGAGGGGAGTAAGGAAAACTACTCCAATAAGCTCCACTGATAAAACATATCTAACAATTCATTTTTATTTATTCACACATTAGGGAAGGATGCTTATTTTTCACTGTAGCAATTTTATAACAGTCAGCCATCTCATAATTCTGAAACAAAATGATGTTTTTATCTAAGAACAGATTATCCTCTTGAAATAGTAAGGATTCACACTTTTGTAATCAGACATGGATATGGCTATTTGGGTTTTGTACCGCAGGCTTAAATCACAAGTATATGCTGCCATCTAAAAGTGTTTCTATAATGATGTTTGCTTTTGATTGTCACACAAAGCTTTGTGTGCCTACTTCCACAAGCAGAGTCACAGTAAGGCAAATTGCTGCTTATAATGGATAAATGAAGTGTGCCCCTACAGTAGACACTACAAGCATGAAAAGTTATCACAATACTCTCAACGTCTTGGGAAAAGTCATGATAAAAACAGTGAATTACTAGTTAGTTGTTTAACTATTTGTGACAGATGGGTCCTCCAACTATTAGGGATGTTCTTCACCATCACTCCTCCATTTTATTAGTGGAGAACAATTAGCCTCACTTAGGAATGATGACAGGTTAGAAGAAAGGAAATGATGAAAAGTTAGAAGAAAAGGTTTAAAAACCTATGCTGTACCTTTGTTGTGTAACTACAAGTGAAGCTTCAGCAAAGAGTGGAGGGTTCCTATAAACATTATGCTTGTGACAGAAACCCTAATGCCTGACTCAGGCAAGAGCACCAACTAGTCTGGGATCTTGGACCCCTGGAGTTTCCATTAGAATGATCCATTCATTTCCATTCCACATTGGACCATCCTGACAGACCCTTTTGGACCAAAGACAATCCAGTTTGGCCCAGACCACCTATTTGTCCTGGAAGTTCAGAGCCATTACCAGGTATTCGATGGAGGTGGGACTTAATATGGCTCTCATCGCTAACAGAAGCCTCCAGCATCAGAGATGAAGCTTCGCTAAAGTGCCCCATCACTCTCAGAAAGGACTTAGGTCCTATTCCATTTACCACAAATATCTGGACATTAGGGATATTCCCTTGCCTTCAGTTTTCAGTCTTCAGTGGAAACTGAAGATCACAAGAGGTTGGGTGGAGTTAATGACCCCTTCAACCTTTTATTATCACAAGGATCTCTGTACATGGTCTGAGGAACCTGCTACAGCATAGGTGACATGTGTTTAGCTTAAATACTTCAAATGTACTGCTTTTCATTTGAATTTCTCTGTGCTGTTGTTGCTGTGTGCCTTTCCCTGAATTTTGTTTTTGCCCCTTTTCTCCCACCTTTGGAATCCAACCACCCCTTTTCTTTCCCCCCTCTCTTTTACAATAAACTTTAAAAAAAATAAAGTCATTTTTCTGGCTTTGCATAGTACAATTTATTTCTCTGGGATATTTCTCTTAATCTGTTCCCTACATGCAAGACTGCACGGGTGCTACTGGCTTGGTTATAAGGTATTTCCTAGGGCTTCTACCCTGCTACTTTGTTATTGCTCTAGTACTGTGCTGGAAGAGTGCCTTCTCGGTGGGTCAGTCTAGATGTTGTCTGGAGATCCTGAGTGGTGGCAGTGGGTTACCAGTATATTTTTCAGACAACATTTGGTCTAAGGGAATTTCCCCTCTTGGATAGTTCATTGCTGGAGATCACAACAATTATGACGCAAGACTGAAGGAATCATCAGAGTTTGAGACATCTGCAGAAAACCTTACAAGTTCCCTGGCAAATACCAGGAAGAGAGAGAGTCTTTTCTACCAATTAAAATGCTTTCCAATACTGATTCAAAACACATTTCCAGCTTTTGTGCAAACCCCAAATTTCTTCTCAAACTATACCAGATGTAAGCTTTATTAAGATGCCAAATTGGCTGCTTCTGTTGGTTAGTTCAGCCTCTCTTGGTAGGTTTGTGCCTGCAAACATTTTGGCCTAAAATAGAAACTGATGCAGGGTAGCTTATTGATTGTCGTTTGTCAGCACAGAATAATACACAGAGAATACAAAGATGCATTTTCTATTGATACACTAAACTGTATGTGCAGATCTAGTTCCCATCAGTTTTCGAGCAGAACAGTAGACAGCTTGGGTGGAAGTTGCAGTAGCAAAAATTCCAGAAAAGCCTTCAGCTTCATACATGATTTTCATACTCTTAAAGGGAAGCCTATACGGTTTCACAGAAATGAATTAATCTGGTTTGCTTAGTCTAAATTTATCCAACATGCCTTCCCACATTCATTCCCACTAACACAGTAAATCCTTTGCTGACCTCAGCTCGTGTGAACATTTCTCTCAAAAATGTCCCATGACATAGGAGTTAATCCAGTGGTTATAGCTGGAGCTCAGAATCAGGCCAAATCTCCTGCCCCATCTACTTCTTATTTCTTCACCCCTTGCTTAACATTTACTTTGCTCAGTTCACCTGGTCTCTGCTCCCTACCCCATTTCCCCTCCCAAAAAAAGATGCTACATATAAGCAAATGAGTTCAACCAGGATTGATTAATTATAGGTGATCTGAGCCTTATTAAGAACCCCCTCTCCACGTACGCGCTGTACTAACTGGGCTGCCTGATGCATGTCGACATTATGGGCAATCCCACTTAGGTTCCAAGTGCAGAGTGACTGTAATCCACCAGTGCCTTTTTCTAGCCTAAGAAAAGCTGTTACTCCACTACCCTAGCAAACACGAGGCTTCAAATTGTGAAGCTTCAGCCCTGAAGGAGTCCCTTCTCCAAATCCCCTGGCTGGTAAGCCACAAGAAGTCCCCTCCCCATATTATTTATTTGTTTAGAAAAATGTCTATGCTGCCTCTCCTGAGGACCTACCCTTAAGAGCTTAAGATAATTCAGGATTCTTACCAAGCATCCCTAACCTACGTGAAAGTCAGCACTGATCCAGGCTACCTCATAGGGTCGGAGGCGGGGACATGGTGGGTGGGCCAGCATATGAGTATGATGATGTCGCTTAAACCCACAGAGTTTCCAGCAATTCCTAGAGTTACCACCATTGCTTCCAAGTTTTCCCTGGAAGTGATCACACTTGTGATGCCAGTGAGTTTTTTTAATCCCCACCCCACCATCACTTGGACAGGCAGCAAGCAACAGGAGCTTGGGGAGGGGCGTTCCCTGCCCCAACTGAGGGCTCAGCAGCCCAACTTTCCCAGTCTTACTACCTCTAGTTATACAAAATAGCCCACCCTGTAAAAAGTGACAGAGGAGGCTAAAAAAAAAGATTCCATTCACAGCCAATCAGACTGGATCCCAAAAATCCCTGCTCAGCCCTGAAACAACCAGCTAATCCCACTTTGCCAGATTAGAGGGATGGATGGGTGGGCAGCTCCAAATAGGAGTGGCATTACAAAAGAGCAACAAGCCTTGAAACCTGCGTGCTTCCAATCCCTGACTGGGGAGGAGCCTGGTCTTCCCCAGTTCTCTTTCTCGAAGCTCAACACCTTTCTTTCAGGGAAGGACGAGGGTGGCCAAAGGCAGCTCCTGAAGGGCCAGATCTGAATTTCTGGTACAAATCTGGATCTGGATGGCATAGGCTAATTCATGTAGGAGTTAGTAATGAGCCAACACTACTTGTTTTTTGATCTCTTCCAGTTATATGATTTTGGTGCTTTGGGTATCTTACTCACTGCTTTGTATTCTACGGATAGATTTTCATTTTTCCCTTTTAATATATTACTTCAGTAGATTTCCTCTGATCTTATGCAACTGTTGTGTGATGCCATAAAATGACCCTCCAAATGATACAAAAATGTAAAAGGCTATATAACATTTTTAATTAGATTGAATTCAGCAAGGGAGATCCAGGCACAAGGTTTGATATGGCAGATGCACAAACAATAAGAAGCAAATGGAGGTTAAATAGGGAGCTCATTGAAATTCTTGTTTGCTCTACTTTATTCTCTTTTGCTGTTTTGCATTTAAATATTTGAACTGCACTCTTACAGAAGCAACACAAATACAGTTCAGAACTAAAGCGGGGCTCTGGCAAGCATTTCATGTCAAGTATTCATTACATCAGACTATTCACAAAGTCAGAGTGTCTGTAATTTGTGCATGATTATGAAAGCAGACGTCTATTTGTGTACATGGGATCCAAACTTATTATAATTGTCAATGTGTCCTTTTGAAAGATAAAAACTAAATGTCAGCGTACAGAAGTCACTTTGCCTCTGAAACTGAGCTGTATCTAAAGATCAGTTTCTCGAAATATGTACAGCCCATCCTGTTGGCCACTGAAAGGAAAAAAGCAACATCTGCACAGTTTCACAGGTAGTGTAGAAGGCATGGATTATCAGATTTAATTTGTTTTCATTTTAGGAGATTGACTCTGAGACACTGCAGGATGCTGGCTTTAGCCATAGGAAGCACTGAGCCTTGGGTGGTTTTTATATGCCAACTTTCTCTACCACTTAAGAATCAAACCCGCTTACAATCACCTTCCCTTCCCCTCCCCACAACAGACACCCTGTGAGGTAGGTGAGGTTAAGAGAGCTCTTACAGAGCTGTGACTAGCCCAAGGTCACCCAGCTGGCTTCATGTGTAGGAGTGGGGAAACCTGCCCGGTTCACCAGATTAGAGTCCGCTGCTCTTGTGAAGGAGTGGGGAATCAAACCTGGTTCTCCAGATTAGAGTCCAAGTACGCCCATTCCCCCCATCACCATGCTGTTCCTGAGACTGATGTCTGAATTTCTCGGTTTAATCTATTTTACTGGATTCATGCGTTTTTCAGAGGAATGGCCAAATACAAAAAAATAGTTTTATATATACATTTCCTCCTATCAAGCATATGTTACCTGGATGATAATTCCAGGTCAGCAGAGCCCAACTAGCTGAGCAGTATGTACAGAAGAACAAAAAAATTCAATGTTGTCAAACCCAACAAACCTAAGATAGTGTTGGTTGGGAAGGTGGCTATCCCTTGGTAACCCGTTTCTTTGCTTGATATTAACAATTAATACTAGTGGCATAAACTGGCTAGATTCTTCTTTTCAACAGCAATGGTCAAAACAGCAATTCGTATTTTTCCCCTCAAGAAGATTCCCCAAATTGAGCACTAACTCATGAAACCTTATATCCTTGATTTTTTTTTCTTCAGGCGCTGCTGGACTTGAATTTTGTTCTGCTGCTACAGCATTCCTTTCAGAATCTTTATTAGGCATTTGGAACAGATACTAAACAATCTAAAACACTACATAGCCAGTTAACACAAATATGCACCTCAGAAAGCACACTAATAAATTATCATAAACTTAAATAGAATAAAGATACAATTATTCATGATCATTCACAATCAACCCGGAGATCCTCATAGTGGCTAGGAGAGATCTAGGAACTTGATAGGTAATATAAGGATTTCAGTCAGATAAATGATGTAAGACCAGCCTCTCATCTGGGTAACCCTGATATTTATGTAGGAAGGGGCTAATGATGGGATTCCTCAATTCAGAATAAACACTACAGCACAGCTAATATGGCTACCCACCTTAAACATTCAGTAGCATAGTGGGACGAAAAGGTCTTAGATATGAGAATCAGAGCCAAAAACAGCTATAGCAGGTTCTGTAGGCTGGAAGAGAATTTGAGCTTCCTGTGCTACTTCTTTGTGCTGGAGTGACCTTGGGGAAGCAATCATTCCTTACCAAAGTACATGTAGCTAGGAAAAAGACTATAACATTCCATTTTTCATCTCAGTTGACCAATGTTGTTGATAAACATAAAATGATAAACATTTCCTGTTGATTATGTAATACTGGTTATTGCTCCAATGGGAAAAAAATCAATTATTTTTGTAATCTTCCCCCTTGTATGGAAAGCTTCCCAAAAGCAGTTTTTAGATGTTTTTATCTGTGATGATGGCAAGGATACAAGATTGAGTCTACAACTCCTTTACATTTACATCTGGCTGTCACTACTGATGGAAGAACTTGCCCATGTTTCTAAATAATTGTTTGGCTTTCCAACAGAAAATTTATGCTGTTTCTCAGAAATTGTCACAAAAGTATTTTAAAATTTGTTGGAGATGTAAGTGCTGAAAGCTGAGATAAAAAGCAAACTCAGGTTATTCCTTCCCCCATCCCACACTTTGCTTTGTATTATTTATAAGCTGAGGATGGGGGGCGTTTGGCCATTCCCAGGCCTTGCAGTGGCTATTATATTTCAAAATGAGTGCCATCTGTTAACTTAGGAATTTTTTACGGAAGTATTATGGGGCTAAAATTTATTGATATTGATATTTTATGTGATTTTACTGTATTTATTGTACTGGTGTAGAGTACCATGTTGTGAGCTGCCCTAGGCCTGGCTGTGGCTGGAGAGTGAGGGTGGGATATAAAACAAACAAACGGACAGACAAATAAATAAATAAGGACAACCTGAGTTTTCCATGGTTTCTCTGGTGTGGGCCAGAGCCATGGTGGTACCTAGTTTTTTCTTACTCTCGAAGGGCATGCAACTCATACCACACAATCTATGGATCCTCTATACTGACTTAATTTCTCTTCTAGGTCCAGGATGGCTAAATTACTCAAGCAATCAAAGCAACAATGTTTTTATAGTCTGCATATAGTAAAACAAATGCTTCCATTAGGTTTTTTTAAAGTATATTCTGACCTTGTCTGCATGGTAAAACTGAAACAATATGCTTTCATAATTTTGGACACTCCCATTTGAAAACTTTTCTTGTGAAATCAAATATGGATCCAGTGGAATGATGGAGGGCATTTAGGTCAGTTTATGTCCTAATAAAAATGGATGTAGCACCAAAGTTTAAAAATTGTCTTGCAATATTGCTATTTGGATAATTATGTCGATCTGTCTCCATTATTCTTTCGCGATGTTTTATTGAATACTGTGATACTGATGGAATACATAATAGTAATAAATTTCAGAGAAAGAGAGCGACGTCCATCTCATTAATGCAGTAGATATTTCTCCTATATAATGTTAATATTGAATGATTAATATTATATGGGAGAAATAGCTAGTGCATGCTAAATAATTATTACCTATCGTTTTAGAATAGGTTGCTATATATCAACAGAAGGAAGGGAAAGGAAACACATATCAAACTCCTCTCATGCCAGTTAAGCTGTTTTAATTTGACAACACTCTGTGACCTCGAAGTATCCTTGGACTTGACTGACTCTCACATAGCCCAAATCCTCCTTGGATCAGCCAGTCACAAATTTACACTAAATTAATCTCATTCAATTCAGTACCAGTGCATGAAGATTAGGACTGTCGTGGGGAACTAATCCAGACACTGAGAACAGATTGGACCATACTCCCCCACCTTACTGACATTGATCTGCACATGAAAACACTCCTGCGGTTATTTTGCCATCAAATCTGCCTGTTTAAATGGGTTTACAAGATCTTATCATACTCAAACATCTATGTACGCCCCTAGGATGATGATGACTCATTCAAATCACTGCCTGATCAACTTTTGATGGTACTTTCTATGCCTATGACAATGACTAATGGGAGTCAGATTCAGTTCTGAAACATGAGAAATAGCTACCCATCCAAGGAAGACAGCATGTGTACAAATTATGCGTCCTTGAACAATCACAATACGGTACTGTAATAATCAAATTATCATTGTGATTGTATTGTGCTGTTAGCATGTGTTTATGTGTTAAATGCCATCAGTTTGCTTCCGACTTATGGAGACACTCTGAATTAATGTCCTCCAAAATGTCCTATCATTAATAGCCTAGCTCAGGTCTTGCAGACTGAGGGCCATGACTTCCTTTATAGAGTTAATCAATCTCATGCTGGATCTTCCTCTTTTCCGGATGCCTTCAGCTTTTCCTAGCATTATTGTTTTTTCCAGTGACTCGTCTTCTCATAATGTGACCAAAGTACGATAGCCTCAATTTAGCCATTTTAGTTTCTAGGGACAGCACAGGCTTGATTTGATCTAGAACCCACTTATTTATTTGGGGGGGGGGCTGTCCACAGTATCCGTAAAACTCTCCTCCAACACTACATTTCAAAGGAATCTGCTTTCTTCCTGTCAGCTTTATTACCATTGTCCAACTTTCATACCCATATATGGTAATAAGGAATACCATGGCATGAATTACCTCGATCTTGGTCACCAGTGACACATCCTTATACTTAAGAATCTTCTGTATCTCCTTCATAGCTGCCCTTCCCAGTTTCAATCTCCTTCTGATTTCTTGGTCTCCTTTTTGGTTGATGAGGGAGCCAAGGAATAGAAAGCCTTGAACAATTTCAATTTCTTCATTGACAACCTTAAAGTTGTGTAATACTTCAGTAGTCATTACTTTTGTCTTCTTGATGTTCAGCTGTAATCCTGCTTTGGCCCTTTCTGTTTTAACTTTCATCAGTAGCCATTTCACATTTTCACTATTTTCTGCCAGTAATGTGGTACCATCTGCATTTTTCAAATTGTTAATGTTCCTTCCACCAAATTTCACTCCACCTTCAAATAAATCTAATCCAGCTTTACCTTGATATGTTCTGCAAATAGATCAAAGAGATGGGGAGATAAAATATATCCTTGTTTGACACCTTTGCCAATTAGAAACCATTCTGCTTCTTGTTCAGAGTACAGGTTGCGCATCAGAACAATCAGACGTTGTGCTACACCCATTTCTTTTAAAACCAAACATAGCTCTTCATGATTGTCCCAGTCAAAAGCTTTGCTGTAATCTATGAAACACAAACTGATTTCCTTCTGAAAATCTCTTTTATGCTCACATAACCAGCATAAATTTGAAATATGATATCTTCCTTTTCTGAATCCAGCTTGAACATTTCTCTTTATACGGTAAGAGTTACGATACAATCACAATATTGTGCACAATCACAATACAGTACTGTTCTGAGGGCATGTAATTGGAATGAATACACCTTTGATTGTTGATATGCACTGAATTTAGATGTTGATAGGTCTTAAAATGGTAATATGTTTTAAAAAATGACTATACTATTAATATTGGTCTACATTAAACTCCCCACATTCAAAGCTGAATCAGAGAGACTGAGCTTGCCTTAGGCTACCAAGATGAATTCATGGCAAAGACTGCAAAAAAGATTTTACTGCAACTCTCAAGATAAGATTTGAACGCCAAGGCTTTTTCTTCCAGCAGGATTTTGATACCTGAAACTGGGAGAAATATCCTGAAAGATATGGAATATCTTGGCCCTGAACTGAATGGCCCAAATTAGTCTGATCTCGTGAGATCTCAGAAGCTAAGCAGGGTGAGCCCTCCTTTGTACTTGAATGGGAGACCACCAAGAAAGTTCATGGTTGTTACACAGTGGTAGGCAATGGCAAACAACCTCTGAATGTCTCTTGCCTTGAAAACCCTACAGGATGTCCATAAATGGGCTGCACTGTGATTGTACTTTCCACCACCATAGCAAGATAAGATGAGGAAGGACACCCTTTCCCTCATATCGTTCTCACGACCCTTCACACAGACACATATGCTTGACAATGATGGGAAAGGATTCAGCAGCTCATTCCCAGTGTGCATGTGCTATACAAATAAGAATTTTCATTGAACGGTTGCATTTTCTTATCAGAAATTTGGAAGGGAGGATCCTTTGTGAGAGGGGTTCCACTGTTGGGAACTTCATCCCAACCGAGTGAAGAAAGTCATACTTGGCATAATCTTCTTAATGAAACTGATGAAAATGATTATCGGATTGATTTTCTTATAGCTTTGATTCCAATATAAAGTGTTTAAAACCATAAAAGAACTAAATTGGAATCTGGATCTCTTTTTTTTGTACCTCCCCTAGCACATGCTAAAAGTTTTGACATTTACTCCTTTCGACTATTTTTAATTCAAAATAAATACACATTAAGGTTTTTTAACTATTCCACATGGATAATTTTGAATATGTGCCCTTAATGGTATTGATTGTTGAGGTCAATGACATACACATGCTACCCCAGAAATATCCAGAGTTGCAAAGAAGGAATGCTGCTCTGTGCTTTTCCTGATATACAACACCTTATGTGTGCAAGCAAGTATGTGATAATTCACAGTGGGAGAAGAAATAAAAATCCTTCCTCTGGTTTATCAGCTTTTTCTTCCTTCTACTGCACATCATATATCTTTTTTCCCCTTATCCATCACTTGTCTCCATAAAAATATTTCTATGCTCTATTCTGGGCATATATCCCATTCTATTATCAATGGAATAAAATTCTTGCTTAGGTTATACTGCTAACTTATTGGAGAGATACCTTTGTGAACAGCCAATTGGCATGCTGCCTCGGCACAATCCAAGTGACGCTTGTGGTTCAAGGGACAGGAAGATAACCATGCAGCTGAGAAAACTAAGCTCAAGCACCATGTCTCACTTTCTTCCTGAAGGCAAGTTGTTTTAAAGGTAAAGGTAAAGGTCACCTGTGCAAGCACTGGGTCATTCCTGACCCATGGGGTGACGTCACATCCTGACGTTTCCAAGGCAGACTTTGTTTGCAGGGTGGTTTGCCAGTGCTTTCCCCAGTCATCTTCCCTTTACCCCCAGCAAGCTGGGTCCTCATTTGACCGACCTCGGAAGGATGGAAGGCTGAGTCGACCTTGAGCCGGCTACCTGAAACCAACTTCCGTCTGGATCGAACTCAGGTCGTGAACAGAGCTTTTGACTGCAGTACTGCAGCTTAACACTCTGCGCCATGGGTTTTTGTTGTTGTTGTTGTTTTATCGCAGTAAAAATTAAATACTTTTTTTCAGACTAATAAACGTACTTCCCCAAAATCTAGGAAAATCAAAAAGGCTAAAAGCTACCTGCTGTTTGGGGAGGCTGTAGTTGATCTTTACTCCAAGGGGGCTGAACTTTTAAAAGACATTTTAAAAGTTTTAAAATAGAATTAAAGAAAATGGCCCATTGAAAACAGTGAGGCTAAGCCACCCAAAAAAAGTGGTGCAGCAACGCTGCAGCGTGAGGGGGTATTCCTGGGTGAAAAGGGGTGAGGAAGCTGCCTAAAGGCTGATCTACCCACAGGAATGCCCTGGGAATGCTCCCCCATGCCAGCACAGGCTTTCCCTTCTGGAAATCCCCTGCTGGCATGGCTGCTTTGGTGGTGGGGGCTGGCGCAGCTCTGGATCTGCCCGTTACTGGCGTTTTTGCCCCAGGATGGCATAAGTGCCCATTATCCCAGAATAAATGAGCACTAATGCTGGAACAGGGTCATACCATCCTCTAAGGAGCTTTGCCCCTCCCCCTACAGGATTGCAGCCTTAGGGTCAACTTATTTTCATGTTTTATATGATTGCATTTAGTTTGGTTGTAATTTGATTGCTGTTTCCTATTGTTAGCTGCCTTGGGTACTCTTAGGAGCAGAGCGATATAAATTATTCAAATAAATAAGTAAACAGTAAAACAAGAATTTTTCTGGGAAAGCAGTTGCGACACTGAAAAAGAAAGGAAATTATGGAATTAACCATGCAGGTAAAGAGAGAGGTATCTATCAGTCACTAAAAGAGAAACGCTACCTCAACAAGAATTCCACTGAAAAGTTTGCAATATATGTTCAAAACACATTGCTTCTTTTGTGGTCAATAAGCCAAGTCTAAGGAACAAAGAAACAGCTGAATTTTTCTCATAGGAACTCATTCATGTTCATTCTGAAAACATAAAATATGTATGTACCACAAAGAATGATCTTTGAAGTCAGGAAATAATAGGTCAACTGGCTTTTGTTGTGGACTTAACCTGCAGTATATCACCAACTTTGCAATGTGAAATTCAAGTGATTCCACCTTGGTTCAGTACCACGGATAAGAGCTGAAAAATGGCAATTACCAAAAAACCAAACAGAACATGCAGACAGAAAAAAAAATGTTAAAAAACGTCGAAGAGGATAATAATCATAGAAGATTTAGTGAGAAAAGATGGAGGCAGGCCTGAGGGTTGAAGAGTATGTGAAACGGAAAGTTAAAGACCCATTTGGTGATAAGATAGTATGACAAATTTGGCAGATACAGCAAATGTTTCAAGATTCAGAACTGCTGCTTCTGACATTCTTCACAAGCTCTCAAATGAGCAAGAATGATATAATGGTCCCAAGGAAAAATTATTTTCACAACAGCCAACATGCTTACAAACGATGTGAGGACATTTAAAATATCTGATGTCTCTTATCCACTGACTGAAGAAATGACATCTGAAGACAATCAATGTAGTTTTTACTGGAAGGGCTAAAAGTGTTCTTACAACTCCTCATGGGTTAGAAAATAACCAAGAAAGTAATTTCAGTAGATTATGTAACTGAGCAAGCAATTTAGTTTGGCAGGTGGAGCAAATGAGAACCTCTCAATACCAGCACTAGGAGGTAACATCAGGGGAATGCCTCCACATTTATGCGCTGTTTACAGCAAAGAGCTGCAAAGTATGAGACTGGTAATGTGCTTTGAATTGAAAGCTTGTACTTTTGGACCAAATCTTACATGGAACATGCTAAGAAGTTGATTTCTCTTTTAGCAGCTGCAAAGAATATACATTCAGTATGCACCCAATGCTGTGTCTGTAGATCACACCCCCTCTTTACTTGTACAGTCAATTCTGCCACTTCCTTTCTTTCCCAATATTGCATTTCCTTTTTCAGATGGAATTTTGTTCCATTTGACCCATCTATAAACCTCAACATCCACCATCGTAAAGAAATAATGAGTTTTCACAATGCAGATAACTCTCCCAAGTTTTAAACCATCTTCATATATCACCCACTGGAACAAAAAAGGAAAGAAAGACACATTACTGGAAAACACTGTATGCTACATTTCTGTATACAGAGCTCTGTGTATTGAGGCTAATTCGCTTCAGCTGCATGTAAAGTTAATACAGGTGCCTGTGTTTTTATTCTTTGCAAAAGAAAGTAGATTTGGGAGTGGACAATACAATTGTAAACAGTGTGACACTCTGCTAAGTCTATTGATTTCAGTGGATTTAGAAGGGTATAACTCTGCTTAGAATCACACTGTTAAACACCCTAGGGTTGCCAGCCTCTAGCTGGACACCTCCTGCTATTACAACTGATCTCCAGCCAATAGATCAGTTCACCTGGAGAAAATGGTTGCTTTGACAATTGAAGTCTATGGCACTGAAGTCCCTCCCCTCCCCAAACCCCGCCCTCCTCAAAAACCTCCCGCCAGTGGTGAAGAGGGACCTGGCAACCCTAAAATACCCCAAGCTTATGCAGTTCCCTTTTGATGACATCAATACCCACCACTATGGCACTATGGCTTCATTTAGGTTGTTGTTTTTTAAGTTGGCTGATCAGTTATGGCTCTCCCAACATAACACGTGGTTTTGGCCCTTCGACATCTTGCTAATTCATCAAATTATCTAGCTTAACACTATTCTAAATTCAAAATAGCTAAACTTGGCAAAAAATCCGAACCACATATTTAAAATACTTTACAGTTTTAAAGTTTCAATGTCATTTTCAAGTGGAAGCTAATGAAAGTGTCTTATCTCTTGAAAAAAATCAAGTCCAGCACAGTCTCTCTCTCCCCACCCCAGCACTTTAAATGTCTACAGATAAAGAGAGATGGTATTGTTTAATTAATACCAATCCAGTACAACCTGGGAAGAGATGAGTTTGTACAGATAGACTTGGTATTAAGAAACTGCATTGGCCTCTGTTTGAAAAGGATAGAAGTTGCAAACGCTTTATGTTTACATTTGTACAAATGTTTGACTTAAAAAGAGGTGGGTTTTGTTTTTTTTTGGAATTACATGTAGGTTGCCATGTTTCAAAGTGTATTGAAACTCTGCTTTGGATTAACCCAGCCTAGGAGATCTTGAAGCTCATTTCATTATGGGCAAATGAAATAAATCCAAGGAAGTTGAGAGATAGCTACAGCAACATCTCTGTTGCATTTAACTATCTCTGTCTAGCGTAGTGTTAATTTATACTGGTTAAGGGATGTCTGTATTGGCTGCTTCTGTACAAATGAGTGTATGTTAAATAAATAAACATGAATACACTGGCCCAAGATCACTCCCACAAGCTTCATGGTAGAGTAGGGATTTGAACCTAGTATTCCCTGGTCCTGAAAGTCACACTTGGGTTGCCACCAGCTCTTCGCCACCAGCGGGAGGTTTTTGGGGTGGAGCCTGAGGAGGGTGGGGTTTGGAGAGGGGAGGGTTGCCAGGTCCCTCTTCACCACCGGGGGGAGGTTTTGGGGGCCGAGCCTGAAGAGGGCAGGGTTTGGGGCAGGGAAGGACTTCAGTGCCATAGAGTCCAATTGCCAAAGCGGCCATTTTCTCCAGGTGAACTGAACTCTTATCGGCTAGATTGCGATGCTGATAGCTCCCCCCTTCAGCCAGCCTGCTTTCATCCCCCAACCAAGTGTCGGCGGGCAGCAGCGCAAATCGGTAGGTGATTGCCTGCCATTAGCAGGCAGTTGGGAACCCTATTGGGAGAGAGGGCTTAAATCTCCCCACCGTGCCTTTTTCCCATCTGGGCCACAGGAAGCCCCCAAAGGAGCAAATAGATACTCCCCAAGGGGTACGTTTCAGGTTGGAAAACAACATGGCAGGTATGATTGCCAGCTTCAGGTTGGCAAATACATGGAGATTTTGGGGGTGGAGCCTGAGGGGGGGTTGGGGAGGAGAGGGACTTCAATGGGGTATATTGCCATAGAATCCACCTCCCAAAATGGCCATTTTCTCCAGGTGAATTTATCTCTGACACCTAGAGATTAGTTGTAATCCCAGTTTAGCTCTGAGCACTGATAAGATTGTAGCTTTTCATCCTGGGCCTAGGCTGGCTGTACAAGAGACATCCCTCCACTGACTGGCACACTGGAATGTAACCACTGGCTTTTGATTAGCAATCTAGTACATGGTTAAAAATTTCATCACATATTTAATTTTCTTGTGCAACTGTTCCATTATCTCCCGTCTTTAATTCATTTTTATTTACTATATCTGGACCCAAACAGCTGTACAGTAGTGGAGTGGGATCAACGAATTGGCCAATTTTGTGAATCTCATCTCTTCAGAGCCAGCAATGCTATTTCTTTATCTTGCTCGTATTTAAAGGCAAAAGAGAACAGAATAGGCATTGCTAAAGTTCTTCAGGAAATAAATTCTAGGCTGGTAGAGATTAGAGAGGAACTCACACATCTCAAAGCTATTAGTCTATGTCAAAGCTTGGGGCTGACTCTGAAGGTGGGTTCAAAATGCTGCAGCAAGATTTCTATCTGGTATGAATCGCAGGACACATATTTCACTTGTGTTAAACGTATTTACATCAGAAGCAAATTGGTAGCCAGATTCAGTTCAAAGTACTGATGACCTATAAAGCACTACACAGTCAGGGACAAATTACCACCTACTCCCATATGAATCTGCCCAATTACTACAGTCATCTTCCAAAGTCCTGTCCTTTGTGTCTTTTTTATCTTAAATGCAGTGAGTGTGCAGAGCTTCTTCTGTGGTGGCACCATCCTTAATCATAGAAGACCCTCTATGCAACAGTGACAGTTGGTACCCTACAGAAATGGTAAGAAACAGAGGAAATGTTGGTGGAGGGGAAATTAAATGCCCCCCGCAAGTCTTTACGGGTTTTCTGCTTGTACCTTAACAAATAGCAGGAAGCTTGCTTAGCAAAATTTTCAAGGCTGAAATTAGGGTATAAAAACATAGATAAGAGTTAGTTCCTGGTGCCTGAAAATTGTTTATATTGTTTGAATAGTCTGTAAGTTGCCCCCAGCCCTTTTGGCGAGGAGAGAAACATTTTAAAGAAATGAACAAATAAATTCAATAAAGTCGAAGATACAGAAACCACGTACACATTGGGGTTTCTCTCCATTTCAAAAACTGTAGTCATGTGCATTCCGCGCCCCCCCCCCCCCGCCACACACACACATTATCTTCCATTCCTGTTCAAATTGTAAACCTCTTTGTCCTGCTAACAACCCACCGGAAAAAAAGCTTTTAAAAACCTGGGGGAAACTGATATTTCCCAACATGGCATTTTTGTGACCATCTTTTTCATGTGTCCAGAATGAAAGGAAACACTCTTTATCCCCCGCCTTTCCTCTGCATTTCACAGGGAACTGCCTTGGTATCCTTGCTGACACCATCAAAACTGAGATTTATTTTTTTTAATTTGGGAGGGGGGTCAGGGCAACAGCAGACCACTATTACTCCATTACTGCAATGTGAGTAATGCTCTCTCAATTAGCAACTGAAACGTTCCTGAAGTGCTCTCTTCCCTTCCCTAAGAGGTATGGAGGCAATTACTTTTCAGTGTAGATGACCACAATGAAACACCCAGTACCTTCCTGTTATTAGCATTACCAAAGGAGAAGTATTGTGTTATTCTGGAGTAGGACTCAGCAAATATGCAGGATATGCCTTTTAAGTGTAGTGTTGAGTTATTCTTCAGCAGCGCTATAAATGTACAAATAATGTTTTTTAAAGGTGAGTGGACAATCATAATGTCAGTAGGTTGTTAGAATGATAGTGTTCTAGCAAAAACAACCTATTATAATCATAATCAAGTTTCTATTCAAAGTTATAAGTTCTGTGGTTACTACCCTCCTAGATGAACCTGAGGGGGGAATATTCAGTTCCCAACCTCCAGGCCAGCCCTGGAGGTTGGGAACTGAATATTCCCCCCTCAGGTTCATCCAGGAGGGTAGTAACCACAGAGCTTATAACTTTGAATAGAAACTTGATTATGATTATAATAGGTTGTTTTTGCTAGAACAGTATAACAACAGCAGCAGGGCGGGGGGAGAACAATGCAATCTGCATCTGGTGTAAAAGGGATACTGTAGCTAACAGGGGTAAAAACCATATCACCTTGTGCCATAGGGAATCTCTATTGCAAATGCAAACTGAGCAACAATCGCACTGTCAATATGACCACAATGGGGGAAATAACCCCATGTGCAATCAGTTCATGTAACCAATGGAGTTGGTCTGAACTTAGGTTCCTGGAGGACGTACAACAGTTCCCAGCTCTTCACTGTTGTAAAACTGTGTATTCTTTTTATACCACAGAATATCACTGCTAAGGTATATTTTCTGACCTTGTGAACGTTTCTTGAAACAATTGGCCACCCACAGCCTCCCATTAGCAGAGTTCTTTTCTTCTGGCCTCCGGCCAGGAATAGGCTTACTAGAGGTACAGTGAAAGTGTGTTACCTGCCCGGAGCCTCTGAGATCAGACACGAGCTAACAAAATCTTAAAGGAATAGTAATAACATTTTCTCTTGTTCTTCTCTGTTTCAAGGGGGGAAATGAAACTGGATCCTGAAAGACTATAACTGTAAGAAAAATATATGATAGTTCTCTGTAGTGACTCTTTCAAGGAGATAAAGCAAATCAGCCATAAAACATTATTCTCTTCAAAATGCAGGAAATGAGTCATTAATTTAAATATTGATAAAAACAAGTGAATGTTCTGTTTAGACTAGACAGACTAATATTCTAAGCAGAGTTACACCCTTCTAAGCACACTGACTTTAGTGGACTTAGAAGGGTATAACTCTGGTTGGGATTGCTCTGGAAAGATGCCACACAGTCAAGTCAGTCAGTCAGACCTGGAAGTCCTGACTTACCTCTGAATTTTTTCCACACTTGACAGGCGCTCCTTGGTATTGAAAACTACACGCATTTTCCAACTGTTCCTTTTAAAAATCACATCGCTTTGTGGAGAGCATGTAAAGAGAGATGAATGAGGCCTGACCCTGGGAGACATTTAAGATTCTATTTGACATCCCAAAACGATTTGCTTACATCCTCTTCAAGAAGGATTATTCTTCCAAGACGTAGCCTGATGCTTGACAGGACTGAGCAATGGTGGAGATTTATGGATTATTCAGCATCGATGAGGAAAAAATGCAATTGGACGCGTATTAGTGACTTTGATGCACCATCGTATGAATCTAGACAAAACTGATGGCAGTTGCTTGGGAAAGAAGGTTGACTGCATCCAGTTAGTGACAGGAACAATTTCCGATGCTCTCCCTTTTATTCGCCACTGGAAGATGGCAGTTTACCAGTCCCTTGGTGATTTCAGACAACCATTTAATTGACAAGTGGGCATGTTGGGAATTTGTAGCTGTTGTGGCAAGGGAAAAAGTTCCAAAGTATTTTCAACAGAGACTCTAGAATTGTTAGTACTTTCCAGTAATACTTATGGCCTGTTCCTTTCAATCATACTAAAAATCCAAAGTAAGAAAAATTCAGTATGTTGATAAATTATGGCCCAGTACACCATCAAGACCCACCAACCATGGCCAGCTCTTCAATGAGGCAAGGTGAGGTAGTATTCTTGGGCAAAAGATGGGGGGGGGGAGCATGACATCTAAGGTTGCCAGCCTCCAGGTACTAGCTGGAGATCTCCTGCTGTTATAACTGATCTCCATCCAATAGAGATCAGTTCCCCTGGAGAAAATGGCCGCTTTGGCAATTGGACTCGATGGCATTGGAGTCCTTCCCCACCCCAAACCCCGCCCTCTTCAGGCTCAGCCCCCAGAACCTCCCCCCGGTGGCAAAGAGGACATCCTATTGAGCATGCACAGCTTTTCATGCTGTCTTTAAAGATTCCCGGGGAATGAAGAGTGTGGGTGCACTGGCTACTCTTGCTTCTGGACAGGAGTGGGGTGTTATACCAGCACCTCTATAGTCATCTAGGGCCTCAGACCACCACCCCAACATAGAAAATAGGGCAGCTAACCCCCCAGCTAAAATTAATTAAAATTCAAAGTGAGAAACCCTTTCACAAGTATGCTCATCTTAAAAGCATACACCCCTGATTTGCTAAGATAATTTCAGATTCCAGCCATATAAGAATAACAACAAAAGACTAAAATCCCTTAAAGTCGTCTTTGATTCTTAAGACGATGTCTAACACCTCAAAGAGATCAAACTCTCTCCTTCCTGAGTTAATGATAAAGACAAAAACTTATCCCCTGAATACTAAAACATCTGCAAGCAAATATGTCATTATGTTTTAGTTAATCACAAAATAAAGACCATCTGCTGCCAACAGTTAGCTGTTGCTATAAACAAATATCAGCAAAGGAAATAAGTGACATGACATGGACTAGCCACGAGTGAGATATTATTGGGCATCTTAATTATCATGTTAGAAATTATGGAATTAGGATTTACCAAAGTAGATATTTGAAGTATTTTATTTTGACTTGCAAAATACTTTGATTGCCAACTGCCTTTTAACTTTCCCTTCTGTCTTTCCCTCAGTCTATTCATTTATATTTAACAAAAAGTTAGCCCTCCTAAAACAGAGGTCTCGTTATTTTATGAGAAAATACCATACCCGTCTGCAAAATGAGTATACCAAGGCACAGGTCCCAAGTAGTCCAGAGCTGGGGGTACATGTGTGAATGGCCACACACATCATGTACTTCCCCCGGGTCCCGGGGTAACAGTAGGATAGGGTGGTAAGGGGGGCAGCCAAGGGGGGTAGCCTTTGTTAAACAATCTCTCTCAACAGTGGAGTTACTCACATTTTGAAATGCCCCCTAGAATTTTGAAAAAGTTATTTTTGAAGAAGAAAGTTTCCACTCCAACATATTTTGAAAACACTCAGGAAAGTCTGCAAGCAAACAGTTTGTGTCAAGGGTAGCAGTGTTCAACTCTGGTAATATGTCTGTGGACCAGACTACATAATACGTTTTTTAATGAGTCAGGTTCTCTGGGCCTAAGTTGCTCTCCCTACAGTATACAGGAGCTGCAGGGAAGGTATTTTTAAAGCCCGTGGTGGCTCGAATTGGCTTAAGATGCTGGCATGTGCAGCTCCAAAATTATGCAAATACCTCCCCAGTGGGGCAGTTTCAACTCAGGGAAATGGTGCAGGGAGAGAGGCAGGAGTGCCTTCTTCCCTCATCTCTAGGGTTGCCAACCTCCAGGTACTAGCTGGAGATCTCCTGCTATTACAATTGATCTCCAGCCAATAGAGACCAGTTCCTCTGGAGGAAATGGCCATTTTGGCAATTGAACTCTATGGCATTGAAGTCCCTCCCCTCCCCAAACCCCGCCTTCCTCAGGCTCCACCACAAAAACCTCCTGCCGGTGGCAAAGAGGGACCTGGCAACCCTAATCATGTCAGGATCCAAACCTGAATTGGGCCATCTCAGGTTTTAAAAACAATTTCCTTGCAGCTGTTGTGTGGCTGAGGGGGAAATGAGCCAGGTCAGGGGCACCTGGACTGACCCCTTTAAAAAACACAGAATCATAGAGCTGGAAGGGGACATAAAGACCATCTAGTCCAACCCCCTGCTCAGTGCAGGATCAGTCTAGAGCATCCCTGACAAGTGCTTGTCCAGCCTTTGCTTAAAAACTGCCAGTGAGGGGGAACTGACCACCTCCCAAGGTAGTTGATTCCACTGTCGAACAACTCTTACTGTAAAAAGTTTTTTCCTAATATCCAGCCGGTACCTTTCTGCCCTCAATTTAAACCCATTATTGTGAGTCCTATCTTCTGCTGCCTACAGGAACAGCTCCCTGCATGATTATTTCAGGAAAGCTCTATGATTAGTAGGATCTCCAATAGCATTCCTCAAACCAACACATAACTTTACCTTTCTTACAGATACTGTCCTCCTGGCACCAATCCTTGCTAAAAAGAAGAAGACATATTTTGCTTTCAAAATTTAAAGTGTGTAATTTTCTGCCAAATACATTAATTTATAAAGACTGCATTCACGTTCTTGCTTTTGTGTGCCTGCGAGTATGTGAATTTTGCAGTGAAAAGATATTCCTTTTTGAAACAGTCTGTAAAATTGTTATAGAAATAGGCCTCTGCAGAGATTTACCTAATTAATAAAACAAATCCTGCTTTTTTGAGTGTGTCAGGACAGAGCTTGCAGAAATTCTTCCTCCCCCATCCCCCACAGCATGCACATTCAGTCTCCATGGATAGTTGCATGCAAAAGGCTACAGGCATACTTGGATCCAATATCATATGAAGGAATGTCAAAAAAAGAATATATTTTTACCCCAAAATTCCGCTCATTCGTCTCACTCTTTGACTCAATCAAACAACAGACTAGAAGTACCACATTGAAAGCTGGAATTTCTTCACCCAGCTCATAGTTAAATTGTGGAACTCCCTGTCCCAGGATGTGGTGATTGCTGCCAACTTGGACGGCTTTAAGAGGGGAGTGGACTTGTTCATGGAGGAGAGGGGTATTCATGGCTACTAGTTAAAATGGATGCTAGTCATGATGCATACCTATTCTCTCCAGGATCAGAGGAGCATGCCTAACATATTAGGTGCCCTGGAACACAGGCAGGATAATGCTGCTGCAGTTGTCTTGTTTGCGGGCTTCCTAGAGGCACCTGGTTGGCTACTGTGTGAACAGACTGCTGGACTTGATGGGCCTTGGTCTGATCCAGCATGGCTTTTCTTATGTTCTCGTGGAAATAGTCTTTCAAACTCTATACACTGACAATGCCGCTCAGTAATGTGCCCAGTTTCAGTGCATAGTCACTACAGTTTCAGTGAGTATACAGAGAGAAACCAGAAGTCCTACTACTTGTGGGATCATTTTGTGACCCACATACCTTGGACTCCACCTGATCATGAATCCCAAAATGCATGATACTTAGGATTTAACTGCTAACATGCAGTTAAAAGTAAAGGTAGTCCCCTGTGTAAGTACTGGGTCATTACTGACTTGTGGAGTGACATCACATCACCACATTTACCAGGCAGAGTATGGGCGAAAACACATGGTCGCTTTAGCTTCCTTTATTTCCTGTTTCAGCCAGGATCGAACGCATGCGTTTCGCCAAACGTGCATTCGATCCTGGCTAAATCCTGGCTGAAACAGAGAATAAAGGAGGTTAAAGCGACCATGCATTTTTGCCCTATGTTCACTGGGTGGTTTGCCATTGCCAGTCATCTACACTTTGCAGTTAAACATTATAAATTATTTGGAAGATGTAGGGATAGGCAGTGATTCTAACCACAGTAAAAATGTTTTTTACAAATAAATGGAACATAGATTTTTTTTAAAAAAAAATATATTATATCCAGCTCCAGATTATATCTTAACATAAAAATGTTGGAATAAATAAACAGTTAAATGCAGGAATTTGGAATATTTTCTTCAGTCCTGAAACTGACCACATATATTTCATGCTGCAAGTGTAAAACCAAAACAAAAGAGTTCGGAGTTTT
This sequence comes from Euleptes europaea, assembly GCF_029931775.1. Taxonomy (NCBI): domain Eukaryota; kingdom Metazoa; phylum Chordata; class Lepidosauria; order Squamata; family Sphaerodactylidae; genus Euleptes; species Euleptes europaea. The sequence goes on from NC_079322.1 coordinate 37,203,892, forward strand.
ATGAGGAGCACAAGAGCTTTACATCTCCAAGCCATTGCTTTATTGGTTTTTCAGTTGGCTCAGGCCTGTGGAGACTAAAAGTCATTACCATCCCAATGCTGTTCACTAGAGCTGTGTGAACCCAACTGTAATTAACCCCAAACTCCGCAAAGGTTCACGGACCCTTTTTGACAAACCTTGACCAAAGTTCAAGAGCATTAAAGGAAGTGAATGACTTTAAATTAAGAGCAGAGGGAAAGTTTGACAGTTTGGCTTTGATTTGGAAAGGTCACTCAAACAAAAAGATTGAAAAAGAATACAGAAGGGAAATGAGGAGAAAAGGGCCCAGCAAAATCAAAACCAAAGTAGCCCCATCTAGCCCCCACACAAACCCCCACCCCAGGCGAAGTGCCTTTTTAAAAAACTTTCCAGAAATATATAGGTGTTGTCTCAACATAACCCATTCCTGAATGTATGTTTTGTTGCTTAAATCATTAAGTTAGGGAAGGCTGAAATTCATCTGTCCGTTCCCTTCATATGGGGGGGTGTATCTCGTGTGTGTGAGTGTGTGCGAGGGCCTTGTCTCATGTTATTTTCACACCATGGGAGCTGCGGCAATATGATTCCGTTCTACAACGCAGAGATAATGTCAGGCCCAATTTCAACATGATGCTGGAAAACCAAAAGTACTTACTTGTGAGGCCTTCCACTCACGTAGCATGTCATTTAAGCTGACTACTATCCAAGCATAGCTGATGTCGGGGACTTAAATTTGCACACTAGCACACAAGATACTTCTTTCCTCCTCCCGGTGACTGGAGCAACCAGTGACAAGGGAAGAAGTTGCACTGTGGGTTCTTTCTGCATGATCTGAAACTTCTGAAGTTACCTTCATGGCCATGGCCCAAACAGCGTGCATCTGGCCCTAGTAGGGTTGCCAACTCTGGGTATGGAAATTCCTGGATATTGGGGGGTGGAGCCTTGGGAGGGCAAGGTTTGTAGAGGAGCGGGACTTCAGCAGGGTATGGTGTAGGGTTGCCAGGTCCCTCTTCGCCACCAGCGGGAGGTTTTTGGGGCGGAGCCTGGGGAGGGCGGGGTTTGGGGAGGGGAGGGACTTCAATGCCATAGAGTCCAATTGCCAAAGCAGCCATTTTCTCCAGGGGAACTGATCTCTATCAGCTGGAGATTAGTTGTAATACCAGGAGATCTCCAGCTACTACTTGGAGGTTGGCAACCCTAGTATGGTGCCATACAGTCCACCCCCCAAAGCAGCCCTTTTCTTCAGGGGAACCGATCTCTGTCATAGAGAGATTTGTTGTAATTCCAGGAGATCTTCTCTTCCCTCATTCTGAGGCTCAGAAGGCATGAATCATGGCAGTCCAGAACCAGCATCATCAGCCATACCTAGTCCGGTGGATGAGGAGAAAAAGAGAACCTGCACAAGCGGGATAGATGCTTGCTCTTTATCTAAGAAGTGTCTCTTTCCATAAGCTGGAAGGATGGGATTGAGGCAAGTCTAACTCTCCCCAAAGCAGCTACCAATATTCTGGAAGCTAGAGTAGGGTTGCCCACTCCAGATCAGGAAATTCCTAGAGATTTGGGGGTTGTGCCTGAGGAGGGCAGTTTGGGGTGGGAGCTTAGTAGGGATCTGATGCCATACAGTCTGCCCTCCAAAGCTACTATTTTCTCCCGGGGAGCTGATCTCTGATCTCTGTCTTCTGGAGATTAGCTGTAATTTTAGAACTCCAGCTCCCACAAGAAGGTTGGCAACCCTATGGGAGAGTCCCAGCCCGAACTCCACTTTCATGGGGACCAGCATACCATATGGCAGATATGGACCTTGAAATACCAGTGGAAGGCACAGAGGGGCAGGACTAAATCCACCCAACCCCCACATAGTACCTGAACAATATATAAGCAGCTGGAAGGTAAAGTCACCTGTATTTGTACTGATGGGCAGAAAGTGAAAGATCTCTACCCAACAGTTTCCAACCACAGGCAGAGGTGTAAATAATCTATTAACAGTATCTTTCAGTGGTGTGTCCAGACTTAAATTGCCCATAGAGCCGACTCCTGTTGAGTGGGGTACAACCTCTGATATTCATGCTGCAACAAAAAAGACTTCCTGCTTGCTATGAGACACAAAAATGAGCAGGAGCTCCACCTCCTTAGCAGCAGTTATAAACTTTGTCGCTTAGGTGTGCACTCATGCCTTCAGGTTCCCATCTGTGACTTCACAGTTGAGAGGAAATGCAGCTTTTGCCCCGGCAAGAATGTGCTGGATTTAGTGAGTGTTACAGACACCATTGCCTGCTTCCTTTTGCCATCACATGTGGGATTTAACCATGACACAATACAAGCAATGAAATGACAGATGGGCTGAGAAGGAGGTGGGTACATTCACAGAACAAGCTGCCAAATGACGGTTTTGATGGCGGTGAATGTTTGATTACTTGTATCAAGTGTTTGCCCTAGTCTTTTAAAAACCGTCTGTGTCTTCTGTTTGAATAAAATATAGCTCGTCTTGTGCACTTCCAATATGCTTGACCCATTTATCTTTTCAATGGAAAAGAAGGGAGCACAGTGCCAGAACTGAATGAACCACTGAGCTAAAGATGCTACAGTCTGAGCCTGTTGCATTGCCTTTCCAATGTATTAGCAGCTCCTTTCAGTCAATTCAAAAATCTTGGATATTACAGCACTTTCTCAAACTAACATTCAGACCATTTATGCTTGGTAATTAGCAGCGAGTTCCAGGCTGAATTGCCCTGCATATTTTTTTGAGTTTTGCACGCTGAACCGTCATTCAGGAAGTGATTGCAAAGCCGGCGCATACCTGCTTCGCATTTCTTAAGAGCCCCTTTAACGTGACCTTTTGTGTTTGCTCCGCCTCCACCGCGAAGAATCCCCTCAAGGAAGCATGCAAAATCATAGCTGCGCGTTAGCTATGCAACCAGTGATACTAATGGCTATGCAAACAAAGCAACAAGGAGCAGGCAAGTGGGGAGGGGGTGGAAGGTCTCCTTTTGCTTTGGGACCGTGAATAGGCTTTTTAAAGGTCACATTAAAAAAGAGGTTTGTGCGAGCATCAAAATTGACCCTGCATAAATGGCCTCAGTCTTCAAATACAGATTTACCACTCAACCCCCCCCAGAGACCTGTAGATATGTGTGACTCCATGATAAGCTATGTGGAGAGTGGCATGGACAAAGGACACACAGAGAAAGGAGGGGTCAGAGGGCAGCTCCAAGGTTAAGACAAAGAGAAGGACATCCCATTCAAGTAGATAACACTTACACACTTAGAGTGATGTAGCACCCTCCCCCTCAATGTCCAGGCATGCTGAGTCGCTCACTCCAACAGACAGTAGGATAGCTAGATATCTTAGAAAGGTGTGGCATCCTATAATATAAGTCAACAGAGGTGTCTAATGTGGCCAAACTGGAAACAGCAGCCATTGCATTTCCTGTTTAGTCCCTTGAAATTCAGTGAACCATCTTGCTTAGAGTGTAGAGGTAACAGACAAAGATTGCTTCCCTTCTAAAACTGCCTGCTCTGGCTATGCGGCTTTACATTATTGTAACCTTTTGAATGGATCGTTAAACTATGCATTAGACCTTGAAGACAACTCAGAAGAAGATTCAGCTGCAAAAAAGTGTAGCTGCTTTTCAATTGATAGTATTTGACCTATTCCAAAACAACTGCTCTAGCTGCCCATATGCTTCTGTGTTCTGTCCAATGTGTTGGTTCTTACTTTTAAAGAACTTACTGTTTATTTTATTTAGAGAAAATTATGCTGCCTCTCCAGGCTCCTGGGCAGAGTCTGTTTATAAAATAATAATAATAATAAACATTTTAAAAAATTAACTAAAATCCAGCATTAGGAAGGGGTGGGAAGCCCAGCATAAAAAAGACCATAAAAACAGACCACAGATAGCCTCAAACAAGCTTCCAGATTAACATAGTGTTAAAAAATCAAGCCTGGCTGAACAGAAATGGTTTTGCTTGGAGCCAAAAGAAGGTACTAGAAGTACCAGGCTAGCCGCAAGGGGAACAGCATTCCACAAGAAAAGTACCATGACGGATGCTCAAATACCCACCGGTTCAGCTCACATCCAGTTCAGCACAAGTAAATCTACTGAAAACTGATAATGACATTAGCCTTTTTTTTAAGTATTGTTTAATATTTATTTATTTAAACTTAAACAAAATATTCCAATGAATGGATATTTACTGCAACAAAAGGAAAGAAATGTCAGCAGAATCTTTGTGTTCCTATTTCAACACAAGTAATTTGATCAGAGACACAGAGAAAAAGCACTATTTGTAAATAAAAAGCATGTTTCTATAAAGTGATGTACAAAATGTCTCAATGTCTTATTGAAAATGGATCTGTTACAGCCTAATTTAAGAGTATGGAAGGTAAGGGTTAAAACCCAACAACCAGATTGCTACAACTATCTTCATAACATTGATCTAATATGAACGCTGTTCAAAACTCTAGCCCTCCAATTCATTTTTCTTTTGTGGTATGTATACTGTTTTTAAAGTCATTTTTTTATTAAATTTATTAAATTTTAACTTATCTAGGAACATTTAATTCAGATGCAACATCTGGTATTAAGTGACATTGTGCTTTTCATCCAATTTTCCACATGAACTGAGAGAAGAGCAAGAAACAGATTTCAGAACAACATTGAAAACGTGAGGTTTTATTTGAGTTTTTATTTTATGAATAGACCCACTATTTCTTTACTAAATCTCTTAGAAAAGACAGTAAATATATATCTTTTACACATAACAAGTGCAAATAACCTGAAATAATGAAACAGGACTCTTACAGTACCATCCTAGGAAGAGGTACATTCTTCTAAGTCCACTGAAGTCAATAGGCATAGAAGGGTGTAATTCCGCTTAGGATGACACTGTTAGTGTACAATCGTCATGCCTTTCAGATGAAAATGAAGGCATAGGAGTGCATTATTTTTAATGCTGAAATTAACGATGAGTGAACTTCGTTGTTCTTCCTACCTCTCTGCTACAACCATCACTGTGCCCCGGGAGATGGGATAGGAAGAAGTGGGAGAAAAGGGGAGGCTGTTCCACCCTCTGCGTCATCACCACCACAGGTAAAGTAGCCAACAGATAAGCAAGCAAGTGAGGAGTTCTTCACAGTCTAGGGAAGAATTTAGGCTCATAATGCTGACTTTGGTGTTAATGAACAAATGTTTTTCATATGCATGGTCTCCAGTTCACTCTCCTGCATTTCAGAGAGTTGGGAAACATTTGACTTTGTCTCTAGAGATCCATCAGTAGAAAAGTCTCACTTAAAATGGCCAATGGTCTGAATCAGTATGCACATGGGCCAATCTCTGTTAGCCTAACCTACCTGTGTGTGTGTGTGTGTGTTAAGTGCCGTCAAGTTGCTTCCGACTCATGGCGACCCTATGAATCAAAGTCCTATCTTTAGCAGCCTTGTTCAGGTCCTGCAAATTGAGGTCTGTGGCTTCCTTAATAGAGTTAATCCACTTCTTGTTGGGTCTTCCTCTTTTCCTGCTGCCTTCAACTTTTCCTAGCATAATTGTCTTTTCCAGTGACTCTTGTCTTCTCATAATGTGACCAAAGTACGATAGCCTCAGTTTAGTCATTTTAGCTTCTAGGATCAGTTCATGCTTGAGTTGATCTGGACACCACTTGTTTGTCTTTTTGGCAGACCACGGTATCTGTAACACTTTCCTCCAACATCACATTTCAAAGGAATCTACTTTCTTCCTATCAGCTTTCTTTCTTTCATTGTCCAGCTTTCACACCCATATATAGTAATAGGGAATATGTTGGCATGAATTAACTTGATCTTGGTTGACAGTGACACATCCTTACACTTAAGAATCTTTTCTAGCTCCTTCATGGCTGCCCTTCCCAGTCTCAATCTCCTTCTGATTATTGGCTGCAGTCTCCCTTTTGGTTGATGATGGATCCAAGGAACAGAAAGTCTTGATCAATTTCAATTTCCTCATTGTCAACTTTAACGTTGAGTAATTCTACTGTAGTCATTATTTTTGTCTTCTTGATGTTTAGCTGTAGTCCTGCTTTGGCACTAAACATATATGTAAATGGAAGGGACATGTCTAGGGAGCATACTGTGCAGGCAGAAAGTCAGTTCCTGGCATCCAGCTGAATGCTTTCATGTAGCAGATGTGAAGATCCACCACCACTGCTCCAAGCTGTCCTTCCCCAAGAGCACCTAAGATGTGGGAGGGGATCTGTGTGGGTGTGTGAGAGTGCTTAGACTTCCCCAGTCCTCTCCTTTTTTCTTTGCCTTGGGGTAGGTTGCCACCATTCTGCCTCTGCCCTGTGCTTGTACTATCTGCAGTCTGAGACATGCCTGCTAACTGAGGTTCGCCCAGTCAAGAGTTTTGCTCTATATGAGGAAAGCAGCCAGGGACAGTGGGTGAGATCTGCTGCACACAGACTGAGATCTTCAGAAGAAGAAAAGACTTTTATTCACTAATGTGCATCTCTATTCAATAAGAGCACAGGAGCACAGCAAAAATTATCAGAATATTACAGAGATGTTGCAGAACTAAGACAAAGAAACAAAACATGAGGCTAAATCACTTGCCTTCCCTTGGCATTCTAGTCTGAGGAATTGACAGAAGCAAAGCTGGAATTTTGAAAGAGAGGCCAGCCAATGCAAACTTCACTCCATTTCTCTCTGTTCCCTGGTTCTTGGCTTGCACCTTTCCACAGTGTGTGCTCAGATTTTTAACTATCACCCTGGGAACTCTAGGGTGGAGGGTTCTCTCTGAACCCTCCTGAACTGAAGTCTAGTTTTCGCTGGTTCCTACCATAGCCCCTCTATCCAATCATAAACTGGTGCATGTCCCTGCGTTTATGGCTCAACTCAGGATATCCAGAACAGCAATCTATCTTGTTTCGTCTGGACAGGTAGGCAATCAGTCATCTCCACCCCATTTGTCACCATAAATGGAAAACATCTCCTCTCAGACTGAAATCCAAGGACTTTATGGTTTCATTCCCAGGAATGGGGGTTACCTATCTGAGGGCCAGTGCCTCTTGTGTCTTAAATAAAGTATCCTGCATTCTTTTATCACAACAACAGGTATGCAAAAAGCTCTCTGCCCATGACCCTGGAGAGCTGCTCCTGCTCAGAGTATAGTCAGATGTGATGTAAGGAGGCTTTATATGTGTCATACATTGTAGCTGAAAGAAAGCAGAGAGCACTGCTAAGAGTGGTTGGTAAGCTGGTGAATGGAAACACAGATGCTGATTAACTGAGAAAGTGCATATTATAGAATTCAAAAGGATTATAGGAGCATCCCAGAGGATCCTGTTCTACAGAACTAAATCAATGTGAAGGAACAGGTGAAGAATCAGTATGATAGGGTGGCCACTGTATTGCAGAATCCACTTTGCCAGATGTCCTATTGACGTCAATACCATGTAAAGTGTAAGCTAGAGTGCCAAGTGTTGTCGATTTCAAGCTTGACTTGATTTTTACATCTCAGTGAATGTCGTACACCATATGGCTGTATTTCTCACTCAGTCATGCACAGCTTCCATCGAATTCCATTATGCATGTGTATCTCATAGCAAGACAGAACACTATATCAAAAGAACAGGAAGAATGGTAATAACTAGTCTCAGTGAGGTTTTCCATACTTCCTCTTCCATCCATGCTTCAAGGTAAAAAGGATTTGGACAGCGCTATCTGGGGGTGGTGGTGGAGTGCATCACAATCTCTTCCCATGCGGATTTCACAGCTCACATGTGAAGCATGCATTTAGAACAGATTAGGAACATTAAAGGAGCACAGCAGAAATTTATTTTTAAAAACCGACAGAGATATGAAGAAGAATAGTTGGTTTTTATATGCTGACTTTCTCTACCACTTAGGGAAGACTCAAACCGACTTACAATCACCTTCCCTTCCCCTACCCACAACAGACACCCTGTGAGATAGGTGCGGCTGAGAGGGTGTGACTAGCCCAAGGTCACCCAGCTAGCTTCGTGTGTTGGAGTGGGGAAACAAATCCAGTTCACCAGATTAGTCTCCACAGCTCATGTGGAGGAGTGGAGAATCAAACTCGGTTCTCCAGATCAGAGTCCACCACGCCAAACCGCCACTCTTAACCACTACACCACGCTGGCTATCCCCTGTATTGAACTTATTCTCACTTTTGCTTATCTCCAGACATGAAGACATGAATCTATCGAAGTCAGGATTGTCTCCTCTGATTGGCAGTGGCTGTCCAGGGCCTCAGATTGAGATCTTCTACGTCATTGACTACCTCATCTTTTTAACTGAAGATGCTGAGGATTGAACCTGGTTCCACCCTGACATAATCAGGGCCAGTCTGCCAGGATAATGTGTTCATGGAAATGTTAGTGTTGCCGTCTTGGTTCATACATACTCAATGGTGCTGCAGAGGGGAATGTGTCCTGCAATGATTAGTGCTGTTTGCCTGACAGTTCTGAAAACTTAATGATAACTTCAGTAATCGTTCACAATGGTGCTTGTGTTTTTATGGTGCACCTGCAGTGTTCAAAGTGAACCATAAACATCAGCACGTAATATTGAACTGGCCTTAAAGTAGATCAATATTATTATTTATGGCTGTGGTTTTTTTTAATTAATTACTGTTTTTATGATTTTGGTGAATCACTATGAGCACGTCTTTGGAAAGGCGGCATCTACATTTTCTAAATAAGTAAATATTTCACATCACGGATGGGGAACTGAGGATGAGAGAGAATGGTTCGCCTGAGGCCATGGCTGCAGTGAGCTTTGAACCAGACACTTTACAGAACACATCCTATTCTCTATGCTGTGCAAGCTACAAGCTGTGCTGGCAGAGCTGATCATCTCTTTGGGAAGAAGGAAGACATCCTTTATGCAGCAGTAGGAGCACAACCGGTAGCTGCATGAGAGGCTATTTGGACTGGAGCCAAAATAGTTTATTGATAACATCTAATCTCAGCAATGCATTGCTTCTGCTTCTTCTTGGAAGTTGGTTTTCAAGAAAATATTTCAACCCTCCAAAAAAGAAGAAGTTGCACATCATCATTAGCTTAGAAACCAGCACTATAGTTACCCTGTGGTCATTTTTCTCTTACCGGTCATACAGGTGGATTGATGGACATCTAAAACTTTTTTTTTAAGGGAAGAAAGTGCTGGCTATGTCCCCTTTATTTTAGACAATTTCTCTATCTTCATCTTCCATCCTGTCAGTTAAGACAAAGGGAAGAGTTCTGTTTGGCTTTCTTATCCCAAGTACAGATACTCTAAGTACACCAGCAAAGTTATACCCTTCTAAGTTCACTGAAGTCAGTGGGCTCAGAAGGGTGTAACTCTGCTTAGGGTGATGATACTGTAAATATTCTATAGCAAGGCAAAGGAGCATTTATTGTGTGGGGCCAGAGGCCATTACAATTAGGATGCACAAAAGGGGACATTGACAAACTACAGCAAAAGCCGTAACAAGAAGAAGAAGAAGAGTTGGTTTTTATATGCTGACTTTCTCTACCACTTAAGGCAGAATCAAACCGGCTTACAATCACCTTCCCTTCCCCTCCCCACAACAGACACCCTGAGAGGTAGGTGGGGCAGAGAGAGTATGACTAGCCCAAGGTCACCCAGCTGGATTTGTGTGTAGGAAACAAATCCAGTTCACTCATGTGGAGGAGTAGAGAATCAAACCCGGTTCTCCAGATCAGACTCCACCACTCCAAACCACCGCTCTTAACCACTACACCACACTCTTAAAAACATATGTACAAAATAAAGTTATTTCAGCCTTTAGACACAGCTCTAGCTTGTATTTCCTTGGCTGGCAAGGCAAACTGCTCCACTCTATAAGAAACGTACTGGTGTGGATCAGAGAGAAGGAAAATTCGTTCCTTCACCAGAGGAGAAGAATTTATATCTTTTCAAATCTAAGTGAGAAATTTATTTCTGGGCTTTATGTACACAGGGCAGAACAGAATATAATGTGGAAGATCTTGTGGGACCATTCAAGCCTCCCTGAATACTCCCATGTGCAGCAATTGGTGTTTGTGTGTAGCGACAGTCCAGAATAGCAGAGGGCATGGTTTGGAGCTGCACAGATGTTAAGGCCACTCTGGAGAAAATAATATGGGACAGATAAGAGGCTCTTCCATAGTCATTTTTGTACAATTTGAACCGGAGAGAAAATCTGGAGCAAGAGATTGTGTTTTAACCTTGAAGATCCAGTCTTGTATACTGAGACTGGGAAAGGGGACACTCTGAGAACCATTCCCTAAGGAACAATGATGAAGGATACTGTTAAAGCCAGCTATGCAAGCAGCATCTGAGTGCTGCAGCACAGTGCTTTGCCATAAAAGCAGATGGATAGAGAGATTCCTTTGCTTTCTCCAGAATCTGAATAGGACCGGATGCATTCTAGAGCCATGGTGTGCATTATGCACATTGATATGGGACAGCTTTGCTTCTGAAATAAGAAATAGCTCTTTAAACCCCCAGCACATCTGCCAATACTGATACATGCATTCAGAAGTACAGCTTATATTCAGCAAGCACAGATGCTTCATGGCTTCTACCCTTTCCCAAAGATGGTGATTGTTCAAACATGAGAGGGACAAACTCCCATGTCCCCTCCATCCTGTTTCATGAGTTGGCTGAGTGTTCTCTCTTCTTCTAGGAAGTAGACTTCAAGTGCTGTGTTTTGGACTAGAGATGTAAAATTGTCCCCTTTTCAGATGTTTCTATTGTTTATTTATATTTTTAGGGGATTTCCCCCCCCCCACACACACACACACCCAGAAGAAGAAAAGTTGGTTTTTATATACCAACTTCCTGTACCACTTAAGGAAGAATCAAACCAGCTAACAATCACCTTCCCCTCCCCACAACAGACACCCTGTGAGGTAGGTGGGGCTGAGAGAGCTCTGACAGAGCTGTGACTAGCCCAAGGTCACCCAGCTGGCTTAATGTGTAGGAGTGGGGAAACAAATCCAGTTCACCAAATTAGCCTCCGCCGCTCATGTGGAGAAGTGGGGAATCAAACCCAGTTCTCCAGATCATAGTCCACCGCTCCAAACCACCACTCTTAACCACTACACCACTCTGGGTAAACATGAGAAACTTGAAGTGGGTAGACCTGAGAAACATCAAGCAATCAAATAAGGGGATGGATCCAGCACAAAGTTTCTGCTTGTAGTAGAGCTGGCTATCCACTACACACACATTTAGTCATAACTGGCTATCAAAGCAGCTCATAGGAATTAAAAAAACAACAACCGTACAAATACCAGCTGAAGCTAGAGGGTGGGGCCCCTGGGTGGACCTAGCACCAGGCAATATGGAGAAGTACCTAATTGCTCCTGCCCTCCCAGTGATGACCTCATAAATGCAAGATGCAAAAGGGAGGGGGGCTCTCAGCTGGAGTTGGATGCAGAATGATGGGGAGAGGCCTGGTTGCTTCTTCTGCTGCCTCTGATGGACCCATCAATGCAGTTAGAAGCCTAGAGGGAGGAGAATCTCAGCTGGGGGATATCCTTCCAAGAGGGATGGGGCCTTATTACTATGGAATGTAGGGGGGTTGGGTGATGTTGGTCCCCGATTCCAGATGACTGTGCCATTCTCTGAACTATGGTGACCTGATATCCAGACATACACTGATTTCATCCACGTGCCACTTCACAATCATAGTGTGCCTTTACTGTTAAAGCAGAAGTATAAGGAGATCAGATCTGGCAGAAAACATAATGCACTTGGCAGTTCCTTCAGCTCTTCTCCCACCTTTCCCTTCTGCTGTGAAATGTATTGACTCTTTTTGTAACCACTTAGAAAGCCCACTAACAGTGATGGTTTTAAAGAAATTGCGCTGAATGAAAATACCCTTTTCCTTCTGTTCCCTTTTTAAAGTTGTGTTTTTATAGCCTTCATCTACCCATGATTCAGAATAGCAAACAGCTTTTCCTAAATAGTAGCCTGCTATCTATTTGAAATGTCTCACAATTGTCCTCTTTAAAAAAAAAACCCAAAAAACAAAATAAAGACAAAATCTGAATAATTCATAGAGGTTCTGACCAGCAAGTGCATTCTCCGGCTTCTCTCCCGTGCTTTGTTTCATACCGAGTGAAGGAACAGCATCCTCTTTGTGACTGTCCCTCTGTCATCTTGTCACTTGCGAGCCGTTGGAGTCTCTAACCGTCAGAATTGACTTGACTATCGCAATATTGTACAGCCGAGACAAGAACTATGATCAGCACAACAGCACTGTTAAAAACGTTATAGACTCTAAAAACAATCACATCTGCTGTAAAATGGTAGGTGATCAACAGCGCCACATCATTCTCCTCATAACTTAGCTTGACTTGTCTGGCTGGAGAAACAAATTACAGATAATTCCCTTTTTTTTCTTCCCCCCCTTATTGTGCAAAGTGATACAATGTGCCCATTTGCTGCCAGACCTCTGGCGCTTTCAAGAGAGAACAATGGTTTTTAAATGATAGGAGATGTGACTTGGGTTTGTAAATGGTCTGGCTAGTGCTTCTAACGCCGCTTAAAAACAACAAAACAACCAAATCTAAATAACGCATAGCATATTTTCTTTGGCTGTATGGGGACGGTAAATAAATATATAAAGGAACAGGAAAAGTGGATTGAATGGAGCATTTACAGGATCCTATAGGTCTATCATTTGGGATCAAAGGCCCTGTTGCACTAGGGTGCAGAGGCACTATTGTTTTGAATTGTTTATATACTAAATAAATTTTGTTGAAAAAGAAAATAGGGATAGAGCACATGTTCTGTTATGCACAAAGGTTTCAGGTTAATTGCTGGCACATCCAGTTAAGTGTCCAACCCCGTGAACACACCAGCAACTTACCTCGCTATTTATACGTGTCGAGTACACAAGCATCCAAAACGACTTTTAATTTCTGTTCCCACCGCGCCGCCATTCTCCGCATTATTCGATTAAATTCGCATGATTGCTGTTCCCACCGCGCTGCGAGGGAAGACCAACATCAAACGAAGCCCGGGTGCACGAGATTCTTGGCAAAGCAAAGGGACACGTGGTAGTCTCCCACGCATGCCCAGTCTGCGCTGGAAGGAAGGACGGGGATTGGGCCAGGGATAATAAAGGAGAATTCGCGGGCCACCTCATTACAGTAGCGGGGAAGATGGTTTAAAAAATGGCGGCAAAAAAGGCAGAAAAAACCAGATAATTGTACGGGAGTTCCACTTCGGGAAAGCGAAACTTGCCGCCATAGACTTGCTGCCATACCACCCTCTCACGGCAGTCACAGATTACAAGAAGTCGCACAATGCCCCAAACATCAATTTACATGACGTGGCCATAAACACATGCCGCACACGTCACAGCAATTGTTACACAACCTCAGTTTGTGCAAACCATCACAAAACACCACCTACTGCGTTATCAAACGGTGGCTGTTTGCGGGGGGAACGAGTGTGGGCTGTTAGGAAGGAGGGGGAGAGGGGGGTGGACTGGAAGCGGGAAGTGGGTTGAAGACTTATGCATATTCACACTATCTCTGAGAGACAGCGAGATATAGGAGAGCCAGTGTGGTGTAGTAGTTAAGAATGGTGGTGAACTGGGTTTGATTCCCCACTCCTACACATGAAGCCAGCTGGGTGACCTTGGACTAGTCACAGCTCTCTTCAAGCTCTCTCAGCCCCACCTACCTCATAGAGCGTCTGTTGTGGGGAGGGGAAGGAGATTGTAAGCCGGTTTGATTCTTCCTTAAGTGGTAGAGAAAGTTGGCATATAAAAACCAACTCTTCTTCTTCTACATGTTGCAATGCCATACTAAAAATCCAATCCATATAGTTCTCCATGTACATCAGTAGGATTGCCAACCTCCAGGTGGTGGCTGGAGATCTCCCACTATTACAACTGATCTCCAGGTATAGAGATCAGTTCCCCTGGAGAAAACGGCCGCTTTGGCCATTGGACTCTGTGGCATTGAAGTCCCTCCCCTCTACAAATGCCGCCCTACTCAGGCTCCACCTCCATAATCTCCAGGTAATTCCCACCCGGAGCTGGCAACTTTATCCATCAGTGGCAATCCCAGTTTACTTGGGTTGAAATGTAATGCATTTCTGGCAGCTATGATGGGGGAGGTGGTAATTTGGCTGATGCAATGCACCAATTCTGTTAAAATATTGCACAGGAAGTAGGGTTGCCAGTTCCAGGTTGGAAAATTCCTGGAGATTTGGGTTGGAACCTGGGGAGATCCAGAGTTTGCAGAGGGGAGGAAGTTCAGCAGGGATGTGATGCAAAAGAGTCCGTCCTCGAAAGTTGCCATTTTCTCTAGGGGAACTGATCTCTATAGTCTGGAGCTCAGTTGTAACCCCAGGAGAACTCCACCGCCCACCTGAAGGCTGGAAACCCTACAGAAGAGAGATCATTTTAAAGCGCTCAAGTTCTGGCAAATCAACCATATTAGGTCAGTAAGAAAGTTCAGACGACAAACAATAACGTGTACAAACAGGCACATGTGATTAGCTGATATTTCTATTGCTGTATATGATATAGCTTAGTTTGTGTTCATATTACTGTGCACCATGCTGTTTTTACATTTGTAGTTGGCTGGTTTTTGTAATGCTGTATGATATACTTATTTAAATGTATTCCAAAGGATAATATGTTTGAAGTGGTTTACACTGAGATTCATTAAATGTGTATGTTTTAGATTTTATCCCCTTTTATTAGAGTAATCTTTTTAAAAATGTTGTCTTCTCAACTTTCTGATTTACCTGATCTGCTTTTTGGGTGGGGTTTTTCCTCCTCTCTTTGCGGTTAAAAAACTATATTCACAAAATGTGCCTGTATAATACTTAACTTTTGTTTCAAATTCTGTTGCTGTGCTTTTTGACTTTACATCTTGGCCAGATCTTTTTTAATCAAATTCATGAGATTTTTGAATCTGGTCTGTATTAGTGTTAAAGACCCTTCTGTAATTGCAGTACTGTTGAGGATGTGTGCGGTTTCCAGGAACAGAAGCATGCCTAAAAATAGCAGCACTAATGTTCCTTTTACTTAGCTGTGATTGTAATGAAAGATTTAATCATTTGTTGCTAGTTCATTGTTCCACTGAATCCCATTAAAGACACTTGCAGGCTTGTAACAACTTCAGCAAGGAAAAGAACAAAGAGAGCTGGGGGAAAGTGAATCCTTTAAAACCATTTTGAGCTGTTGGGTTTCCAATTTTAGCTAGCAAATCTCACGTTTGACCTATGAGAGATGGCAATGTATCAGGTGACTGTGTCAGGCCTTTGATATTAGCTCTGAATATAAGCCCAAAACATATCCCAAGGGACTTGAGCCCAGAAACATCTAATTCAGAAGCATTATATTGACTTTAGTAGATACAGTCTAAAGTAGCCCTAAGCCATACAGATGTTTCTGGCTATCCAGGGTATAAAAGCCTTTTAAAAAAACTAGCTTAAAAAAAGTTAACATTCCATGGCAGATTAATGAAACCAGCTGGTTCTTTATCTCAGATTTAATACCAAGAATTTCATCTCTCTTTTAAAATTTTTATAAAATAAATGTTTAAGGTCTATACATTACATTTAAAAAGTCAGCTTCAAAGAACAAATTTTGAGGACTGACCTCACATGAACATATGAAGCTGCCTTGGTCCATCGAAGTCAGTATTGTCTACTCAGACTGGCCGCAGCTCTCCAGGGTCTCAGGCTGAGGTCTTTCACATCACCTACTTGCCTGGTCCCTTTAACTGCCGGGTATTGAACCTGGGACCTTCTGCATGCCAAGCAGATGCTCTACCACTGACTAGGGTTGCCACTTCCTGATGGGGAAATTCCTGGAGATTTGGGGGTGGAACCTGGGGAGGACAGCGTTTGGGGAGGACAGAGTTTGGGGAGGGAGGGACTTCAGTGGGATATAATGTCATAGAGTAGGGGTCCCCAACCTTGTGGAGCCTGCAGGCACCTTTGGAATTCTGACACAGTGTGGTTGGCGCAGCCACAAAATGAGTGCCATAAAATGGCTGAGGCAGGAGGTGGAGCCGGTCACAAAATGGATGTCACTGCTTACCTTTAGTCACACCGTGAAAATCTTTGTGCTTTGGTGGCAACTGCTGCCAAAGCAACATTAAAAAAAAAAAATCTGCATAGCCAATCATATCTCCAATGGCCAGAAACCTTGCTGGGCATAAGCCTCATCTGGCCTCACCCACTTTCTAAATACAGTTGGCAGGTACTGTGGCACCCACCATGTTGGAGACCCATGTCATAGAGACTACTGTCCAAAGCAGCCATTTTCTCCAGGGGAAATTATCTCTGTCATCTGGAGATGAGTGGTAATTTTGAGAGATCTCCAGGCCCCTCTGCTTCTTCATGCTCACTCTTGTTTCTGGCCATTATCATTTAAAAATATTTTTATATAGTTAACAAAACATTTTCAGTGCTCGTGTTAATTTTGGGAAGTAGTTCAGCTGTCAATGCAACAAGTCAGCTGTTATTCCTGGAACTTCTTTTAATTTTCAGCCAAGGCCCACCCCTGGCTGGAAGAAATCCGTGTGTTATCGCGTGTGGGTGAATTATTCATCCTTGTTATAATGGGCTGAAATTCTGTCCTGTCTACAGAAATACCACTCAGTGATTCAACAGTTCATATAAAAAACATTTCAGGAGAGGACATTTTTGTTCCTTTCTCCTTTAGCTGCTAAAGATTGTTACTGTCATCAAGTTGCATTCAGTCAGCAAACTGCCCATTCTCCAATACTAACAGATCTTCAGTCTGAGCAGTCACATTTTGGTGTGTTTACTAGATCCCCTTACTTTGGAAGCCATGGGAATGGTCAAAACCATCCCATGAAAAAGCCCAAAAGCCAACAACAACAAAAACCCCAACCATACACACACTATGGAGTAATTAGGGTTGCCAACCTCCAGGTAGTAGCTGGAGATCTCCTGCTATTACAACTAATTGCCAGCCGATAGAGATCAGTTCACCTGGAGAAAATGGTCACTTTGGCAATTGGGCTCTATGGCATTGAAGTCCTCCCCTCCCCAAACCCTGCCCTCCTCAGGCTCTACCCCAAAAACCTCCCTCTGGTGGCAAAGTGGGACCTGGCAACCCTAGGAGTAATCTATAAATACTGCCTATGTATAGAAGCTAAGCAGGGTCGGCCCTGGTTAGTATTTGGATGGGAGACCACCAAGGAATACCAGGGTTGCTGTGCAGAAGAAGGCACTGGCAAACCACCTCTGTTAGACTCTTGCCATGAAAACCCCAAAAGGGGTCGCCATAAGTCGGCTGCGACTTGAAGGCACTTTACACACACACATAGGAGTAGTTAAATAGTTAGATAGTACTGTACAGGAAGCTGCAATTTACAAGAGAATAATACTTTAGAGACCTTTTGGATAGTATCATAAAACACTAAGATTTATGGTGCCTGCATGAAATAAAACAGGATCAGTTACATGTAATTCTCACTGGCCCATCCAGTTTAGTTTTTCTTTCTTTTCTTGGAGACTCCATTAATAGAAAAATTTGGGCTTAAAAATTTATTCCAATAAATCTTATTTATTCTAATTGCCATTTGCAGTTTGAATTAGGGTATACTGCAGATTAGGAAGAACAAATATGTTATGGAGCTTGTTCATTGACAGGGAGTTTCACAATGCTAACAGATATGCTAACACTCTCTCACACACACACACACACACACACATATATGTATGTATATTTATATATAAAATATCTGAACCCTTAAAAACGTAAACACCTGAATACATTTCCATCTTTCTTAGAATTCTACCCCCCACCCCCCAAACCATTCACTGTGATCTTCCAATATGCAGCTGGGTTTGATTAAGGCAATGCCATGTTCAACAATTCAGGCACAGGAAGTGAAAGCTAACTGGAATCCTTCCAAGATCCATTATTTCACATACATCATGAACCTAAGAACTGAATAGCCTATATTAAACTGGGGAAAGTTCATGTAGTTACCCACTGTACAATAGTTTTTGATTGACAATCTATATATTAATTCCACAGACTCAGAGTTTGCAATCAACGCGGGAACCAATTTCTGGAACTGAATCATGTCTACAAAAGCTGGGAATTGGGAAATACAGTGCAACTCAATCCCCTTTTAAATAAGTGGACTTAGACTGGAATAAGAAAGCCAGCATGGTGTGGTGGTTAAGAGCGGCAGACTCTAATGTGGAGAACCGGGTTTGATTCCCCACTCCTCCACATGAAGCCTACTGGGTGACCTTGGGCCAATCACAGTTCTCTTAGAACTTTCTCAGCCCATGCAAAGGCAGGCAATGGCAAACCGCCTCTGAACATTTCTTGCCTTAAAAATCCTACAGGGTCACCATAAGGCAACTGCGATTTGATGGCAAAAAAAGAAGAACTGGAGTAACTCTGCATAGGATTGCACTGTTGGAGGACCAATGTCAGGTTATGAGTAAGTGGTACTCTTCATCACAATCAGATGGAAGAAAAGCAACATTATTATTATTTCATTTTTATCTCATCTTCCTTCTAAGAAGCCTAAATTCCCCTGCCCATGAATTTATTTTCACAATAATCCTGAAAGGTAAGTTAAGATGAGAGAGTGACTAGCCCAAAATCACAGTGAGCTTTGCAGCTGCATGGAAAACTAAGCTGAGTTCTCTCCAGTCCTAGAAGGACATTGAACCCACTCCACCATGCTGGCTTTCCATGTCCTTTTTTGCATTAGCTTCATATTTTCTTTCTATGTTTAGTTCTGCCTATTTTAAAGCGGCTAAAAGATCTCAGAAGCTAAGCAGGGTCAGCCCTGGTTAGTATTTGGATGGGAGACCAACCAAGGAAGTCCAGGGTTGCTGTGCAGAGGAAGGCACTGGCAAACCACCTCTGTTAGTCTCTTGCCATGAAAACCCCAAAAAGGGGGTCGCCATAAGTCGGCTGCGACTTGACGGCACTTTACACACACACACAAAGATGGTATCTGCGCAGAGTAGGGACTGGAATTAATATCTAGATGGACAATTGCTTAAGTACATGTAACTTAAATGATGCAGGTAATAAAATTCTTAGCTTTGCCACCAGGCCCTCTCAGAGGCCGAGAGAGGCCCAGAACACTTACATTTTTGAGGCCTGATGAAGATGGCAGGGGATGCAGGGAGCCGCACATGGCCCGGCGCAGCTCCCACCCTGGTTTCCACTCCCAGGCCTGGCGCAACTCCCAGTAACAGAGGAGGATATTGATTCATAGGGTGCGCTACAGGCGGTGTGGCCCAGTAATGGGACACAAGTTTAAAGTTGTATGATGAATGTCTTCTTTCAATCCTGTCACTGTATTTCTGCAACTGTATGTATAACCTCATTTGGACAACGCCAAAATTCTAAATTTGAGGCCTCATTATTGGAAGTAAATAGGGAAGACGTGAAGGTTAAAGCAGACAGGAATTATACAACTTTAAGGCTGACAAAGAAGAAACTGAAATTGTTAAAGATTTTCTATTCCTTGGTCAGCCAAAAAGGAGACTGCAACCAAGAAATCAGGAGATGGAGCTAGAAAAGATCCTTAAGTGTAAGGATGTATTGCTAGCCACCAAGATCACGATAATTCATACTATACTGTTCCCCATTACTATGTATGGGTGTGAAAGTTGGACAATGAAGAAAGCTAACAGGAAGAAAGCTGACTCATTTGAAATGCGGTGTTGGAGGAGAGTTTTATGGAAACCATGGGCCACGAAAAAGATGAATAAGTGAGTTCCAGATCAAATCAAGTCTGAACTCTCCCTAGTAGGTAAAATGACCAAACTGAGGCTATCATAGCTTGGTCACAATATGAGAAGACAAGAGTCACTGGAAAAGATAATAATGCTAGGAAAAGTTGAAGGCAGCAGAAAAAGAGGAAGACCCAACATGAGATAGATTGTCTCAATAAAGGAAGCCACAGCCCTCGGTTTGAAAGACGTGAGCAAAGCTGTTAACAATGGAATGTTATGGAGGTCATCAATTCATAGAGTCACATAAGTCGGAAGCAAGTTGATGGTGCATAACACACACAATGAATGTGAGGCATGAACCAAGTGTAGGGTTGCCAGACCCTCTCCAGAGGTGGGGGATACCCCACTTTGTTGGCCTTCCCCCAGCACCATTGAGCCAGCTCGCAGGGGGGCTTTCCACCAGCAAACCTAGGCCTAGGCCTCTATCTTCAGTGATGCACCGCCATCACTTCCAGCACACACAGAAAGTGACATCATCATATCACCAGTGATTTGGGGATGCTCTAGTATTTGGGCAAAAACGGCTTCTACCATAGAGTTTTTGCCCAAATACCAGATAGTGCTCATGGCCCCAGTGACATCATGACATCACTCCTGGTGCACTCCAGAAGTGATGTCAGCTCATTGCCGACAGAGGCCTAGGCCTCAGTTTGCTGCAAGTAAGTTTCCCCATCCCCTCCAGTTAGCAGGGGGTACCTGGCAACCCTAACCAAATAGTTCTCCTGGGCCCCTGTGATAGACCCTACTTGCCGCTCCCCTCCACTATCTGTCTCGCTAACATTCACCCCCATTTTATGTATTTATCTATTTAACTGAAACAGGTATGAGTTATTTATTTTATTTGCCCACTTGAATGAAATAATCTGGCATATAGTAGACCAGGGGTCTGCAAACTTTGTGAGTTTATGGGCACTTTTGGAATTCTGACACAGCATGTCACAAAATGGCTGCCACGGGAGGCAGAGACTATCATACAATGGCTGCTGAAGCTGTCCTTTAGTCACACTGTGAAGGTCTTTGTGGTAGCTGCTGCTGAAACAAAATTTTTTTAAATCTCCGTAAAGCCAATGAAATCTCCAATGGCCAATGAAAAGCCTTGCTGGGCAAAAGACCCACCTGGCCTTGCCCACTTTCTAAAAACACTTGGTGGGTATCAGGTGTCAAGGAAGTGGGCTCCCACAATTCCTTGCTTTTACGATTTCTTTGGTTCAGGCTTTTGACCTGCTGTAGTCTAATACTAAACTCTGAAAGGTTGGAGTGCAAACAGGCCAGCCTGCAATTTACAATCGTGGGAACAGTTTCACTTCTGAAGGATTCACTCCTGGGTGGGGGGGGGGGAGAGATAACATACAGCTGCGAATAGTTTACAGCCTTTTCTTTTCTCCCTAAATTGAAGGTCATTAGTTACTAAGGTAACAAAGCTGTGGAACAAGGCCTTATCTCTTGTTGAGGATGTCCAGGTGAATTGAGTTCTGCAGGCTTAAGGCACCTTTGACATACCCTGATGCAATAGAGGGGCAATGTTTGACACGTCAGTGTATTACTGGTTTATGGATTTCTTCGCAATCTCATTGGCTTATGTGAGCTCACGCTATTGGGATTTCGACGATAAAAGTAGGCCAGTTTTTAGCCAAAATCATGAACGCTTGGGGATGGCTGGTTCCATGCCCCGCGTCATCAAAAGCCATTTTGATTTGCCCTTTCAGGGGGAAACTCTGTCAGACGGACTTTTGGAGCAACTTCGCATGCTGAACCGAGATGCTATGAACTTTGTGTAAACTTATTTGAAACTTGCCTAAAGCTTTTGCCAAACTTTTGAATCTAAGAACCTTAATGTGCAGTTAGCTGTGTTAAGCCTTTTGTTGTTTTTTGCTCAACTGCTTCACGAACCTTTTGTTTCTGTAACGAGCACAAATCCTTGGAATAAATATTTAACCTACATTTTGGTTGTGTCGTTTGGCTTTGTGGGTTTCAAGCTCTAAATCCAAGCGCCTTATTGTTTGTTTGACCACCTATCAAAACCTAAACCTTTTGCTAGTGTAATTCTCTCTTGTCGGGCCTCCTACTCTGCAGGAAGAGTGTTGTGCATTGATTTGGTATCAGCAGGCAGAGGCTGCCCTTATCCTCTGCCTGGGGCTAAACGATTGCATAAGGGCTGGTGGCAGCTTATCCACTGAGCGCAGGAAGGCTCCTTGGCTCAGTGTTTTGTTTAGAAGTAACTTTGGACCACCCTTAATAGAGGACCGCCCAGTGGAGGCAGGGCGGCATTCCTCTACATCAGGTAGGGTTGCCAGGTCCCTCTTCATCACCGGTGGGAGGCTTTTGGGGTGGAGCCTGAGGAGGGCAGTTTTTGGGAAGGGGACTTCAATGCCATAGAGTCCAATTGCGAAAGCGGCCATTTTCTCCAGGTGAGCTGATCTCCATTGGCTGGAGATCAGTTGTAATAACAGGAGAACTCCAACTACTACCTGGAGGTTGGCAACCCTAGTATCAGGAAATGTGTCTGCAGACAACATGGTGGCCATGGGCACCACATTGAGGCCCCCTGCAGCAGACCATATAACCCAAGATTTAAAACAAACCCACTCAACTGTTCATAGAATATAAATAACTTTTTTTAAAAAAACAAGGTAGCAGCATCCCATCTGGACTGTTGCCCTGAGATCCTTGAGCTGTATGCTGAAAACAAAGGGGGAAGAGGCAGAATGTAAATTTGTGACTTCCACAGTAGAAGAAGAGGAATGTGGCCAAGGACTGCTGAAGGTTCTCTGGTGTAAGCCATTGATGTGCCTATCCAGTTCATGAAAGGCAATGATCTCATCCTTTTATAGGCTGAGGTAGGATTACAGGGTGTTATTCTTTAGGATTACACCTGCCGTTACTTCTTGCCTAACATTTTCTTCCATTTCAATCTTGTTCCAATACAAAATAAATAGTTGTCAGTTGTGTATATATGTCTCTTGAGAGAAATGTTTCCATTTCCACACCCTAAGCACCGTGTGCCAGCTTTTCTGCATCACCATTTGGCAAAAACTCCAAAGCTTCACTGTTGTGAAAAGGAGCAATCCTCTTTCCTTTACTGTATCAACTACTCCCTTCCCTGTTGGCTGCAGCAGAAATGGGCGTCCTTTTTCTCGGGTGCCTGAGCATTCTAAACATCCCCAGACAGCATTTCATCCCAAAGCCCATTCCACAGAAGCTAGCAACCAACATGATCCCATTCAAATAGCCAGACAGACGTCTACACTGAGAAGAGAAAGCTTTTAGCGTTCTGTATTGCTTCACCAGCATTCCTTCTTCTGACTAGGACAAATATCTTTCCCACACTTTCTATCACCATGAAGCAGTAATGAGAAGTACAATTTATTATTTTCTTTACAGAGCTGGTGTTTTCTCCAAAGGATTCAGTCCTGTGGATTGGTCCTGCTTGCCTGAGGTAAAAGCACAATGACTTACGAAGCCAAATATACCCAGGTCTAGTTTAGTAGGGTCCATGTGGGAAGGCTGCTCTGACAGTAATAAGACAACATGTGCAGCAAGCGAAAACTCTCGTGATGAACGTGTTTCTGAAAAGTGCAGATTCCCCAGGCAGGCATCCTCCTGACAAATGGTGCAATTGTCTGATTTATCACTTTTGTGTTTGCAAGCAAATCAAACCGACCCATTCTAAGGATTTGACAGTGACATTTCATGTGGAACACTGTAAAGACATCTAAGTCCTTCTTTAATGATGCCCGCAGTTCCAGGCTTTCGTATCAGACAAAAAGCAACATGCGTGCGCCAAAGAGCTCAGCTATATTCAGAGTAACTCTCTTTTGCCAGTTGGTCTCACCAGGCTAAAGCATTGTAGTAAAAGTAGAAACGCAGTGTCACAAATGGTATGTATACATGCAGGTATCCTTACCTGCAAATTACAAAGCCACAGAAATTGTTTAAAAGTGCATGGAGAATGTTATGTTGTTCTTTTCAGACAACTGGGGCATTCCGGGGCGAGAAAGTTCAAGGGTTTTGCAGCTGTCATAGGCAGCCCAGGGAGACATCTTAGGGCATATACCCTTCATGCAGCACCTCTCTCTGACTCATTAAGGTCTCCAAAAAGCTCAGGCAACAGGCAGGCAAACATGGCAAGAAGCCACACAGCTAGGGTTGCCAGGTCCCTCTTCACCACCAGCAGGAGGTTTTTGGGGCAGAGCCTTAGGAGGGCGAGGTTTGGGGAGGGGAGGGACGTCAATGCCATTGAGTCCAATGGCCAAAGCAGCCATTTTCTCCAGGTGAGCTGATCTCTATCGGCTAGAGATCAGTTGTAATAGGAGATCTCCAGCTAGTACCTGGAGGTTGGCAACCCTACACACAGCCAACCGCTCTTTTCAGTGTTTTGTTCCCCCACCCCTGGCTTATGCTGCAAACAAAAGGGCCTGGCATCAAAAGCAACCAGTTGCAACTTTCCTTATCCCCAGGATTGCCAGGAAAGAGAGTGGGGGTGGGGAGTCCCAGGAGAAAAATTAAAAAGAGTGTGTGCACAAATACAGAAAGTATAGGTGGCAGTCGGAATGAAGATCAGAGATTAGTATTCAGGGTCAACAAAGAGACAGCAGCAGAACGGTCAGGACACAGAGGAACCTGACCTCTCCATCTTTCTAGCTCTGTTGCTCCCTTGGTCATACTAGTGCGCTTGCTGAACAGAGATGTTGCACAGTCCCTTCACTTTCAACATGTGGGTGAGTCAAATTCTCTCATACACTACAGGCACATGTACACTAGAAACAGAATTCAAAGCATATTCACAGGGTTGTGAGCAGAGTTGCCAGCTCCGGGCTGGGAAATACCTGAAGATTTTGGGGGTGGAGCCTGAGGAGGGCAGGATTCCCTCCCCCTTCAATTTCCCTCTCTCAGATGCTTGAGCAGACCCAAATATGCAGAGATCCCAATCTTGTTTGTAGGTGGCCCCTTTATACTGCTTCCTTTATCATGGTTGGTGGTTTGGCCACTTTACTGTTAGATACAGTGGTTATTTTAATTTAACAGAATTAATCATTTTTTTTCCATACTGGGGCTTTAAAAATACAATGTCCTATGCGCATATAAAAATAACTTCTATTAATTACCTGTACAGACTGAGGTATACTCGTTTCCTTGCTTAAAAGATTTACTCATTGTTTAGGAGGAGGCTCAGTTCAACAGCATGGCTAGATTTTGGCTGTGGCTCAGGGCCTATATATATTGGTTGGACTTGTCCAACGCTTCCCGGCAATTTGGCAAAGGAGCTGAGTGAAAATGAAATGTGCTAACTGGCAGAAGAATTATTCTTTTGTCAGATGATAAGCAAGGTCCTGTCCCCTCAGGAGAGAGTGTTTGGTTGGCGAATAATATACCTTCTGAGGCTCCAGCAAGGCTGGTCCAACAAGCACAACTTTCCTACTGAGCATTACTTCTGCCTTTACAGCGTAGATTTTACACAGTCATAGTTGCTCTCTCCTGTTTAATAATTTATCCACCATTTTTTAAAAAGTTATCAGATCTTATCCCAGATCCAGGCGTGAGCGAATTAGCTAAAAAGTAGGTGCTTAATAACACCAAACTGAGGTCAACCCTTAAGCAATCAATAGCTGATCTTTTTAAGTACTTGGCAGGAGATGACCTTCTTCTTTCAGATTAGGTATCAGTATGAGCAGAGTTAGTATTGATTGAGCCCATGACTGCGCTTGCCAGCACAGGTATTTCTACAGTGCTAATCTCTTGGTATACTCTCAGCATCCGCCTATTGAAATCATTCACTGAGATTAGATCAAATTAATTACCGTTTGGTTAATTAATGAGATTCCATTTTCACACTGATTGAATACCTTTCCCCAAACTTCTTAACTTTTCCTGCATAAAACTAAACAGAAAATTCTTCCCAAAGAACACTCACTGGCTGAGTTTATTGCCCTAACATTTTACTATGAGTTTACTATCGGAAGTGCCCCCCTAGCCTTTACTTTATAGTTTTTTTTAATACTTTTGAGTTGTGTTTTAAAATGCTATTGCTGCTGCCGCCATGAGTTAACACTGTTTGTTGTTTTAACATTGTAGTGGAAACTGCGGAAGACCATTGTACTACGAGGAGGTAGATGGTGGTCAATGCAGCCCTTCCCCATGTGAGAGCAATCTCAGGTCATTAACTTTCACACTGCACTGTAAATAATGAGCACCTGGTGATGGGGAAATAAATCTGGCTTCGCTCACTACTGAAGGGAGGAGGAGAAGAGGGCTCCAGATAAGAAGCCAGAGAAGGAGCATCTGCAGAACAAGGACGGGCTACCAGACAGGACGAAGTGGCTTACCTCCCAGGAGACGACTTCCCATCTTCCTAAGGTTATTAGCCTGGATACAGGGTTATTTTTGTTTAATAAAGCTGCATACCTTTTCCTCCCCAATATCTGCCTATTGGAATCTATTTTTTCTGAACCATGGGTAATACAAACATGTACATCCTGCCTCACCATACAATCATGAAACGTGGAATAAATATATAAAAACAATCCATCACCCGTAATACAGATGATAAAATGCCCAAATGTCATCAAAACAGCAAAGCTAATCAGCAAGCTTGCAAAAATCCCTCAAAGGTGAAAACATTTTATGACCCCATCACAAATATTTCCTAGTCAATTAATTAACAGAAATAGTGATATAACCTCCCTGTGTTTATTTGTGGTTCACGGAGATATCATTTGCAGTTACTCCAGTCTAAGCCCACTGAAATCAAGATTGCACTGTTACAGTGCCAACTTTAACAGAGTTAATCCCTTTCTAAAAGGTAAAGGTCATGAGCAGAGCTTGGACTGCAGTACTGCAGCTTACCCCTCTGTGCCACGGGGCTCCTTAACCCCTTTCTAGGTCCATTTAAATTAGTGCTTAGTGTTGCTCTGCATTGCCTGTTCCTTTTATAATATTTTTTAATAAGGAGAACATATCTAGAATACAAGTTTTTAAAATATATGGCAGCATTGATGTGAAATGATAAACGTGCTTTGGGTTTGGTCAAACGCGAACCGTAACCATTTTTCTAGTAGAATTTCTTCATTAAAGATGACCTTTAGCAATGGAAAGTATTCCTCTGAGCTGCATCTTCTATCCAAAAATAAGTCATCTGTCTTCTTTACAATCACTCCTCCTTGCACAATTGTACAAAGTTTAGATTGAATGTTAGCTTATGCCATCTCTCTTACCATCTCTCTGCCCTCAGCAGCTTTATCTCTCTCTCTCCCAAAGTTCTGTATTTCAGTAAAAGAATCAATGGGATAAGAATCTATAGGATGATTTCAGTTTGTTCACTTCATTTTAGGGCCCAATCATATCACATACAATGGTCATCACCCCATACAGTCTGAAGTAGTTACACCCTTCTAAGCCCATTGATTTCAATGTACTTAGAAGGTTGTAAGTTAACTCTGCTTAGCATTGCTTTACTAGCATTCCAATGAACAGGTTAATCAAATCTCTGAACCTTCAGCTATTTATGAATTACTTTTATATTTCACTTTTCTTCTATCCTAGAACTCAAAGTGATGTTTGTATTAACTTGGATCAACCAGCAATTTCTGCAGGCACAAGGGATTCCTGTCACACACGTGAAGCTGCCTTATACTGAATCAGACCGTTGGTCCATCAAAGTCAATATTGTCTACTCAGACTGGCAGCAGGTTCCCAGGGTCTCAGGCTGAGGTCTTTCACATTACTTATGACCTGATCCTTACCAGAGATGCTGGGGATGCCTGGGACCTTCTGCACATACTCTACCACTGAACCATGGCTGCTCCCCAAACTACAGCCCCTCCCTGTTTGCAGAGCATGACTTCCTTGCCCCCCCCCACTGCAGCCCACAATGCCCCCTGAAATGCTTCTCTGAAGGTACCCCTAGAAACAGCATGGAGTGGGGAGTTGGATGTCACAAGAGGGGGGAATGAGCAGAAATGTTTCACTTCCATACATAGAAATCCTCCTATGGTTCCCAGGCAGATTCCCATTTAGGCAGCAGCCAGACCTATACCTACTTTGCTTCCTCCAAGTTGCTGCATCATCCTTCAGACTATGAGGACTTTCAAGTATACAATAACAGTTAGTATGTGAACTAACCATCATTAGAAACATAAAGGCTTCAACTCACACAGGTGCAAGAATGGGGAAAAGGATGTAAGTACTTTACTGTGGTTTTGGGTTCCAGGTGAAGCAAAGGTGGCCAAGCTTCAGCCTGGAAATTCGGAGCTTTTGGTTGTCGCGCATGGGGAGAAGGAGCATTCTGCAATGTAGTGATGTCACTTCTGGGTAAAGGCCTGGAAGTGACATCACTTTAGCACCGTGCTCAAGGAAGCCCCCCCCCCAAAAGATGGTAAAGATCATAAAATTGAGGAAATTCCTAGAGTGTCTTGGATGGGGCAACTAAAGTGATGTTGCTATGTCTGCCATGCCACCCTCCCTTTTCTCCTACTGTGAGAGCAGGCAAGAATGGGGGAGTGCCAGTGGAGGCAAGAAGTTGCCAACTGCAGCAGGTAACATAGGTCATTAACGCATGGCCATTTTGTCGTGCGAGTCTCCCACAATTGTAGCGAATTGCGGGAGTCTATACACATGGCCGCCTCCCTCCCATGGGATCAACCCACCTTCCCCTGAAACTTAACAGGGTTTTCCTAACCCTGCCTTTTCGCGATTAAAAAAAGCGATACAATTGTGAGAGTTCTCTGGTGCGTATACATGCGCGGAATCAACTCCCTTTCCTTCCTCTGCCAAAGCACCCAGCGCCGTGGGATGAGGATAAAACAAGAGGGTGAAGGGGCCTAGAGGGAGAGAGGCGGCGGCAGAGGAAGAGTGCGGAGCCCACGTCTCTCTGCCCCCGCCCTTCTCCGCCTCCCCCCTCCGCTCAGCAACTTGCCTCCTCCATCGACAGTGGAAGGGCGTGGAGCCTGCACCTCTCTCTCCCCCCTCCTTCTCCCCCTCTGCTTGGCAACTCACCACCACCACCTCCATCAACAGTGGAAGAACGCCGGAGCCCGCACCTCTTCCCCCCCGCCCTCCTCCTCCCCCTCCTCTCCTCTCTCCACTTGGCAACCCCAGTCAGGTGGAGGCGTGCCTTCTCGACCACGCGTTCAATTTTTTTAATGCGTGATTGAGAGGTGCGCGACAGGGGAGAGACAAAAAATTGCAAAGCTTGCCATGCGTTCATGGTCCTTGTAAACCTAGTCAAGGCTTAATCTGAATGCAACTCTATTACCTTGAAATGGTTTGCTGGAGTTGTTGCAGAAATAACACCGGGGTTTGTTTGTTTTTCCCCTTTCATGTCTCATGAAATTGTATGAATGGAATGCAGGGGTCGAGGAAATGAGGTGTTTGTACCAGGCCAGGCTCAGATAAATTCTGCACAAGTACTGTCTAATCCTGTGGTTCCTTTCCATGCCATGATATTCATATCTCCAGCTCCTTTTTACTGTCACAGCCTCCATGAGGTTCTGAGGATGCTGTTGATAAGCTACATTTGGACTTCTTTCCTGGTGAAGCTAAAAAAAATCAGGATGCAAAATGTCCATCATTTGCCAGTGGCAGGAACACACAGAGAAAATGTACTCTGGCCTTCTGAGGAAAATAAAAGCAAATGATGCATTCAATAATGCTAAGGACCAGAAGGTAGAGCTCAAACCCAAATTATGAACGCTTGGTGCCTTGGGAGGAACTGCAAGCATATTTGTCTGCTAAGAGCAAGCCTGTATGTTCTTCTTAACCTTGTGGTTTCAGAGGCACTATTTCACACCGCATAGCAAAAACCAGATCCCTCTGTTTCCACTACGTCCTTTCTGTAATGCTTGAATGGCATTACTGTGTCTGCAAAATACACAGTACACAAACATGAAGGACAATTTTAATGTGTGCTTGTACATCCAAGAACACTTTTCACCTGCTTTTCACAAAAAAAGATGGTGCCAATCTGTGGTGAAAACTCAGGGATATGTCTTTGTTGTTCTGTAAGAAGTACCTCTGTATTAGTAAGAGATAAGAAACATTATCCTTTTGACCACATAGGCCAGGCTTTTCCCCTCCTCAAACTCTAAAACAAGATCAGTCCTTCTGTACAATTTCAGTGGGCTGGGTGCCAAATGCCTCATTGAAATGGGATCAAAATAACTCAGGCTTCCAAAAATTCAGTACATGCCAGAGTAAACAACAGACCATCACAGGTCATATTTCTTCTGCCTGCTTGGACTGTCCTTCACAGTGGTGCTATTGAAAACACAGCCACACCTAAATGTTTTTTAGAGCATCTCTGTTACCTTTGGATCCACAAAGGAAATCTATTAAACTGCATTAATCGGTTTCTTCAGGAATAGCCCTTGAATACCCCACCAAGTGCAAAAGGAAAGATACAGGGTCAAATCAGACAAGACACTGGAAGATGGATGACAATGTCTAGTGTATATTTATTGGGAAACAGTAGTCATATGGGAACCACCACCACCCCCAAATTTGGACTGAGGCGCAGTACAGGTTTTAATTCTTTCTCCACACAATGTTGACCTGATCTCAAATGCCAGTTCAGTTTCTATTCACTCCACTGAGGTAAAATGCAGGCATCATACAGGCAACCTGTGCTCCTCAGTGAGGCAAACACCATCTTTGTGGAGTCATCTGGGGTTAGCAAAAAGAACTAAACATCATGGCTCTAGTCTGGATCAGCCCCTCCTCCACGGCTATTTACTAGGGAAGAAATAGTGCTGGAGACCTGTTTACAGATCTTGCAGAGTCTTGTCTGGTTAAGACCATACTGAAAAACAGACCCCTGTTTATTGACCCTTGCTGTAGTATTAATGAGAAACAGACAGGGAGATCTAAACTTAGTTATATTTGTATTCTAAGAAATAACTTTCATACTAAGATCACACAAGGACAACATAACGTATTCCACAACCAACCTCTAGGTTTGGAAGGCAGCCTCCCATGACCCATTCAGCTATGCTTCTGCTAGTATTTGAAGGAAGAAATTACATCACTGAAGAAGAATGCCTCCACGTATTAAGAATTATGGTACTCGTTATAATTCTTTGGATATATTCCATTTTACAAAAAAGATGTAGGCAAAGCTAGATGTCTGCAAAAAAAAAAAAAAAAAAAACACCCAACTTTGCTTCCTTCTTTGCATTTGCGGGGAAGGAAGACAATTTCTTAGGATAAACCTTGTTGCTTTGAAAGGATCAATATTTACAGCAACGTTTTGAAGATAAAATCAGAACGAAAATTTGCTGACAGACAAAACTTTCAGGACATATATAAACTTGACAGCCAAATTTGGATCCTTGATACAAGGTATTTTTGTAAAGCAGTTATGATCTTGGACATAGTAGGCCATTATTGTAACCTACTTATATTTGTCAATTGTTTCAAATAATAAACAGCGAAGCCTAATGCTGCAGCATTTGTTGGAAGGACTGTGAGGGATGGGGGAAGGGGGAGCCTGCAAAGTATTTAAGGACATAAGAAAGGCCACGCTGGATCAGACCAAGGTCCATCAAGCCCAGCAGTCTATTCACACAGTGGCCAACCAGGTGCCTCTAGGAAGCCCACAAACAAGACGACTGCCGCCGCATTGTCCTGCCTGTGTTCCAAAGCACCTAATATAATAGGCATGCTCATCTGATCCTGGAGAGAGATATTTGTTTTCTGTATCTAGTACTTCACCTCATCTAGTACTGTATCTAGTACTTCAGTGGCAGACCTACATTTTTGGGACCCTGAATCTTGAACTGTTATGGGAGCCCCTTCGCAGCCAGCAACAATAGGCCAACATCCAACAAGTTCCAAAGGGCCCTGCTGCCCTTGCAAGGACCTCGAGGCCCAAATGGTGGAGAACAGGATGATGAGGTGGAGTCCTTGAAAATGGGCCATACAGTGAGCCCCTTCCCACCAGCAACCAGGTCTGGGTAACCGCTGTTATCTTCTTCAGTGGGGTTGTCCTGTGGTTAATAGAGAGGTAGGAGGGTCATCAGAGGAGGGGTCATTAGGTTAAAGAGGTGAAAATCTGATTTTTGGCATTAAAATGCACAAGTGAGATGAGTGCAGCATGAATTGAGAATTCAGATGTCCCGCTAAGCACCTCCTATATTCCTGCACCTCATACACTGTTTATTAGATGTCACCTCATCCTATTGATTGTACTGACTTCCATTATGTAATCCACCTTGAATCTCAGTGGTATAGGTGGACTATAAATAACATAAATAATAACAATAGCAATTATAATGATAACAGTAGCAATGGCAATAAACATAATGATTTTGTTTTAACATTTCTACCCCACCTTTCCATTAAAACATTCATGTTAGCACATATATCTGTCGTTGACCCAAATGACTCCCAAATACAAATGTATGCTTAATTAAAAAAGGTAAAAGGTAAAGGTCCCCTGTGCAAGCACCGGGTCATTCCTGACCCATGGGGTGACATCACATCCCGACGTTTACTAGACAGACTTTGTTTACGGGGTGGTTTGCCAGTGCCTTCCCCAGTCATCTTCTCTTTACCCCCAGCAAGCTGGGTACTCATTTTACCGACCTCAGAAGGATGGAAGGCTGAGTCAACCTTGAGCCGGCTACCTGAAACCGATTTCCATTGGGACTGAACTCAGGTCGTGTGCAGAGCTTGGACTGCAGTACTGCAGCTTACCACTCTGCTCTTATGCTCAATTAGGAAGGAGATAAGATCAGTGAATTCAATTGCTTTGTAATAACTTTTGAATCACTGTGGCTTGGCAAACATTTCGGCCTGGGAATGGCAAAATTCCATTTTCCTACATTTTGGTTTTAACTAGTAATGTTTTATTATTACTGTAAGGTGCCTTAAACCAAGAGAAGATGTAGGATACAAATACTTTAATTAAGACATAATCCTTGGTACTGTGATGGATGAGAGGAAAGGGGGCAAATGTTAGGAGATTTACTGATGCGCAAGGAGTCACCCAGGCTGGGAAAGACCTCATCCAACTAGATGAGTAGATTTTACAACCAGGAGAGAAAACATGCAATCTCTTAATACTTTTCTATTGGACACGCTAGGCTTAGTGGCTTTTAGACTCCAGAAACTCAAACCCAGATAGGCTAATGTCTTTTTGGACACACATGGGGGGAGACCTAAATAGAAGATGTCCCTTTGTGTGTGGTATGTGGGTGTGTGACCATGCACACATGAAACAGAAGGACCAGCTTCCATGCGATACATGCACCAATCAGCCAACTTCCAGCAAAAGGGGGAAGAGCAGATCCTCAGGTCTCACCTAGCTTAGTAACCTTTTCCATGTTCTTTTACTTTCTTAGTCTGCTTGCTAGAACTGTACTACATTAACACTGAGTTGTGCATTGTAGTAATAAAGCTTGATATAGTTATGACATTTTGCTTTGATTCCTAATGCCACGTTCAGATTGCTCACCAGATGCTACTGAGTTAACTCTGAACTACTGTGCCTGAGGAGGGAGCTCTCAGAGAGGGAGTGGCGGGCAAATATCCAGAGGTGGTGGCAGCTGATCTGAAAGAGCATTCCAAAGTCTAACCTAATAGGAGTTGAAGAGTAAAAAAAGATGTGATTTTCTGTGCCAGGGCTGAGTGTGCGTGAAAAGTTCTTGCTGGGGGCTGAGGCCAAAACCCTTATAAATACTTTTATTTTATTCTGGTTTGAGTCTATCTGGAACCTAGCTGATGGGATGTAACCCAAATTGCTGTAGTTCTGGGCCTGGCAAATATCTAGACCAGCAAGCAGACAGGATGATATTACACATAACCAATTCATATGTTATATGAGTAAGTCCGCATGGCAGTTTGGAATTTATAATGCCATCCCATTGATTTCAATGGACTGAGAAGGTGTAACTTTGCATAGGACTGTTCTGTAAATTCCCATGTGTGCACAGGCCTGATTCAGATTGGGACCCTGGATATGTAGGGAGAGAGGACTTTCCCCAGTGCTGTTTTCTTAACCTGAAATGTCCCTGGAGAGCCACTATTAGGCCCATGCAGCAACCAATAGTTCCATGGAGCCATTTCAAGTTTGGAAAATGGCATGGGGACAAGCTTCTGCCATCCCACCCGGCTGCCACAGCCCCAGTTTGATTTGGTCCTGCTTGTGCTGAGAATTAAGTTCTGAGCATGGAACTCCCAGGCCATATCTATTGACCAGCTGTACAGGAGACACAAGGACTTTAAAGCATGTGAATTAACCTTCAGTTCAGTTAGGTTATCCATGAACACAGGAAGCTGCCTGATACTGAATCAGACCCTGGGTCCATCAAAGCCAGTATTGTCTACTCAGACAGGCAGCGGCTCTCCAGGGTCTCAGTCAGAGGTCTTTCACATCACCTACTTGCCTAGTCACTTTAACTAGAGATGCTGGGGATTGAACCTGGGACCTTCTGCATGCCAAGCAGATGCTCTACCACTGAGCCACAGCCCCTCCATTGTGTGCTATGTTTCACAGCATGGACACAGCCACACAGGATGACAATATCCTGCTGTCCATGGGAACAAGAGCATCTTTAGAGGACTAGCTCATTAGAAGCAACCACAAAGACCAACAGTCAAAATATGATTGGGTGAAATATTTTGCCACCTTTTATTCGTTCTGAGACGCAAAAGACTGTTTCTCAGCTGCAAAACCAGCTAAAACTTTTTATTCAGTACAATGGTACAAAAAAATGTTAGGTAAACATAAGTCTCAGTGTCTTACACTTTACGTGTAAACCTTTATGTGCCCATAAAAGAAATCCTGCTAGTAAATGCCGTTATGTATATTCTGGATAGCAATTGAGAAGATAAGGCTTTTACTACACAAAAACTGCTTCGAAGAAAAGTAGTTTGACTTGATTGTTTCATTCCTCAGGGAACATCCCCAGCTTTGGTCTGTAGGTTTCCCAGTGAACACTCTTTAAAACGCTTTTATTTATTCTCAGACGTGTAAAGATTGCAGAAAATGTCTTTTAAAAGACATGTAAATAGGGCAGACTGCAAGATACGGCAAATAAGAAATCCCCTGCACATGAAAAAAATCCATCAGTTCTCAGAGAAGCTACAATTGCCTAGTAGTACAATAACTACATGGCAAGAAACATTAAGTTGCAAATTGTCTCTAAGCTGATGAACAAAAGGTCTACATAATAGCAGGAGAGAGTTGAGCAGGGCAGCTGCTGAAAGGGCTGCAGTTAGTTCATCTAAGGAAACAATCATGATGCTTAAGCTAACTGTTAACCTTTGAAATGATCTCGTGGTCCATCGGTTACAAAACGGTCTATTTAAAATAATATTTTATCTGAACTCTACGCATTAATTTCCAACTGCTCCTTAGTTCTGCTATTCCATTGAACAAGGGTTCAGGCCCAGAACCTATTTCCAGTGCTAGGCTCCAGACCTGGAGCACGTGAAGTAACACGATAAGAGAATACATTGAAGTGTTTTCACGGGGCTTTCTTTCATTGCTGAGCAACCAAGCTCAGTCCCCGTACACATCTGAGACTGAAGGGCTCTCAGATGACAGGCTACATCTAATCATTCATTCCATTTGCACCATGAAGATGTTCCTTCCCCAGATGGCACTCAACCAATGCAATTGTGCTAGGCTAGCCGTGTCCACCATCCATGCTGTCACGCACACTGAGAAAGAACAACAGGAACTGAAGAACCATACTCTAGACTAGATTATTAACTTTTCTTTCTAGTCAGCTACAAACTTCAGGCCATCTGTTCTTCTAATTCCGAGGAAGGATTTGAAGACGGGTGGCACTGCCAAATAGGCAGGGATGGAGCTGGGGGAAGGGAGGGAAGGGTTGTGCCATGCCACATGCATGTGCTAGAGCCAGGTGCTAGTGGCCCCAGGGGCGGTTGTTGCGACGCTGCCACATGCTCACCTGCCTCCTGGCCTTGCGCACAGCTGCTGTAGGTGCGGTGTGGGTGATGAGGAAGGACAGGCAGCTACATGCTGGGCGGCAGTGCGCGCACAAGCCAGGCCATGGGCGGCAGCTGCACCTGTGCTGCGGCGGTGCTCCTCTTCTCCATGGCCGCACTGGCGCCCCCCCTTGCAACCCGCGTGCTTGCCCTCCCCCAGCCCCTTCCCCCAAGATCTGGCTCTGCAAATAGGTACAGGAGAACTAAACTCCAATTTAGGCATACTAAATAGTATTGCCACTTTGGATTTTAGTTGGGGTGAGAACAGAGTTTCAGGGGCAAGAGCAAGAGCCACAGCATGGTTGAAATATGTGGCTATATTTAACAACAGGCAGCAAAAAGAGCTGCATATTTCTTCTGTTTATTATTTTAAAATACCTCATAACAATCAGACACAAGATATTCCTGAGAAGTACATATAGTTTGAAACATGAGGGGAATTTCCCTCCCAGATCAAACCTCTTAACCATTTCCCTTCTCCTACAGCACAGAAATAGATATTTCCTTTTATCAACAATCATTTATGGGATTCCAGAACTTTGTAACAGCCCCACTGGAGAGTTAACTACAAACAGAATTCTAAAATCAATGTGACAAAGGGGAAGCTTACCTTTTAAAGAGATGTTTTATATTGGCTTCTTACGTTCTCTCTGAATCTCTGTACAACTGATCTGGGTCAGGCATGAGGAATGGATGGAAGCAGGATGAAAGTTTCATTTGAGTTAAAAAATTGTGAGCATGGAGGGGGGTTGTGTTCCAATATGAAAGGCGGTTTAAATTTTATTTATGTTATTTATAGGCGGCCTTTCTCGCTGGCACTCAAGGCAGAATTAGACTGTGTCGATAGTTTTAGGCTAACCCTTTTGCTGCAGCAGTGGCGCAAACAGTGGTTTCAACCTTATTTCTGGCATACAGAATGCTAGCGGTTCAGTGCAGTGACTAGGGGTCATGGAGGCAGTATGTTGAGGCAGATTTGTTGGCAATATCGTGCTGTTGAAATGGAGCTTCAGCTCAAAAACGCTCTCTAGGCGGTGGCAGAAAGAGAACTGAGGAGAGGACGCTCCACCCCCTCTATATCATGCTGGAAAAGGTGGGAATAGGGTTGCCAGGTCCCTCTTCACCATAGAGTCCAATTGGCAAAGTGGCCATTTTCTCCAGGTGAACTGATCTCTATCGGCTGGAGATCAGTTGTAATAGCAGGAGATCTTCTGCTATTACCTGGAGGTTGGCAACCCTAGGCGGGAAACAGCATGGTGATGAGGATGGAGTACCTCTAGGTATTGTGAGCTGCTAAAACTCCTCTCCATAGCAGGCCTGCATGTATTCAGTACCCATGTTGGACTTCATAGCTACCACGACGACGAACCTCGGAGTTAATAACATCTCTTCAACCTAGGTGTTTTTATAAGTTCTGACATATTCAGGTGGGACCTTGCAACGATGCACAGTGGAGGAGAAATCTGATTTCCTCACCGCACTTTACCCCTTATTCTGCTCACTGCCCCATTCCCTGTCCCTCCTCCTGGTCACTGCCACCTCCTCCCTCCATCTCCACCCCCTAGTGGCTCCCCACTTTCCCACTCACTGTTGCATTCCCTGCCCAACTGACTATTACTGGGTGTGACTCTTCTTCTGGCTTCTTCCCCTGAGGCCCTGTGCTGAATCTTCAGGTGGGTGCCTTAGCATGTATTATGGCTGCCAAAGTAATTCACTGTGGTGGTTAGTTAGGTTTTTTTCAGGTAGCAGGTGCTGCTACTAAGTTTTGGCAAGTTTTTACCCTCCTTTTTTTATATAGTAATCTTGAATTTTTTTGGAGACCCAGGGGAACCTCCTAGGTTGGTTGCATCCTAAATAGTAGCTGCTCCTCAGATTTTGCTATTTGCACAAGGCCCAGCCATTGGCTTTTAGATATAGTGATAGGAAAATATTCCTGTCGCATTCATAAAGGGAAAAAAATGAAATTTATTTTATTGTATTAACATTTTAATGAGGAAATATCAAATTGCCAAGGGAGGCTTAAATCATAAGTAAAAGTTAAACGTATGAATACACCTACATCATTTAGAAATATTTAAGTTGCTAACATCCTCTTACAATATTAACTGAAAATAATTTACCTATAATTCTTCCCAGTGAGAATCTAAAGATCCAGTAAAGTCTCTTCCTTTATTCCATCCCAGTTTCCTTGGCAATTAATGTATCATTTCCACATTGAGATGAAAGGGATTTTTTTTTTTTTTGCAGAAAGAGTTTTTCTTTTAAAAGGTGTGACTTCACCATAAAAACTTAAGAGCCCTGTTGGATCACACCAATGGTCCATATAGTCCAGCATCCTGTTTC
The DNA here is from genome assembly GCF_029931775.1 of Euleptes europaea. Taxonomy (NCBI): domain Eukaryota; kingdom Metazoa; phylum Chordata; class Lepidosauria; order Squamata; family Sphaerodactylidae; genus Euleptes; species Euleptes europaea. Next base: position 37,241,960 of record NC_079322.1, read on the forward strand.
ATACAGTGGCCAACCAGTTTACCTAGAGGGGCAATAAGCAGGGCACAGAGGCCAAGGTCGTCCAGATGTTGCCTCCTAGCACTGGTGTTCAGAGGTTTGCTACCTCTGAACATGGAGGTTTCCTTTAGTCACCATGGCTAATAGCCATCAATGGAACTATCCTTTATCAATCTGGCCTTTTATGCATGGCTGTTACCCTCACCGTCACCCGTCCGACAACTTTCGGTCTTTGTTTTGATTATGCATGCCGTTTCTGACCAGCAGAGGTCGCCTCTCTCTCCCCTCTGCGTTTCCGTGCGTTTTGCCCGCATTTTCAGGGACCTGTTTTCTCTCGAATTTGAAAATGCAGGCGAAACGTGGGGAAACGCAGGGGGAGAGCGAGGCGACCTCTGATGGTCGGAAACTGCATGCATAATCAAAACAAAGACCCAAAGTCATTGGAGGGGTGACCCAAAGTCATTGGAGGGAAACAGCAATGCATAAAAGGCCTTTATCTAATTCCTTTGTAAAAGTAACAATGAGGATCAAGGGTCCGTTCCAAGATAGGAGGCATTTAAAGACCATATCAACAACACAGCCTTTAAAGACTCTCCAACTAATGAGAACCAAAAAAATATATCATTTAGTGGCAAAGGAGTTTAGGTGACCCCACCTTGTTTTCCAGAACACTCATAATCATTAGTCCGGAGCAGTTCACCTATAATCTCTGCTCAACTCACTGGTTAGATACACTGAATTACTGTAATAAATGGACTCACGTAGTGGGTATAAATGTCAAAGTGACTTGAAATTATAACATTGTTACAGCAAGCATGAGATATACTAAACAGTAATCCAAAATGCTCTTAAGGTACGCTGTTTTTCAATTTAATGTTGAATATATCCAAGAGCAAGTCTTGTACTCAGCTGCAAATTTTATCCTCGCACAGTATCTCCTACCCAAAACTGACATTGGTTTGGGTGGAAAATATCAATGTGTTTCTCTCCAGGATAGGCACCTGCATATGGCACTGATTACTCTAACAGTTTCCCTGACCCGAATGGTCCAGGTTAGCCCAATCTAAGCAGGGTGGGCCCTGGTTAGTATTTGAGTGGGAAGCCACCAGATCTTGGAAGCTAAGCAGGGCGGGCCCTGGTTAGTATTTGAGTGGGAAACCACCAAGGAAGTCCAGGGTTGTACACAGAGGCAGGCAATGGCAAACCACCTGTGAACGTCTCTTGCCTTGAAAACTCTACAGGGTCACAATAGGTCAATTGCAACTTGATGGGCTTTTCCACCATCACAATTCTAAAAGGGCAGCTCTGCATTATCTTTCTCAGCCAGCCAGACAGGTTCACTGTTTGCCAGCAGACTGCTCAGATTTTCTGCTCAACCCTTCTCAACATTTTTCTTCATTAAACTTTCTCACCACGCTTATCAGCATCTGTCACAGCATCTCACCAGTATGTCTGGCTCCTATTTGAAAATTGCCCTTCATGAAGATGGAGTCCCATGGGCCGATTTTTCATGAACAACTTTACCTGGAATACAAGAGTCTTTTGGAAACCCACTCTCGAGAAGTGGTTGAAGTGTCGGACTAGGACTTCGGAGATCTGGGTTCAAAATCCTAACACTACCATGAAGCATGCTCCGTTTTCTTGGGCCCATCTCTTTCTCTCTCTCTAACCTAATTTTCAGAGTTTTGGGGTGAAAACGCATGGTTGCTTTAGCCTCCTTTATTCCATTTCAGCCAGGATTCAGCCAGGATCGAACACACGTTCGGCGAAAACGCATGCATTCGATCCTGGCTGAATCCTGGCTGAAACAGGGAATAAAGGAGGCTAAAGCAACCATGTGTTTTCGCACTTTGTGAGGGTAAAATGGTAAAGGGTGAACCCATTATAACACCGAAAGCTCCTTAGATGAAAGGTGGGGTGGGAGGGAGTACTACATAGATAATTAACATATTTGGGAGGTTGTTTAATATTCTTTATTTTCTTGTAATCCTGAAACAAACAAGGCCTGCAATTCCTTGGTGCTGAAAGGGGCTATACTCCCAGCTCTTACCTTGGTTCTTTTCAATATACAAAGTTCAAGCTCATTTAACTAAAGAGAACATTTGGTACCAACTGTCCTTTTATGAATTGCAAAGTGCATTGAATTACCAGCAGAAGCTGCTGAAAGACAATGCGAGAAGTACAATCTGCATTAACTAGTTTGGGGGGGGAAAAAGAGTGGAATTAATTGTCAAAACACAGATGTTGCCCGGGGGAGTGTGTGTATGCAAGAGAGAGCAGGGACAGCAAAATGCGATAAGGCCACTCGGGAACAATCGCGCTCTGACATTGGCGCTGCAAAACTGCAAAACTCAGAAAACGAGACAGGCGCAGGCACTTGACAAAAAGGTTTTTTTAAAAAAATAGCTACTGCCCTTGTGTGTTAATGAGCATGAATGCGCAAGACCCAATGACTGGGAATAGGAGGTGGCAAAGCTGCGGCTCTGAACTGCAATACAGCTGAGCAAGCAGGAGGCTTTTTGACCCACTCGCTCAGCAGCTGCAGCCTGATTGATGCTTCGGAGGCGCTTGGTAGGCGCTGCCTCGCTCTTGCAGCCTCGAGAAATTCTGTTCTTGTGGGATTACAGCCACCTACTGGTGGGACGCTGGTACTGCTGCACCTGTCCCCAGAATTAATTATCAGAAGTACGATAAAACAACAGAAGTAATTGAGGGTCCAGCAACCCTGAACAACCCCATGCTATATAATAACCTACAGATTTCATTTCATTGTTAAGAAATGCTTTTCTGATTTGCCAGCCAGGCACTTGATTCACTTGGGGTTCCCCCACCCCCTTGTTCTTGCAAACCTTTCTCTGAATATAAAATTTATAGTGCAGTCCTAAGCAAGGGTACACCCTTCTAAACCCATTTACTTCAATGGGCTTAGAAGGATGTTTGCTTTGTTTAGGATGGCACTGTCCAAGTTCTTAAGAAATCTGGAATCAGCAGGAAAGTAAAAGTCAGTTTAATCAGAACAGATTCCCTAGATGTGACAATTCTTGCTGGCAAGCAAAGCTCTAGGAGACAAGCTTGTCTTTCAGATACATTTGATGAAGGTGAGAAAGGGGATCAAGCTTCAAGAGACTTCTCCCCCAAGCATAATGTTGTCTGGGAGGGCTGTAAAAAAACCCAGTAGAACAGCATTCATTTTAAATCATAACTTTTAAATCCTGAAGTCTTACTGAAACCACAGCAAAAGCCAGGGAACATGATCATCCAATATTCATCTTTATAGATGATGAAGAAGAAGAATTGGTTTTTATATACTGATTTTCTCTACCTTTTAAGGAGAATCAAACTCGCTTACAGTCTCCTTCCCTTCCGCTCCCCACAACAAACACCTTGTAAGGTAGGTGGGGCTGAGAGAGTTCGGAGAGAACTGTGAGTAGCCCAAGGTCACCCAGCTGGCTTCATGAGTAGGAGTGGGGAAACCAACCCGGTTCACCAGATTAGAGTCCGCTGCTTGTGTGGAGAAGTGGGGAATCAAACCCGATTCTCCAGATCAGAGTCCACCTCTCTTAGCCACTACACCATGCTGGCTCTCCAGATATGCCTGTTAACATAAAATGCCCAAATCATAAGATTCAAACACACACTGACTAATGTTGCTGCGTCGGGAAAGGGTCTCTGAGGCTGATTAAACTATCATACAAAAGCAAGCTATACTGTGGAGCATGCCCTTGACATTTCATCTGGGCTACCTCTTTGGGCCTCTCTCACTATAGTCAGTAGCCACAGCAGAGATATAAGGCAAACAACTATGGTTTTATTTTGTTCTGAACTCACAGAGGCATCAGAGAAAACTTCCTAGATCAGAGCATGGTCAAGTCAGTGTTTTTTTTTTAAAGGAGATAGATTTTGTCCTTCAGCCAACATATGGCAACAAACACAAAATGCTACAAACTTCTTTAAAGCCCCCTTCTCCCATCCCAGCTCAAAACAAAATAGTGGTTGATTAAATGGATTAGTGGTTGAGAGTGTGAGATATGAGCTAGGAAGTCCTGTGGTCTTCCCTCAGATTACTTTTTGCAAGCCACTTAATCCCTCAGCTTCAGTTCCTCATTGACAACACTGGGATATAGGGTTTCCAGGTCCCTCTTCGCCACCGGCGGGAGGTTTTGGGGGTAGAGCCTGGGGAGGGTGGGTTTGAGGAGGGGAGGGACTTCAATGCCATAGAGTCCTATTGCCAAAACAGCCATTTTCTCCAGGTGAACTGATCTCTATCTGCTGGAGATCAGTTGTAATAGCAGGAGATCTCCAGCTACTACCTATAATGGATTTAAACTAATAGAAAAGTGATTCCACCTAAACATTAGGAGGAACTTCCTGATGGTGAAGGCTGTTCGATGGTGGAATGCACTGCCTCAGAGGGTGGTGGAGTCCCTGTCTTTGGAGGTCTTTAAGCAGAGGCTGGATGGCCATCTGTCGGGAGTGCTTTGATTGTGGGATCCTGCATGGTGGAGGCAGGGTTGGGGTCACTGGGGATGTGGGGGGAGGTAGTTGTTAATTTCCTGCATTGGGCAGGGGGTTGTACTAGATGACCCTGGTGGTCCCTTCCAACTCTATGATTCTATTATTCTACCTGGAGGTTGGCAACCCTACTGGGATACTTCTGCTGCTGTGTCCCACACAGTTTTGTAACGATAACTGAGACAATGGGTAAATATCAAAAAGGTAGCCGTGCAACCAAAATGACAAAGAGTTTTATGGCAAAGCAAAGAATAATATGCGTTGTCTTGAATATAGCTGTGACTATGGACCATTAGCTATGGACCACACAGGTGGTCATCTAATCACTGGCATGAAGTACAAAGGTATGAAGGGTTATCCTGGAATGGCCTGTCAACCATAAGGCAACAGTTGAAAGTCCTTACAGGCCAGCCAGAGGGAGTTTGAAGAAGCTGGAGTCTTGCTACTGACCTGTGTCCAGCTTGAAGGGAAATTCTTAAAATAGATCTGATCATAGTTCAAAGGCCTAGCTGACATAGGGTTGCCAGGTCCCTCTTCGTCACCGGCAGGAGGTTTTGGGGACGGAGCCTGAGGAGGATGGGGTTTGGGGAGGGACTTCAATGCCATAGAGTCCAATTGCCAAAGCGGCCATTTTCTCCAGGTGAACTGATCTCTATCAGCTGGAGATCTGTTGTAATAGCAGGAGATCTCCAGCTAGTACCAGAAAGCTGGCAACCGTAAACTGACAACTGGGATCACCTGGATGACCATCTTAGGGAGCCATAAGGATTCCACATTTTTTTACTGGCCCTGCTCTTGTGCATTTAACAAAAGTAGCCTTCTCCATAGATGAAGTTTCCTAGTCCCTATACTCGACTATTCTTTTGTTCGTGGTAAAAATACAGGCCAAGCCACAGAAACGGAGTCCATCAAAATCTTGACAAGAATATGCCAACAGATATGGAAAACAAAACAATGGCCCACAGACTGGAAACAATCCATTTACATTCCAGTTCCCAAGAAAGGAGACATCAAAGATTGCAACAACTATCGGACCATTGCATTAATTTCTCATGCAAGTAAAGTGATGCTCAAAATCTTACAGCAAAGGCTGTTACCATATATGGAACGAGAAATGCCTGATGTTCAAGCTGGTTTCAGAAAAGGAAGAGGCACTAGAGATCATATTGCAAATATACGCTGGTTACTGGAGCGTACGAGAGAATTTCAGAAGAAAATCAGCTTGTGTTTCATAGATTACAGCAAAGCTTTTGACTGTGTGGATCATGAAAAGCTATGGCTGGTTTTAAAGGAAATGGGTGTGCCACTACATCTGATCGTTTTGATGCGCAGCCTGTACTCTGGACAAGAGGCCTCAGTTAGAACAGAATATGGAGAAACGGAATGGTTTCCAATTGGCAAAGGTGTCAGACAAGGATGTATTTTATCTCCCTATCTCTTCAATCTATATGCAGAACATATAATTAGGAAAGCTGGATTAGATTTAGATGAAGGTGGAGTGAAAATTGGAGGGAGGAACATTAATAATTTGAGATATGCTGATGACACTACATTATTGGCAGAAAATAGTGAAGATTTGAAACAACTATTGCTGAAAGTTAAAAGAGAAAGTGCCAAAGCAGGACTACAGCTGAACATCAAGAAAACAAAAGTAATGACTACAAGAGAATTACACAACTTTAAGGTTGACAATGAGGAAATTGAAATTGTTCAAGACTTTCTATTCCTTGGCTCCACCATCAACCAAAAGGGAGACTGCAGCCAAGAAATTAGAAGGAGATTGAGACTGGGAAGGACAGCCATGAAGGAGCTAGAAAAGATTTTGAAGTGTAAGGATGTGACTCTGGCCACCAAGACTAGATTAATTCATGCCATCATATTCCCTATTACTATGTATGGGTGTGAAAGCTGGACAGTGAAGAAAGCTGATAGGAAGAAAATAGATTCCTTTGAAATGTGGTGTTGGAGGAGAGTGTTACGGATTCCGTGGACTGCCAAAAAAACAAATCAGTGGGTTATAGATCAAATCAAGCCTGAACTGACCCTAGAAGCTAAAATGACTAAACTGAGGCTGTCGTATTTTGGCCACATCATGAGACGACAAGAGTCACTGGAAAAGACCGTCATGATAGGAAAAGTTGAGGGCAGCAGGAAAAGAGGAAGACCCAACAAGAGATGGATTGACTCAATAAAGGAAGCCACAGCCTTCAATTTGCAAGATCTGAGCAAGGCTGTCAAAGATAGGACATTTTGGAGGACTTTCATTCATAGGGTCGCCATGAGTCGGAAGCGACTTGACGGCACTTAACACACACACACAAGAATACAGGCCTTTTTCCTGCCTTACAAAATGTGGTGTGCTTTTCCCGTCAAGCTATTTCAAGGTATGCTGTGAAAAGCCAGCGGAGATCCTAAGGGATGAAAAGTGCTATATAAATGTAAATTGTCATTGTTGTTATGCATGAACCACAGCCAAGCCTCACTATGAAAAATGGCACTCTGACTGACCTTTGCTGATAAGAGCCGCTAAGATTAGAAAATCTCTAAACTATTTGGACATGAAGACAAACCCCACTTCAAAGCCTCTAAAGGGTAATATAGTTTTACGCAAGGTGAGAGCATTTGCTAAGAAAAGAAGCTGGCTTAATCTAGTGGCTAGGACAGTGGCCAATGAGTCAGAAAAGCCCCCCCCTCTCTTTAATGACAATGCATCAAAGGGGTCACTTGAATGGCTTGATGCATTTGAGGAGAGGTTTGGGACTTTCTTTCCTTGAATGTCTGATGTTGATTGTTCCTAAGCATTATGCACTGTACATCGGCCATGGCATATAAATCTTTAATCGAAAAAAAAGTCATACAATCTTCCCTTCTGAAAGAACATAAAAGGCAGGATTTTGCTGCATCCCTCTGCTACCATTATATAATGAACTGTTTAGGTTGCACATTGTGTGATGTAAAGGCCAGGGTTATACAGCCTTCTTTTAGAGCTTTAATAAAATCTCCTCTGTGTGGAGAAAAAAAGCACATGTTTAAATCTATTTAAAATATTTAATAAGCCTGCTGCCTCCCCTAATATGGTGGATAGCAAATTAAAATCATATTTTTACAAATTCGATAAAACACCAGTACACCATAAAACAACAAAATTCAACGCCTGCAAAAACTGTGCCCCTATAAAAATTCCAAAAATTCAAGAGGCCCCAAATGCCATTTTTTGAATACTCAGTTTTGAAGCCTCATCTGAGTGCTAAAAGAGGGGGGAGCTTTTCTCGCATTCCCAGCAGGCTATTCCAAAATGTAGGAGCTGCACCTGGGAAAGAACATAAACATGCCACCGATGTTCACACCTGCCCACAGGAAGGGATGGAGAACAAATATTGTTGAGAAGAGCAGAATTGCTGTGCAGGTTCAGATGGTCCTGCACCAGGGTAGCATTTTATTTCTTTGCTTCATTTACAGTCTGCCTTTCTCACTAAGACTCAAGGTCCACACCGCTCACAAAGTGCAACCCTCCCCCCCAAAGGCAAATAATCCCCAAAGCTCTAAACACAATTTGTTGCAATGAGTCACGTATACGGTTACCAACCTCCAGGTCTCCTGCTATCACAACTTATCTCCAGCCGATAGAGATCAGTTCACCTGGAGAAAATGGCCACTTTGGCAATTGGACTCTATGGCATTGAAGTCCCTCCCCTCCCAAAACCCTGCCCTCCTCAGACTCCGCCCCAAAAATCTCCAGGTATTTCACAACCTGGAGCTGCAACCCTCACGTAACTTCTCAGCATGTCCACTTGAACCATCCCGAAGCATGAAAATGAGCAATACTAAGCAAGTCTACCCAGAAGTAACCCCCATTTTATTGTGGCTCTTTCCCCCAGGAAAGTGACTTTAGGATTACAGCCAAAGTACAGAAGTGGGTAAACCTCAAAATGGGAGTTCTCCCAGAATCACAACTGCTCTCCAGACAACAAAAATCAGTCTACTTGGAAGAAATGGCAGTTTTGGAGGGTGGCCTCTATGGAATCACATCCCTACTGAGCTCCCGCCCCCCAAATACACTCCCCCCTCCCCAGGAACCACCCCCAAAACTTCAGGAAATTCCTAAGCTGGAGTTGTGTCACCCCTAAGAGCAGGTGAGAGGGATTTAGCTAAAGGACAGGAGTATCAGGTGATAGACATCTCCTCCAGGATTCCATCAACAAAGAAAACCTGTAAAGAAATCCACTGCATTGGTAGAAAAGGGGAGACCATCAAAGCTGGGTGGGGGGGATAGTCATCATACTCCATTTCCAGGCATCCAGCACTAATACATAGCTTTTATACGTGTTTTTCATTCAATGCAGCACTCCCTCCTCTTGGGTAAAGTGATGATGTTAGACTAATGTGAGCACATTAGCGTGATGCATTTCCATCTCAGAACCAGGTAAATGTTTAGCAGACAGCAGTTTAATCTATTTCCATGCAGCAGAACTGACTCTGGTACACCTCTTCCCCAACTAATTCTGGACCGTTGGCACTGATCACATTTCTTAAGCAGATGTAAGAGGTTTATTTACTCCATTTCAGTGCTTTATCTATTGTCCCTTTTCCTGAATGCAATCCCTTTGTCTTCTTGGCATTTACAGGTACCAGTGCAAAATTTAAAGGCGCGTGTAAGAAATTAATTCATTACCCAGTGTGCCAAAGAACATCACAGAAAAAGAATTTATTTCTGAGCTGAGGAACACCTTCCCCCCGAGAAACTCTCTTGTAATCTATGATGGAAGTCAAATATTTTTGTATTTTCTCCTGTAGATCATGACTGGTAGGGAAAGATGTGAGAAATGTCTTTAGTGTAAGTGCAAAGGTATTATCAAATCAGCCTAACTCATAATATAGAAACTCAAGACTCTCTTCTTAACTTCCTGTGACCTGGAAACTTCCCAGTTAGAGCTAATCCCCCCACACACACACACACAAAATCCATACAAAACCAATACCTGGTAATTTATGTCTATTCTACACATAAGAGATACAAATACAGAAAATAAAAGCTACGTTTTCAAGCAGTCTCCAGTGATTTCCAGTCTTACTTGGGCAGCATCTACATGTTGTTGGATGTTGTGCTATGGCTGTGCTATAGCAACAGTTTGCAACAGCATTGTCTTATCCAGACAGTATAATTCTATTGTGAATAAGTGCTATAGCACAGTATTCGACGCTGTGTAGATACAGCCTGGCTGAGCTACCATACTTTGAGGTTCAGCTCATCCTTTGCATCTGCAAGGTCCCAAGTTCAATCCCTGCCTCATCTAGCTAAAGGATTTGGGAGTCAGGACAGACTAAGAAATGTCTTCATCTGAGACTCTGAAGAAGAAGAGGAGTTGGTATTTATACTCCACTTTTCTCTATCGTAAGGAGTCTCAAACTGGCTTATAATCGCCTCCCCCCCTCCAACAGGCACCTTGTGAGGTAGGTGGGGCTGAGAGAGTTCTGAGAGAACTGTGACTAGCCCAAGGTCACCCAGCAGGTTTCATATGGAGGAGTGGGGCAACAAACCCGGTTCTCCAGATTAGAGTCCGCTGCTCTTAACCACCACACCACGCTGGCTCTCTGGATACCTGCTTTCAGTTATGCAAAAAGTATAGATGACAAGTAAGCCACTTAGCTTTCAATGAAGGAAGGAAGGAAGGTGGGATACAAACTATAACAACTGAACAGCGATATGCCAAATTAGCCATTGACCTGATGAGATAAGAGTCTGGTTAATCCTAGATCATTCTCTCATTGAGTCAGTTGTGTACGCACTGATCACACATGTTCAGCTTGAATCAGATTTTGGAACATTTGCTTTTCAAGTGCTCTTGGCAGCGTTCCAAAAGCTGACTGAGGCTGCCTTTTGCGTTGGCATATACCTGGTTGTCTCAGCCTATGACAGTAGAGCTGGAAGTCGGCATGCATTTTTATGCATTACTTTATGTATTAAAATATGTCCTATTTTCCTCTCCAGCTGGGACTCAAAACGGATTAGAACATTGTTCTCCCCTCCTCCATTTTCTCACAACAACCCTCTGAGGTAGGCCAGGCTGAAAGTTTGTGATGGGCCCAAGATCACCCAGCAAGCTTCTAAGATCAACAGAGACTCTGTTTATGTGGGCATCGGGCCAATCTGTCTTTTCCTTGCTGTTCCCTTCCCTTAGGGCACTTGGATCCATGTTGCCAAGAGGCTTGGCTTGCCCTGTACTCCTGGCAGAACAACAGGATCAGATCAGAACTGTCCATCTTAAAAAGCTAGTAGTGAAAAGGAAGGAGGGGTTGCGAGAGAGGGGGGGAGAGAGAAGGAAGACAAAAATAGCTCATTTGTTTTTTCTCTGATTTGCCGGTACTGAAGAACTGGGCTTGTCCTTCCTGACCTGTTAATCACACACACACAGCTGTGAGGATGGCAGAACCACTAGCACTATCCTGGTATGAGAGGCAAAATAACAGCTTCATTTATTCCTCTAATTTCTTTATATCCTGCCTTTCTCCCCAGTGGGAACCCTAAGCAGCTTACACCATTCTCCTCTCCTCCCATTTTATCCTCACAACCACCCTGTGAGGTAGGTTAGGCTGAGAGTCACCACACCTAAAAAAGGATATTACAGAGCTTGAGAAGGTGCAGAAAAGAGCAACCAAAATGATTAGGGGACTAGAGCAACTGTCCTATGGGGAGCGGTTAAGACGCTTAGGGCTGTTTCGCTTGGAAAGAAGGCGGCTGAGGAGAGACATGACAGAGGTTTATAAAATGATGCATGGTTTGGAGAGAGTGGACAGGGAGAAGTTTTTCTCCCTCTCCCATAATACTAGAACACGGGGTCATCTGCTGAAGCTGGAGGGTGAGAGATTCAAAACAGATTTTTTCACACAATGCATAGTTAAATTGTGGAACTCCCTGCCCCAGGATGTGGTGATGGCTGCCAGCTTGGAGGGCTTTAAGGGGGGAGTGGACATATTCATGGAGGAGAGGGGTATTCATGGAGGAGAGGGGTATTCACCCAGCTGGCTTCACGTGTAGGAGTGGGGAACATAAGAAAAGCCCTGCTGGATCAGACCAAGTCCCATCAAGTCCAGCAGTCTGTTCACACAGTGGCTAACCAGGTGCCTCTAGGAAGCCCCCAAACCAGACGAATGCAGCACCATCCTGCCTGTGTTTCACAGCACCTAAGATAATAGGCATGTTCCTCTGATCCTGGAGAAAGAGATTAGCCTCCGCCACTCACCTGGAGGAGTGGGGAATCAAACCCGGTTCTCCAGGTCAGAGTCCACCGCTCCAAACCACCGCTCTTAACAACTACACCACACTGGCTCACATGGGAGTGGGGTGAAGAGAATAAACATTTGGGGGTTCCACTGACAACATGACACTGCTGAGCCTTGGATGCATGAATAGCTTCCTGGTCCCCTAACCCTGAACTTCAGCAGGATAGTACTGTAGCACAGTTGCCCACCAGAGCTGACTGCTGAGGTTAGTGGCTAGTGAGCAGGACATTGCTCATGTAGCCCTGAACTTGAGTGCAGGAGAGAATGCATTTTACCTCTTTGCCCTATGCTGTTTGGGAAAAATTGTGAAGTGGAGATAGAGGGTTGCCATCACTTAGCTGGCAACTGGAAAGAGGCTTGTCTGGGGTGGCAGAAGGGCTCGGATGGGCAGAGAGGTGGTTATAGCTTTGTGCAACACCGTAATGTTATTTCTGGCTGAACATGAAGCAGCTGCTGTCGCTGATGTCGCTGCCAAACCTGACCAATATAGCACAGTTTTTAACTCTATGGGATGCACAGGAGTTTTAACTCTATGGGATGCACAGGAGAATCTGGAAAAGATTGTAGTGGAGGAGGCCCACCTAAAGGCGTGTATCCTCCAACTAGTGTGGGAAGCCAGTGTGGTGTAGTGGTTAAGAGTGTCGAACTCTTAGACCCTGGTTTGAATCCCCACTCATGCAATGGAAGCCCACTGGGTGACCTTGGGCCTGTCATGCTCTCTCATAAGAACATAAGAAAGTCCCTGCTGGATCAGACCCAGGCCCATCAAGACCAGCAGTCTGTTCACACAGTGGCCAACCAGGTGCCTCTAGGAAGCCACTAACAAGACGACTGTTACACTCTCTCAGCCTCACCTACCTCACAGGGTGTCTGTTGTGGGGAGGGGAAGGGAAGGTGATTGTAAGCGGGTTTGATTCTCCCTTAAGTGGTAGAGAAAGTCGGCATATAAAAAACTCTTCTTTTTTATGTCCCCCCCAATTTGCATTATTCACAATGCTGTGACATCTTTGGTGAACATGGGGTTTTATACTTCTAAACAGCATAAGCCCCTTGTTGTATCTTGGTGTTCTTTCGTGCCATTGCAGTTGTCATTATTCCTGCTTTGCCTTTTCAGTTTCTTTCCCCAGCTATTTCGGAGGAGGGCGCTTGAAAGCCAAACACAGCAGAGTGTGCCGCTTCAGTATTTCACCAGCTCCAGCTGCGCAAAGTGTAACAACCTAAATAAAATATGTAAGGCGAGCGCTTGGGTCACACAACTGAAAATCTGCAATCAATCTTCCCCGAGTGGGAATGCGTCACTCACATACCGCTTTAGATCCTGATGGCTACAACCATCATGTTATAGCTAGGATTACATTTAGGAAGTAATAAAAAAGGAGAAATATGTACATTATTTTCATACTTCTTGTCAGCAATGTATAAATCCTGTACAAGCAGCAGGCTAGCGTCGACAGTCCTGACCTGCAGAAAGGCTTATAAAATGGGTGTATTATTGGAGCAGGAAAGAAGATGCTATTTTCATCTTTACTAGCAATGCCCAGTGACACATAAATCTTCTACTCCAGTTCAAGAATCCTGTTTACTGTTATTATTAATAATCAGCCTCATAATTCCTATGGCACTTTGCAGTCTATAAATTGCTTTCTCTAGTTTATTCTTACCGCAAGGGCAAATGACACATTGTGCAGGAGATTCACAACTGGATTTCTGGACATTTTCCTTCAGATTACAAGCAGTCACCATCTGTGTATGAACTGGATCGAGACAATGTCACTTGGCACGAATGGAGGGGGGAGTTAAACTCTGTTAACCTCTCCTTCACTACACCACAGCTAGCAGCAGCTTTGAGCAGAGTACAGTTTCTATCGCTGGCTCATGTGAGGTGGAGGTCAGCGGCAGCAGCTCCCACTCGCCTTGAGCGGGGCTGGGCTCCTGCTAGGTTCATGCCAGGCTGCGACCACTGGCACCCACTCCTTTGACCAGTGCTGAGGCCATCAGCTCCTGGTGGCAGTTCAAGCCTGCCTCACACAGGGCTTCCCTGTGTAAGGCGAGTCTCACTTCAGATGAGAGCCAGAATGGTGTTGTAGGTTAAGAGTGGCAGATTCTAATCTGGAGAACCGGGTTTGTTTCCCCACTCCTCCACATGAAGCCTGCTGGGTGACCTTGGGCCAGTCACAGTTCTCTCAGAACTCTCTCAGCCCCACCTACCTCACAGGGTGTCCTTTGTGGGGGGGGGGGGAATTGTAAGCCGCTTTGAGACTTCTTACAGTAGAGAAAAGCAGGGTAGAAGAAGAACAGTTGGTTTTTATAGGCCGACTTTTTCTACCACTTAAGGGAAACTCAAACCGGCTTACAATCACTTTCCATTCCCCTCTCCACATCTGACACCCTGAGAGGTAGGTAGGGCTGAGAGAGCTCTAAGAGAGCTGTGACTTGCCCAAGGTCACCCAGCTGGCTTCATGTGGAGGAGTGGGGAAACAAATCCAGTTCACCAGAATAGCCTCTGCCGGTCATGTGGAGGAGTGGGGAATCAAACCCGGTTCTCCAGATTAGAGTCCACCACGCCAAACCACCGCTCTTAACCACTACATCACAACTCTTCTGCTTCTCCTTCTTCAGATGGGGTTAGGGTGGCCCAAGCAAAGGAGGAGAGCCCCAAGGCTCCTGGCGGCCTTAATGGCCAATTCATCCTGACTGGATCCCATGATCCATCAGCAGAATGTGCTGATGGTCAGGGATGTTTCCCATTCCTCCACCCCCAGCAGTCCATTCCACCTCTGGGATAGTTGATTCCCAAGATCATGGAACCCATACGGACTAATAATCAAATGAGTCTGGGAATTGTATTGAGGGGGAAGGGGCAAAATTTCCCTCCTGTCTTGTACATCAGTAGAGCTGGCATGTTTATAAGAGGGAGGGGGCAATTTTATCTCCTTCCCGCTCCTCACTACAATCCCCCAATTTTCCTAGAATCCAAAGCGACTTCTGGGAAGAGGAGAATGTGGGAGGATCCCTGATCCTTGAACTCACAGACAGTGGGATACAATTCACATAAATTAATTCACTTTTATTACGTTTGTAAAGTATGAACTTAGCAAAATGAAATGGAAGACAGAATAGATACAGAAGATGTTTCTGCTTTCATATGTTAATAAATATTTATTTATGCTATTTAATTTTTTGTAACATCACCAGTTATTGTAATATTAGAATGACTTTCATCTTAGAAATTGATTGCTTATAATTGCTGTACAGAGAAAATTCTTTAACAGTTTTGTGAGATGAGTTTTCTATAGCTGTTACCTTTACATGGGGAAAAACCTCACTGATTCCACAGATAATTATTTATTTTAAAGGCTAAGAAATCATGAGAATTAAAAATGTTACAAACTTGGTCCTCTTTTGATTTTAGGATTGATTTCGCCATCTCTTCTTCATATAGCTTTGCAGACACCATGTAGGAAATTTGATTTAAAAGAGAATTCCATTCAAAGATGTCAGGATTTTAAAATTCTACAAGCCCCACATGAATCCCTCAGAATGAGATTACATGAACTATGCCCTTGTCACATGAAGACCTTGTTAAAGCACATGGACATCCAGGATCACAGATCTTCGAGATTTAGTCCTGATTGGGGGTGATTACCACTAAATCCCATTACTATATCAACGGCTTTTAAAACCCTGTGACAAATTCCCAGTTTCAATGCAATCTACAGAATGCTCTTTATTAGCTTGCAACTTGAGAAAAATCTCTCTTGGTCACCTTGAGGGGGGGGAAATCCTCTGTACCGTCCTTAAACTACATCTGTAGCTGCACTTGAACAGAAAAGTGTGACATTCCATCAAGTGTTTTGTTGACATTTTATGTCGCTCACGTCCGTCGCCCAAGTTCCCTAATATGAATTGACATGAGTGGCACCAGGCCAAAGTCACTTGTCACACTTCTGGTGCTCCTGCAGGAAGATCTGTCTAACAGAGAGAGTCCTCTTAAATAGAGGTTAAAGCAATGGTGCCTTTACGGAAAGTTTATGGCAATGTCTCGTACATCCTTAAGTATCAGGCACTGCACCGGAATCAAACCTTTCTGAAGCAAATAAATAAACTTATGAGCAGGTCAGTGAGCGAAATGGAAAGATTTCCCCAGTTCATCTCACCCCTATTGTTGCCTACATGCAATAATTTTACTTATCTATACTTCTTAATGTAACCAGGGGTGGTTTTTACTGATCTTACACCTTTATATGTACTGTGATTCTGCAGTGCAAAACTATTGAGTCTGGAAATTTTGATTAGTTGGCATGTGATTGGTCAGTCAACCGTATTAATAAATTTGAACTGAATACTTCTTAATGTGACAGTCTTTTTTAAAAATTCCAGTCTTGGTCTATGGGGGTTACCGCATTATGTATTCCCAGCGATTTATTAAGAGTTTGAAAATGTTATAAAAAACATCGCTTTAAAAGGGTTTTTGGATACACTGGCTAAAAAATGGTTGGAAGACGTCTTCACAGCTAAAGGGGCCAAACAAAGTGCGAACAGTATTTTTTATAACATTTTCAAACTCTTAATACATCGCTGGGAATACATAATGCGGTAACCCCATATATTTTTCCTGAATCTATCCAAACCTTTCACAGTATTAAGGCAAAATAAATGCTTCTGCTCTGCTTATATTTATAGCAACGAAAAGGGCTTTGCAAGTTCTGACCTCGACACATCTGATACGTCCATTGACATATGTGGTTTTCGGTCAGGGTAGGCGTCCCAAGCTCTCACAACCTCTGCCAGGATAGAGAGCCTGCAGATGGCATTCACATACTCTTCTGCATCTCTTTGGCCAATGGAACACAGAAGGATATTATGGCTGCTGCCAAGCTAGATGAATTTTGTCTCTTTCTTCTTCCAGGATGGAGACAGTACAGCTGCAGTAGCTGCAGCCACACAAACCCTTTTCCTTTTTGCATTTTTTCTGGTTGGGGCATGAATAGGCTCAGTTCAGATGTAACAGAACGGTTTGCTGCTCTGTGAACAAACCTGAGGGGACTGGAAGAAACTGTCACTGGTCATTTATGCATGGGAGTTTTACCTGAGGTTCATTGCTTGCTGGACCCACACTTCCCTGTTGGGAATCCATGCACCAGCAGTCTCCAAGCCCAAATTACGTCCCCACCCCTTTAAATGCTGCTTTGTAACTGGCTTACTTGTAGTGCTTACTGTGAGAGAAAATCCCCCCCAGAGCCAATTGGCACATTAAAAAAGCATTTTAAGAACAACAACATAAAAAACAGAGCAATCTGCTCAGAACGAGCTCTGAGGAAGCAGGAAATATTTGAATCCCCGCCTCTGAACATGCTGCTTTGTAATTGGCTGTGAGCGAAAATAAGCTTGCCTCTCCCACACTTTGCCTTATTTCACGGGGGTTTTGCCCAGACTTTGTTCTGGGAAGAGGGAAGAGTCAGGTTAACAGAGGAATGGGAAGACCCGGACATTGTGAGAGCTGGAAGTAGGGTTGCAAGGTCCCTCTTTGCCACAGGCAGGAGATTTTTGGGGTGGAGCCTGAGGAGGGCGGGGTTTGGGGAGGGGAGCGACTTCAACGCCATCGAGTCCAATTGCCAGAGCAGCCATTTTCTCCAGGTGAACTGATCTCTATCGGCTGGAGATCAGTTGTAAT
Organism: Euleptes europaea; assembly: GCF_029931775.1. NCBI lineage: Eukaryota > Metazoa > Chordata > Lepidosauria > Squamata > Sphaerodactylidae > Euleptes > Euleptes europaea. Next base: position 37,259,424 of record NC_079322.1, read on the forward strand.
AGCAGGAGATCTCCAGCTAGAACCTGGAGGTTAGGAAAACAGTACAGGGGCAACAGTCATGTACAAAAGGTGCAATTTATATAAGCTACTGAAGTGAAAACATGTACAATATTGTACTCAACAAGGTAACCACACAACAAACTAACAATCAATATGTACAATATATACACCAAGGAGCCGCAATAATTTTCAGGAGTCTCAACAGAGTAACAGTAGCAATCCAGTTTCTGTGTACAAAATTTCATAAGAAGCCACAATCTTCCATAGGAGAAGCCACAATCTTCCATAGGATATGGCCGTTTCAGATTCACAATAATATGGAATACCTCTTCAGTCCTTCAAATATTGCTTCCAAAAAATGTGCTGTCATACACAAACTTGATACCATCCCACGTAGGGTAAGCATAAATCAGGTTACAAAAAGATGTCAGCAAAGTACATCACATAATGTGGCTTCTTATGAAATCTTGTACACAGAAAATTATTGCGGCTCCTTGCTGTATATATTGTACATATTGATTGTTAGTTTGTTGTGTGGTTACCTTGTTGAGTACAATATTGTACATGTTTTCACTTCAGTAGCTTATATAAATTGCACCTTTTGTACATGACTGTTGCCCCTGTACTGTTTTCCTAACCTATTTGGTATTAGTATAGAGGTGCCTTTTTCTTCTCCAGTACCTGGAGGTTGGCAACCCTAGCTGGCAGTGAAGTCATCTCTAATGGGCACAAAACTCATGCATAGCTCCAAGGAACAACTGAGACAGATGGGGGCAAACGTGAGTAAAAGTACCCATTCATAATGACCACTCACCTCACCATAGACAACAAGACAGGTGCTGATTGTATGAGTGTAGGTGTGATGTAGAGAGACGTTCCATTGATTTCAGCTTGTTGTAATCAGGCTTCAAAAAAAAAAATTCAGCACAGAATTGAAGCCAGGAATACAGTATGGTTAATTAACCAGGCATTGAATTTCACTGTGATCTGCTCAGCAAGATTTGGCCATCAGCACTAATATCTTCTGCATGATCTGATTAAACCAAAGTTACTTCCCTTGGCAAAATAAAGTGCAGGCACTGGAACTCTTTTCTCTCTCGGCCCTCATGCACTCCCACTAGGACCTGCACAGGAAGGACACCCTGCAGATAAGGCTGCCTCACTTTATTTCAGATTATGGATTTAGAAAGCTTTAAATTTGCTATGAAGACAATTTTATAATGGAACAAGAATAATCTAATAATAACGCTGTCAGCAATGCAAAATCCAGTGACATTCCTTGATAGTTCAGCACTACAGACGCAGCATAAAAGATAAAGGGGCAGATGGAATGGCACACAGAAATTGAACATAAGGCTGCTTTTACCTCCAGCTGAAATCCTTCCCATGTTAAAGCTAAAGTGCAGTGATCAGACTGCACTGAATTTCATTTCAGTCTGGGTCCTAGTAAACCAGCATCCACGTTACAAAAACTCTAATTAGAACTGGCACTCAAGAGCCCCCTTGTTCCAATAAAAAGCCAGAGAATACAACTGTGGGGAACAGGCCCATAAAATCTCACAGTTTTAAGACATGACTCCATGTCTGTAAAGCCTACCATGGCCAGATTCAAAATAAAATAGAACCTGCACTTTTGTTTCTCATTCACAGCATTTCCCAAAGTAGTTTCACTAGTGACTAGTAACTTACTGGGAAACGGATATGTGTGACATTCTTTATTTAATTGCATACATTAATCCGTTGAATTATACAATGCTGTCATAGCTGAATTTGTTATTCCGGTGGCAAAACACGATGATACATTACTGACCAACAAATACCCCTAGTGACCACTGTTCATTATTGTTGACTCCAATCAGGGAAATGCGACCCAGCATCACAGCGATAGCTAGCAGTGGTAACTCATAGAAGAGTGCCTGAAGGAAGTCTTACCAGAAGAAGGAAAGAACTAGCACTGATGGTAAGCTTGCCTCAACCAACAGTGTTGGCCATGTATCGTTTGCAAGTAAACTTCCATATAATGCCATTGTGGATGGCTTCATGAGGCACAGTGTCATAATGGCATATCATTTATCATGTAACCTCTACCCAGCCAGCCAGGGATGAAGGCAGGAGTCTCAGGTAGCCAGCCAAAATCAAGGCAAGGTGGAGATGTTCACCAATTCAGGAGCTGAAGCCTAGGGGTGTTCACAAGAAGTAGAAAAGGCCTGGGCAGCTTTTCCAGGAAGCTGTCCAGGCTGATAGACAAGCAGGTTTGTGGCTTCCTAGAGGCACCTGGTTGGCCACTGTGTGAACAGATTGCTGGACTTGGTGGGCCTTGGTCTGATCCAGCAGGGCCTTTCTTATGTTCAGGTTGACTTGAAGATGTTGAACCAGCAGAGGTTTGAACCCAGCTAAAGGACTAATAGCCCCACCCCTTTCTATAGCCAAAGTAGAGTCCCTGCTTCTACCAAGAACTAGCATTTGGTGCTGTCCTCCTGAGTGAGACTAGAATACAGGAAGCTTTGGGCTGCTGAGTCTGTGGTCTTGTACCTGGCCCAGACTTCAGCTCTGCTCCTCTGCCTTTGTTGTTCCTGAGGACCTTGGGTTCTGGAGGTGGATGGGTCAATTAATCTGACTATTCCACATGACCTTGAATGGAAGTTTCCTGATATACAGGAAGTACTGGGTCTCCTTTTAGAATTCCCAGGTGCACAAAGCCCCAGGTATAGTGTGGACCATTGGAATATTCCTTCCTTTCTAAGGGTTTTCCCCCTTTTGAGGACTGGCCAGCGTAGACCCTGACACCACATCTAGTATCAGCAAATAGTTGGGTTTTCAGGGGGAAACTGAAATTGTGTTGGATCCAGACTAGCTTTTCCATAGACTTCAAGAAGGCTGAAGTAAAGCAGGTGGGTAGATTGTGCCTTGGACAGCAGACTGCAGTTGTCTGCCTGGACTCAGATGACAGAAGTGACATTAGTTAATTGCTTGGGTGGTACAGACAGTTAAATACTTTTCAAGGAGCATCATTCAAAAGCTTCAGCACTTGTAAATAATAATCAAAGAATAATCAAAGAGCAACCATAAGCAGGTTTGATTAGAATCCTACTCAGGATAATTCAATGATGCTTACTCCCAGGAAAGTATTCTTAGGACTGCATTGCTAGTGAGCTTCAAAGCTAAGCAGGGATCCAAACTCAGGTATACACATCACTGATTATTGATTTAACCCCTTAATGAAGAACTTATCAATGGCTCAGCCCTTTCAATGAGAATCCTGAAGTCTACATTTATAGGTCTACATTCGTAAAATAAATCTGAAATTTATTTTTTAATTTCAAACTCTAGGGTGTCTCAACAACCTCTGATGTTAAAGTTTCAACAATGTTTGATTTAAACTTCTGAGTTTAAAGTTATAGTGCAAGAGAAATGCAGCATTTAAGAACACTCATAAGTTTTAGGGACTGGAACTAAATGTAATTTCTTCATTATAAACTATTAAAAGGCATGTTCCCTAATTTATATTACATAATAACCCTCCTGTGTTTCACAGTGACAGTTGTTTCCAGAAGGCATGGTCCACCAGGCACCGATTCTGTTCAGCCCTCATTCATTCAACAGAGACTGGTATAGCAGCACTGTTTGGTGGACTACACTCTTAAGGCTGTTGGGACATTCGTCGAATTTATCTGCTAATAGCCTGCTTAATTTTATTTTTGTATCCCATGGTCCTTGATAACAGCAAACTAATTCCAGTAGCCCTGTTTAATGAAAATGTGCTGATGGAACTCATATTTCACTTCATTGACCATAATGAGCTATTTCATCAAACTGTCCACGACACCATTAGAGGAAAAATGATAAATTTACTAATTTATTCGGTTGAAATTCAGTTTAGAATTAGAAAAGGAAACCCAAAGTGCTCTATAGGGAGGTATGTTATCCTTCCACCAAGTGATATGTCAGAGTCTTCATGAAACAAAAGCACTGACTTTTGCTACACTTAATGGAGTGTAAACATTAAGTATGTGCTGATTAATTATATGTATTGTACAAGCTCAGCAGAACAAATATATGTTTCACAAGTGCAGATTTCCTCTTGCAAATACTTTTAAAAGATTGTTTGCTCATAACCAATTGAATTCCTTCTATTCTTAATCTTAGTCCCCTTAATCCATTCATTGCTGGGCTCATTGATTTGGAACAGACGCAAGTGGATCTTTGGATCCCTGAGTGCGGCTCTTCCCACGTGCGGGCACGCAGGTCGTGAATGTCGGTCGAGATGGGGGGCAGGGGGGAACGAGACGAATACCAGCATGGCAGTACCAAAAGGGGGCGGGAGAGAGTCTGCGCAGGAGGCTCTCGGGTGACAAAGGAGCGACAACGTGCCGCTGATGCTGGCGGGCCTGCTGTGGGGAGAGAGTCTGCTCAGGAGGCGCTCGCGTGACAAAGCAGCGACCGCGTGCCGCTGGTGCTGGCAGGCCTGCTGTGGGGATTGGGGTTTTTTTAAGCAGCGGAGGGAGCGGCCGCCGTGTCGATATTTGTATGGTAAGCCCAAGTTTTCTTTTAGGATTGGGAGGGGTTGTGACGGAGCATCCCAGCCTCTAATTCGCATCGCGCCAAAGGACGTGCGTCGCCCGGACGAGGAAGCCCCGCACAGCGCCTTTCTCTCCACTCTTGAGGCCACCCGCAGCCGAGAGGGGAGGGGGAGGAAGAGAGTGAGCTGCCCCGGCGGCCGCCACCTCCCCCCTCCCTGCCGCGCGGGCCCTCCTTCCTCTCGGGCTGGCAAGGGGAGCGCCAGAGTGCGGCACTCCCTGCAGTGTAGAGGGGGGCTTGCCAACGACAGAGGGGCCTAAGCCCCGAGCGCCCTCCTGGCCCCGCATTCGGCTCCGTGCGGCGCCTTTCTCTCCACTCTTGAGGCCGCCCGCACCCCGGAGGGGAGGGGGAGGCAGAGAGCGAGCTGCCCCGGTGGCCGCCACCTCCCCCTCCCTGCCGCACGGGCCCTCCTTCCTCCCGGGCTGGCAAGGGGAGCGCGAGAGCACGGCGCTCCCTGCAGTGTAGAGGGGGGCTTGCCAACGATGGAGGGGGCCCCAAGGCCCTGGCCCCTCGGCCAGTTCACAACACAAGTGGTCTACTTTGAAAGACTTGGAGAAGGAAGACATGATGATTTTTAACACCTGGAATAGTATTCCTGACTCATATGATCAGTTGAAAAAACTAGCATTTGCTGTTCTTTCCCTTTTCGGTTCTACATATTCATGCGAGCAAGCTTTTTCAAGCATGAACCTTATCAAGAGTAAATTGAGAAGTCTTCTTATTGACGAGAACCTGGAATTGTGCCTAAAATTAAAAACAACAACATACAAACCTGACTTACCCAAACTTTCCAAGGAGATGCAAGGCCATTGTTCACATTAAGTGTTTGTCAGTCATTGTCATGATTTAATGTTATGGATACGTTACTTACAATTTAATTTTTATCAATAAATAAGATCATTATTAAGTATGATGTCAAGTTTTATTCAGTGTACATATAGTTTACTGTATTTTTCGCTCCATAAGACGCACATTTTTCCTCCTCAAAAGTGAGGGGAAATGTCGGTGCATTTTATGGAGTGAATGTGCATCTTATGAACCCTAGTCCAGTCCATAAGATGCACATTCTAGCTTGGAAGGAAGGCGGGTGGGCACACAGAGCCGGCGGGGCACGCCAGAACGACGCGAGCCGGCGTTCCCCGCCCCAACGGCCAGCTGGGAGGCGGGCGGGCCCGCTCTGTGCGCCCCCCGCCTCCCAGCTGGCTGTCGGGGCAGGGAACGCCAGCTCGCGTCGTTCTGGCGTGCCCAGCTCTGTGCGCCAGAACGACGCGTGGAGCCTGAGGAGGGCAGGGTTTGGGGAGGGGAGCGACTTCAATGCCATCGAGTCCAATTGCCAGAGCAGCAATTTTCTCCAGGGGAACTGATCTCTATTGGCTGGAGATCAGTTGTAATAGCAGGAGATATCCAGCTAGCACCTGGAGGTTGGCAAACCTACCGGAAAGGGGAATTGACCAAACTGGAGAAGCACAGCAGAATGGGCTGGAGAAGTAGAGAAGCCAACCATGCAGTTGGGGTAACAGGTTAGGGATCTAAAACCAGCTACAAATTGGATGAGCTGAGGAATAACTTTTTATACATTTTTGTTAAGGCTGAGGAAAGGAAAAGGTTTTGGCACTGGAATGTGGGAGTGAGGAAAAGTCCATCTCTCCAGAGATGAGCTAATTTGAAAAGGGCTTGTGTGTGTGTGTTTGCATTGTGGAGGGGAGTTTTCTCCTTTTGCATTAAAGGTAAAAATATCAAGGAGAAGTATTCCTTTATGGCTGAGTATTTTACATGACAGAATAGGGGGGCTGATCTTCCTGTCCAGGCCTTAAGATTAGGAGGAAATAGCTGAGGCTGGCTCATTGCTCATTGCCTTGATTATTTGGGTCATTCAGTAAATCTAGATTATCAGGGAGGAGGCCCTTGGGGTGGGGGGGAACCCTTTGGTTAACTCCCACCAGAGACTGTTTTCACATAATTAATAGAGGAGTTGTCTTCAACATTCCATACACACCTTCAGCGTGACTCACTGTCGTTTCGATATCAGTTTGATCCACACTCCATTTGTCATTGCCAGACCCATGCTAAGATGTGCATGTGTACAAGGAGCGAAATGGGAGTCCCCACGTATGCCTTTAACTTAATAGTCTGGTTTCAGTGTCAAGTTTCAGTCCCCGCCCAGACAGTGAAAAGTATGAAAAATGAGGACAGATTTATTTGTACACTTTAGTAAATACCTCACATATTCAATCATCTACATGCAGTGGCATCAATAATCACCATGCTGATCACAGCTTTATGCATATTTCTCTCTCCTCCAGGTTGGAAGGGAAATCTCATTAGACTTTTCAACACTGCTGTGAAATTTAACCTTATTTCAACTTTGCCTTTCAGGTCAACAGCTATTTCTCAACATTTCATCTGTGGACCAGTCAAAGCGCCAGTAAGTTCAACTGTGCTATCATCTGAAATGTTGCCTTTTGCAGCCTGCTCTGTAATAGCTATTCAATGGTCAACTCTTGAAGCTGAGCAGAGGGGCTGACTCAGTGGTAGCGTATCTGTTTTGCATGGAGAAGGTCCCTAATTCAATCCCTAGCATCTCCAGTTAAATCAAGCAGCAGGTAATGTGACCTCAATTTGAGAACCAAGAGAGCTGCTGCTGTTCAGAGCAGACAATACCAACCTTGATAGACTAAGGATCTGACCCAGTATAAGGCAGCTTCATGCGCCTGAGTTGCTGCATTAATAGCCAATCTTTGGCTTCTCTTTCAACCAAAAAGCAAATGAATATTCATTTGATTGCGTCCATAGCTGCTCTCTGGCTGCAATCCTAAGCATTCTGATTAGAAAGCAAGTCTGATTGGAGGCTGTGGGGACTTGCTGCCAACTAAACATCTTTCCGATCAGACTGCACAAATGTTCCACAAGTTCCCGAAACAAAATAATCTCCATTAGTGAAAATAAATCTGTAATTGTTTTATTTGTTGGCATCATTACTAAAAAAATGGTACAAATATAAAAGAATCACTGATATTGCTTTTTAACCCTAGTTTCTACAAAGCAATTTATTCTACACGAGGATTTGTGATGACAGATTCATATATTCCAGTGGTTGCTACTTCAGGGATTTGGGGTTTTGTCACAGATAAATCACTGACCATCTTGTCTCTGTTGTAATGTACGCTCTGGCTGGTAGCTATGAGAATGAACGATCCAAGTGAGGGTCTTGGACAAACTGAGCCACTCCACTGAGTGTATTTATTAATACGTGTAGCTTTGGTCCCTATTTCTTCATCTAGTATTTAGTAGGTACTTAATGGAGTTCGAGGTAATGGAGGGGGAAGCCAGCTGCCTAGCCCCAGATGGACAGGTGCAAGCAGCAGGAGGAACCTGCTCTTTTTCTTCTCTCTCTCCGCCCCGCTCCTTTGAGGGGATGGGGCTCTGGATAGCCAGGGTCTGGAGAAGCTGCCCCAGTTGCCTATTGACTGTCCCCTGTCAGGAAGGCGTGCAATACTGTTTTGTTCCAGAGTACCTTAAGAACATAGGAAGAGCTGCTGGATCAAACTAGGAGTCCATTATACTATTTCACACAAGCCCAGCAGGCAACCAGTTGCTCTGGAGGCCCAACAAACAGGGAATACAGGCCAAGGCCTTCCCCTAATGATGCCTCTTAGCACTGGTATTCAGGTGTTAGCTGCCTTTGTATATGGAGGTTCCCTTAACTCCCCATGGCTAGTAGCCATTGATGAACTTCTCCTCCATGAATCTGTGTAATCCCCTTTTAAAATCTGTGCTAGCGACCATCGCTATGTCTACAGACAATGAATTCCACTGTTTAATTACTCCTTGAGTCAAGAAATATTTCCTTTTGTCTGTCCTGAACAACAAGAACAAGGGGTACAGAGTACCAGAGGTCTGAAAAATAACCATGGAAGCATCAAAGAACACCAAAAGGTGTATATATTATTCAAAAATTACCAATTGTAATGAAAAACACAAAAGATTGTTATTGCAGTTACAAAAGTATAACATTGTACCATAGTATAATAATTGAATTTATTAGGTCTATGACCGCAGTCTTGGACCAAGGAAAGAGGGAGGGAGGGGAACACAAAAGAAGGATAGGAAACATAAAACGTAGTAAGTACCATAGTATATTCACAGTTCAAAACTGGCAACAAATAAGGTAAAAGGTTTACAAGCCAAATACAGCAATGACAATTTTCAATACAGTTATCATATACAACTTCAAAATGACAATTTCACACACACACACACACACACACACACCTTTTGGTATATTTTGATGCTTCCATAATTATTTTTCAGATCTCTGGTACTCTGTAACCTTGTTCTTATCATTCAAAATTTCCCTTTCTCCTTTTTTTGTTGTCCTGAAGAACAGCCTTTGGTGGAGGGAAAACTAGGCTGGATTTTAGCTCTGTGGACTGGCTTTAATTGGTTTTTTTAACTGTGTATTAGTTTTAATTTGTTACTGGATACTTATGATGTTTATGTCCTTCCAGCTTTTGCTGTTGGGTCAGCTGCCTTGCCTCTGAGGAGGTAAGGTATAAGTATTTTTAAAAAAAATAAATGGCAACCCATCAACTGGCATGATGAATCTTTTAAGTAACCTTTTAACTAACTGGCACATGTTGAATAAAATGCCTATCAGAATACATTCCATTCCTCCTCTCACAGGCAACACACGATTCAATCCAGGAAACATCTCCACTTAAAAGAGTGTCAGGTTAAAAACAAGCAAACAACTTCATCAATAACATGTTCTCAACATTATGTATAAGGCAATTTTCCTTGTAATGTAATTCATTCAAGATTTCTTTCTTTCTAATGTTAGTAGAATGTTTATTATTCTAATTATCTTGTTTACATTGAAAAAGCAACCAATTATGGCAGACTGGAGTCATGGTTTTCCCTATTATGAAAGTAGTCAGCAATAGTACTTTAGGAATCTTTCATGTAAAAGCCAGCAAGAGAGATGTAAGATTTTACTGAACAAGGTTTATGGTTGATGCTCATTCCTGACACACTTGGAGACTACCAGCTCAGTTTCATGTGGGGAACCATAGGAGCAAAATGTATCACATGGAACAATAAATAAATAAATACATAAAATGAAAAATTAACAAGGCAAGTAGAACTCAACTCTTTACATAGTGGTATAATCCCCGTGTGAGAGAGATATTACCATAAATACGAACAGTAAGGGCTATCCCTTAGTAAAATAGTACTGTCAGAGCTACAGAAATAAGTAACAACTTACATTGCTTTTCACTGATGATCCAGCTGCCAAAAGAGAGAGAGAATTTCTACTTAGTTATGAAGATGACTGTCACTTTGCATCATAAATGAAAAATGTATTTTTAAAATGCAGTTACTATTAAAAGCAAATCAGTTTTAACAATTTTCCACCATTCATCAAAAACCAGAATTCAGTTTTCAAAGAATCTACTTAACTGAGAAACATGGAACTTTATAGTTGCTGATGTGACATGTATCTTTAAGCTGAAATTTGACTGCAGTTTAACAGAAGCATGAAAAGCAATTTGCTGACGTTTGTCCAAGGCTGATGCCCACCCTGAACTGGGCCTCCCCTTTCAACTGCAGTGAGGCCATCCCCAAAGCTAGGAGGATTAGACCTGCTGCCGAAGCTGCCTGCTCTCACCCGCAGCCTGGGTGGAACACTGCAGCAACGGCAGAAGCTGAAGAGTTGGGTGGGGGTTATGGACAGGATTCTACCAACCCCAACCAAGATGAAGGATGAACAGATGGCCATGGTGGTCAAGAGGTAGCTCCAGCAGTAGGGTTGCCAACTGCCAGGTAGTAGCAGGAGATCTCCTGCTAATTCAACTGATCTCCAGCCGATAGAGATCACATCACCTGGAGAAAAATGGCCGCTTTGGCAATTGAACTCTATGGCATTGAAGTCCCTCCCCTCCGCAAACCCCGCCCTCCTCAAGCTCTGCCCCAAAAATCTCCCGCCAGTGGCGAAAAGGGCCCTGGCAACCCTACCTACCCAGCAGGCCTCAGGAGACAGTAGGCAGCGTCAGCTGGGAGAGCTCCGTGAAGGCTGGAGTGAGGTTCCAACCACCTCAGAGGCCACCACAGAGGCAGGTCCCAACCCACAGGAGCCCACTGATCCTGCCTTCAGGCACCATGGCTGCCATGGCTCAGGCAAGGGGCCAGGATCAGGGAGGGGCTAGGTGGTGGGGCTGGAGCCAACCACCAGCCTCAATGGGATAGGGAGAGGCCAAGAGAGAGAATGAGAGAAAGGGACAGGAAACATTAGGAGGCAATCTCTGATCCTAGCCCAGGATTGGCTGACCTGGGTTAGGAACCTGCCAAGAGGGCCCAGGAGTGGGCCCAGAGGCCTGGGGGCGGTGGGTGGGCCTGGGCCTTTAAAAGGGAGGCTTCTCTGATAGACAAGGGAGGAAAGAGAAGGATGGGGACTTCCTGAGGGAAGGAAGGCAACTGTCCCAGGGAAGTGAGAGAAAGGTGGTGCAACCTCTTCTCCTTCTGTGGCCCACCTAGCCAGGGGCAAGATGGCTAAGGGCAGAAGTTAAAAGATCTTTAATGGACTGAGATTTTGTGAATCCAATAACAGGCTTGGTGTTTGCAATTTAATTGAACCTTTGATGTTACTATTATTTTGTAATACTTTGGAGTAGAAGTGATTAGATAAACACAAAATATATAGTACAGTGTTGCTGTCAAGGGAGGGAAGGCAGCATGGTGTAGCCCGATCTTGTCAGATCTCGGAAGCTAAGCAGGGTCAGCCCTGGTTACTATTTGGATGGGAGACCACCAAGGAATACCAGGGTTGCTGTGCAGAGGAAGGCACCGGCAAACCACCTCTGTTCGTCTCTTGCTATGAAAACCCCCAAAAGGGGTCCCCATAAGTCGGCTGCAACTTGACGGTACTTTACACAAGCACATCGCTCTCAAAATTTTAAATACAGGTTGGTGTAGGATGAAAGTAAGTGTTTAAAAAGCATGGATTTGGTTCTGTGCCATTTATATGTACAGCTGCATGGCTGAATTCAATCCAAAAACTATGCCTAAATTCAAATGTAATGCACTGCCATTTTCAGTTTGCTGGAATTGCTGAGTTCAGTGGCTTTGCCATACCTAATACATTTTCAGCTACTCATTTTCAGCTTTGAGAAGACAGCTGCATAACTGAACAAATAACAATGGTATAAATCATCTCTTTTTAAATACATTTTTTCTGGTTAGTATTTGGCATTCCCTTGCAATTACAGTTCATCATGCATAAAAATTACTTGAGTCTATTAATTTTCAACTAGCATCCTCTCTTACTGTTCACTTGAGTTCAACCTGCTTTAGAATCCAAACACTAAAAAGTATTCCTACTTCCATTCAACCTTTCCCTTTTCAGTGATACACAACTTTCTCTGGAAAATGCTACTGAGTTCTATACTTGTAAAGTGCTGCTGTTGTCTCAGGCTAATAATGAATAATATTGAAAGCAAAAATACAAGTATAGAAAAACAAAGACCTTGTTTTTCTTTATTTTTTTAATCACATTTTATTGTTTTAATTGATTTTTATTGTATTTTATCTTGCTGTAAATTGCCTTAGGGACTTTTTAGTCGAAAAGCGATCTGTAAATAAACTAACAAAAAAAAGAGAATGTTTTAAAAGGTGAGGGAAATTGGAAACAAATTGGTATTTTAAGAGAGCAATTTCCATTCTGGGGAATTCAGTAGGAAGGTTAGTTAATATACTGCAATGGGAGGCCCTCACAAGTTGTTTGGTACCTGAGTATAAACCATTAAGTCCTGGTCTACACCTGGAGCACAGTGAGACGGCAGAGACCTGAAGCAGTAAAATGGGCCATCCCTCTTAAATTGCAGAGAGATTTCCCCTTTAATACTACTGAATTTTCAAGACTCCCACCAAGCAGAAAACTGGCATACCAGAGAGCATGTTTTACATGGAGAAAAGTTTGAAAAAGGCATTCCTCACCTACATTACAAACTACTTCAGTCCCATCATGTTTCCTCAGGATTCTTCTACCTAGTTCGGGTGCGTTTCATACCTGGCCTAAGCTAGTGCTAATGTAAGTCATGAGGTACCATTTTTCACCCACATCTCTGAACACAATCTGCTAGGAGAGCCAGCACGGTGCAGTGAGTTAAGAGTGATGGTTTGGAGCGGTGGAGTCTGATCCGGAGAACCGGGTTTGATTCCCCACTCCTCCACCTGAGTGGTGGATGCTAATCTGGTGAACTGGATTTGTTTCCCCACTCCTCCACATGAAACCAGCTGGATGACCTTGGGCTAGTCACTCTCTCTCAGCCCCACCAACCTCACAGGGTGTCTGTTGTGGGGAGGGGAAGGAAAGGTGATTGTAAGCTGGTCTGATTCTTCCTTAAGAGAAAGTTGGCATATAAAAAACCCTCTTCTCCTCTCTAGAGTCTGGTAGGAAGGGAAGGACATAAAGGCCTAGGCCATGCTGAGGCATGTGAGTTGCACTCTTGATAACCGCCCATCAGGCTGAGCTAAATTACCCTGACTGGAACAATTTTAGACCAGAGAGGTTACAGCCTTAGATGTGAAGCTTATCTTCTGACTGATGGTGCAGATCTAGTGTGGAGCTTGACTCTAAGACCCTGAAACAAATTGAGTACGGTTGTTAAAACTTGGGCCCCTTACATTATCTGTCCCGTTTTCAATATCCTTGCAAGCAAATGATTGTTACAAAATCAAAGTCTTAACGTATTCCTCAGTGCGTTGGTAGTCAATAATGTTCTCATTAAGACTAACTAATGTTCTTACGGTTGCTTGAAACACTTTATTGGCCTTTAGAGCTGCCTTACAGATTTGCAGGAGTAAATTAATTGTAGCGGTATTTGAGTTGAAAGTACTCTCATCTACTCATGACCTCCTGAGACTTGATGGTCAATGCCTCTAAATCTAATCTGGAAGGCAACAATATGAAAGCTAATGAACTTGGCAGTTAAATCTCCATCTTCAGGCTTTTAGAGATAACAAGCAGTTATTTGACTGGTAGAATCTCAAGAACTATTAACTGGGTAGTAATTGTTAAAAAGTGTTATGGGAAGCAAGGACATCAATTGTTACAATGTCTACTGCTCTGAGTTTGTATTCCACATTCTCTTTGCTCACCGTGACTGTGAACATTCATTCTCACCCTCCTCGGGGCTCCTTGTGCATTGCCTGATGCAGTTAAAGTTCCATCTGGGTAACAACTTTCAAGTGTCTTTGTAATCAGTCAATACTATGATTATGCCTATGTACAATAAGCATAATTCTGCAAATGACAATCAGTATTTTCTTGCAGAAAACATCTGCTGACTATTACCAGACCCAGATCAAAGCCCGAGAATTGGATCTTCATGGCAAAACTAAAAATATTATTTGTTAACTATTTGCTTTCCTATTGAAGACTGTTCATATCTATGCCTGGCCTATTAAAAAAGAGTTAAGTGTAACTTTACATATGAAGCATTATTAAATACACAGGGATCTTGTATTATATAAGAGTATACTAACACAACCGGTTCCTTATATCATTAACGGCACACTGACTGATCACTGAGAAGACATGATTAACAATCTGATGCCAGATTAGGGTTGCCATCCAATGGCTGGCACCCAGTGGAAGAGGAGGGGGGACGCCATCATCACATTTGACATGATGTCACCTTGAGGTTTTCCCCAGAAGTGACATCATGCCACACACAATATAATTGATTTTTTAAAATTATTCTGCCTCCCAAAGGAGCAGCTACAGGAAGCACAGATTACATGCAGGAGATCTCCCACCATGGTGGGAGACCAAGCAACCCTATGTCAGATACTGGTAGAGGCACACTTATAACTGAGAAAACCTATTCTACTCTACCGTAACTGAATTTAGCACAATCCTACTTTTCTAACAGCTCTCATCTTCTGTAGTGGTAACAACAGGAAACTTGTTAACTGGACCCATGTGATGACAGAACGAAGCTGGTCTTATAGTAAAATGTGGGCGGGACAGAGAAAGAGGAACCAAAATGGAGCCTTGTTGGCGATATTGTTACCACACCCCCACAAACACGTAAACATACATTCAGATTAACATAGGTCATTTATGCATGGTTGCTGTAACCTCCTTTATTCCCTGCTTCAGCCAGGATCTAACTTTTCAGTATGCACAATATCCCATTCCTTGGTAGCTCGACACTGTTCCAACGCAAAACCAACCCGGGTCCTCCCATTCCTCTGTTAATCCGACTTTTCTCTCTCCCCTGAGCTCAGCCCGGCTCAAATTTCCGTGCAGATGGCAAGCAGGGGAAACACAGAAGATTAGCTTTTCTCTCAGCCAATCACAAATCAGTGTGTAAAGAGGTGGGGATTCAAGTGCTTCCTCAAAGCTCTTTCTGAGCAAAAGAAAGGCTTTTTGAAAACGAGGCTTGGATTTTCTCTCCCTCCCCCTTTTTTCAGATTGTTCCGGTTTTTGTTCTTAAAATGCTTTTTTATGCAGCAGTTGGGTTTGGGGGGCAGGAAATCTTCTCTCATGGTGAGCACTGTGAAGTAAGCCAATTACAGAGCACCATTTAAAGAGGCGGGACTTGATTTGAGCTTGGGAGACGGCCAGTGCATAGATCCCCAAAAGAAAAGTGTGAGTCCAGCCAGCAGCGAACCTCAGGTAAAACTCCCATGCATAAATGACCATAGGTAATTAGCTTGCGTGTTTGTACAGGGAGCAGAAAAATGGGATCTTTCACTTAAGGAGGTGGCTGTGAGTAGCAAGTCTTTAGTAGGAAAAGGATGACAGAGACCTAATTTAAAAGGAATATAGAGTTTATTGAGAAATTTGGTACAATAGTGGTGGGACTTATCCTAAGCAAATGCTAGCGGTGCTAAATCAAAGCACAGATACATTCCTTATCCCCATTTATATAGCAATGACAACCAAACGTTCAGCAGAATTACTCCAATTTGGAGCTAAATGTGTACATGTGTGGAAAATGGGGAACAGGAGAGAGGAAAAGTGGAAACAGTTGGAACAGAGGTGTCCGGAGCAGAGAGGAGAAACGTGCCACGGTGCCAGCTCTCTGTCTGGTGCAAGTGTTTGGCAAATAGGGGGTGGGGGGGTGGGAATAGATCAAGAAGGACAGCAAAGATTACATGTCCTATTCTGCAAAAAAAATCAAATGAAAGAAGGAAGGATCCAGTGTGTGTTAGGAGTCTCTGTTGCAGTTTAGTTGGTATCCAGGATCAGACTTCCATGACTGGCTCTAAAGCCAGGCTAGTTATACTGGCCCATTGCATAAAATGGGTTCTTTTCAGGAAACAAAATATTATGACAGAGGATAAAGGAATACTTGGGCAACTTATCAGGAGAAAACTATAGAACTGACTAGGTACCAGGGAAATGGGGAAGAGCAATAGGAAGGGAAGTTTCTGATTGATTTATAAATCAGGACTACAAAAGCTGAGTCATATATTCCACAGGAGCTTAGAGGACAATGCGAAGATTAGAATCGCTGGTTCCAGACTGTCACATGACACAAAGTTCAAATTGTGTTAATGGTCAGTGATTGCTTATCATGTAAAAGACAATACAGGAATCGGCATCTTTGTCTTCTAACCTGGCGTGGCTTAATTGCAGTCCTCCTGTTGGTACTCCCTGATTTCTCCCAAAAAGCTTTCCTTGGAAGCATCTGCTGAGGTTGTTTCCCCAGGAACCTCTGCTGTGTTCACCGCTGCAAGGTTCTCCCTGAGACACAAAATATGGCAGTTTTCTCCCCATGTTGTGTGTGGGCCTCCTAGGACGGTGTTGCAGTACATACATTCAGGTTGGGAGAGAAGGCGTGCAGATGAAAGGGGGCTGGCAACAATATTACATAAAAAATACCATTTGATGCTAGTTTGTTGGTGGGGGAAACCCTACTGGTTGAAGACACGCACTTCTGCTGTCTCATTACGTAATAGCTACTGCTAAGGATACCTTAGCCCACTTTCTGAAAGCCTGTGTGAACACATGAACACATGAAGCTGCCTTATACTGAATCAGACCCTTGCTCAATCAAAGTCAGTATTGTCTACTCAGACTGGCAGTGGCTCTCCAGGGTCTCAGGCAGAGGTCTTTCACATCACCTGCTTGCCTAGTCCCTTTAGCTGGAGATGCCGGGGATTGAACCTGAGACCTTCTGCGTGCCAAGCAGATGTTCTACCACCGAATTCTGGGCTGGGGAGACACAAGTTCAAATTCCATTAAGTGATGATACTCTGTCAATCTAATTTAGGGGTTCCCAACCTTTTTGAGCCTGTGAGCACCTTTGGAATTTTAAGATGGGTGGTGCCATCCCAAAACGTCTGCCACAGGAGGTGGAACACCTCCCTCCTCATACCTCCAAGGAAGAAGGAAAGCCTGGAGAGGGAGTGGAACCACATGCTGAGTAAGGAAAGCCCAGGTGCTTAACAGTCCTCCTGATCCTCCCGTTGGAAACCCTTTCATCCGAATCAGGGCAGCCAGTAACAAGCCCTGCCTTAACAAGCTTGCTCATCCACCTCCTTGAAAGCAGCAAAGGAAGTGCTGGTGGGTGCCATGCTGGGAAATCTTGGTTGAGCCAACTGACAGGGTTGTTCTGTTCTGAGGCTAAACTGGAAACTTGAGGACAATGTATGTCATTCTGAGCTTCTTGCAGAAAGAGCAGGATAAATATGTCATAAACTAAATAAACCACAGTACTTGATCTGCGATAGTCATGCATGCAGGTCATTACCTATCTGTTCTATGAAGATTTTCAGTTTAACACCTTGTCCTCATCCTCAACTAAAATGAAGCCTAAGGGGATGTGACAGCCTAAGGAAATGTGACCTTGCTACCCTTCTCTCCTGTTCTTCCCATCTCTCCAGTGTTTCGCCACCCTTTCTCTCTCCCCTAACAATATTGTCTTCACAATCTCAGATTTACAATTAACTGGTAAACTCTTCATGACAGAAATGCTCTTGCTAATGCTATTCTGTACACCTTTGAAGCTAAACAATAACTAGGGCTGCCAGATGCCCCCTTGCCACTGGCAGGGAATGGGGGGTGGTGGTAGGGTTGCCAGATCCAGGTTGGGAAACTCCTGGGCCATTTTTGCATGGTAATTAGCAGTGCGTTTCAGGCTGAATTTTGCACGTTGAACCGTCATTCCAGAAGTGACTGCGAAGCCGGCGCATACCTGCTTCGCATTACAAAAGAGCCCATTTAACGCGACCTTTGTTTGCTGCCAAGAATCTCCCTCAAGGAACAATGCAAAACAACAGAGGTGCATTAGCTATGCATATGCTAATGCCTATACAAACAGGAACAAAGGAGCAGGCGAGTGGGGGGGAGTGGAACTTCTCCTTTTGTGTCGGGACCATGAAAAGGCATTTTTAAAGTAGCATTTTAAAAGAGCTTTGAGCGAGCATCATAATTGACCATGCAAAAATGGCCCTGGAGATATGGGGATGAAGTCTGGGGGAAGACAGGGACCTCAGATGGGTACAATGCCATAGAGTTCATCCTCCAAAGCATTCATTTTCTCCAGGGGAAATGAGCTCTGTAGTCTGGAGCTGTAATTCCAGGGGATCCCCAGGTCCTACCTGGAGGCTGGCATCCCTAACAATAACATTGATGCAGCAGTTGCATGCTGAGAGTGTATGAACTCATCCTCAGACAGCATGGGCGATAAAAAAAGTGACGAGAAGTATGAGCTTATGCTGCTTATTTTTGTTTTAGACGCAAGTGAGTCAAAATTAATGGAGAGCTTCAGACCAGATCATGACACTACTCACAGTTTCCCAGAAGAGAGAGGAAAAAGATTCAAAATAGAAATAGCTATTGTCAGGCAGTCAAGCTAGCTAGAATCCTTTCAGGACTGAGTCCACAATGCTGGAGCCGGGTAAGAACAAGAGGTAGAGTGGAGGTAGAATTCAGTGACAGGAGTGACTGGTTGGGCGAGAGGTTTTTGGCCCCTTGCCCATAGGCTGAGAGCAGAAGAAAGAAAGCGACATAGGTTGTGTGGAGATTAGCTGATGTTAACAAAATGGTGGCAACCCTTCACCTCATGTCTTTAAAAGATTTCGCATATGATGGCATCAAACTTTTATTAGCGGATAGGGCACCTGCTGTTTCCGAACATGGGGCAAAGTTTCTGGCGATTAAGGTTATTAAAAATAAAAATAAGAGGGTTGGGAAATAAATAAATAATAAAACCAACTGAGGCAATCTACAGACACTGGGAAATAATACATTAAAGGGTACTGGTATTGGCTGTGCAATAGGTCCTGGTTCTCATTTGTTGCTTGGGAGAATGTATTATTACAGCATTCAAAACTGAAGAGTTCTAAGTTGATGGTTACGTTTTGGTTACATCGTTGTATGGGAGACTCTTTGAGCAAGTATGGAGTTTTATGTAATTCTGTTACTATTATTACTATTATCATGCCAATAAAGGTGACTGAAACTGAACAAAATGGTGGTATATAAAATAGATTTGTACCAACTGGCTACGGAGGCTCAGGGAACAAGGCCTTTGGGATTTTTCTCCAGCAAGCAGTGTTCATAATATGCAATCTTGACACACTGGTAACCAACCAAGACATGAAAGTACACAGCAGTCTGTTATTGAATAGAAAGGAGTGGACAGATAAATGTTCCTCGTGACTTCCCATACCTAAACATGGCATTCCTTGCTGTCCTAGAGCAACTTGGATTGGTGAGCAATTGCAGCAAAGGGATCATGCAGCAAAGGAAACAAAAACAATTTCAAACAATTGAGTCTGGATATGTGGGAAGGGAAAAGGAAGACTAACAGCACAGTCCCAAGCAGTTACACCCTCTAAATCAGGGGTGGGGAACGTCAGGCCCGGGGGGCATATAAGGCCCGCAAAATCATTTGGTCTGGCCCTTCATGTGTCCTGGCAGATCTCTAGCTCAGAAGGATGCTGCCCTGCCTGAATCTCTTGGGCCCAGCTGGGGACAGCAGAGCTCAAAAGCGAGTCGCTCTATGTGGCAGACACTCGGAGCTGTCTCCGGTTGCACCTCTTGGCTAAACGTTTGACCAAATATAGCAGGCTAATTTTTAAGCTGATAATTTTGTGTGGCCTACGAATGATGTTATAAATATCCAAATGGCCCTTGGCAGAAGAAAGGTTCCCCACCCCTGCTCTAAATCTATTGAAGTCTATGGGCATAGAAAGGTGTAACTCAATTTAGGATTGCAGTGAAAGGAAGGCAGAGCATATGGGTGGAAAGTACACCCTGGAGGCCTGTCCACAGTTGCAAGGTTATTGCTTAGAGCAGGGAGAGGCCCCAGTTGGCTCACAGAGTTTAAAGCAATTCGAATAGAAGGGCTCTGAGGATTACGAAACGCTATCCATTCTTCCACAAGAGCCTCATCCAAAGCTACTAGTTTAGATGCTATTATAGGTAAATGCTACCACGCTTGCTTCTGTTTGGAAGCGATTTTGTTTGGTTCTGGCTGTGCTCATTTTATGTTCCTGAAACGTCAAAGCAATCCGCAGCAGCTGCACACAGCCTTCCCAAGACCTCCAGGCTGCACAGCAGATGCAAAGAAGTTAGGCACTATGTGTATGTATACCTAAAAATATATGAAGATGCATAAGAAACCCTCTGACATGTTTCTTTTTTCTCTCTCCCAGGGCCTCCCTCAGTTACGGTTATATGCTAAAGCTCGAACTACAAATGGGAGAGGCTCCCATTCAGGCAAATTAAAACAGTTTAGGTTTGACTTTTAAAGAGAAAAGAGGGAAAAGCATCTAAGTCTTGAAAAAGGAGTAGGAGTTGGTTTTTATATGCCAACTTTCTCTACCACTTAAGGGAGACTCAAACCGGCTTACAATCACTTTCCCTTCCCCTCCTCACAACAGACACCTTGTGAGGTAGGTGGGACTGAGAGAGCTCTAGCAGAGCTGTAACTTGCCCAAGGTCACTCAGCTGGCTTTGTGTGTAGGAGAGGGGAAACAAATCCAGTTCACCAGATTAGCCTCTGCCATGTGGAGGAGTGGGGAATCAAACCTGGTTCTCCAGATTAGAGTCCACCACTCCAAACCACTGCTCTTAACCACTACACCACGTTTGCCTTGTTCAGTTGAGGTGTTCCATCCAGTTCTTATGCTCCTAGATAAACTTTTCAGCGGCCACTCATTCACTTCAGGTTGAATGCCATGCCTGAACATATCTGCGTACACTTATGCGCCATCTATTAAATATTACTCCAAGCTCATGTGCAGCTGCCAGAAACAAGAACATTCTTAATTCTTGATTATGCTCACTGAGTTTTTTCCTAATACTTTAAAACTCTGCAAAATGGATTTGTTTGATTAATCTGTGCGCATTTGGATGTCCTCTTGCGAATGACTCAAGTGCCAGGTATAATTGAGTTACATCTGGAGCCGACCAAATATGCAGAGAATGGGGATTTGCTGACTGATTAACTGTCTTTGCCTTTTTGCCTGGACAACGAGGCATGCTTCAAACAGATGACATTTGTGTCTGGTAAAACTGTGGAGGGCAACTAAAAAGAGGCAGGGAGGCAAAGATCTTAATTCCCATGTTCATGAGTCAATTAAAGTGTCATGTGAAATGAAGGCCTGCAGGTACTCCTATTAGAGTCCTATTATTAAATCACAGCTTTGTTTTTTTTTTTTAATATTCAACCTGAGCCAAGTAAAAGAGCTGGAACAAATAAGCATTAATATTCCAATGGCAATGCGACTTCCCCTTGCAGGGGTAGAATAAATGAAAAGTATTCACTTTGAAAGCCCTTGAGCTGACAAGACTCAAAGCTGAATGTCATCCAGATGGCCACAATTGTTTAGGTGACATGAAACACAAAAAGAGGAGGTGAAACAAAAATACTAATAAGAAATTGGAATACATACATACAATGTAGCATGCAAAGCAAACTGAGAATATTTTGGACATTCACATATTTTTGTAGTTGTAAAATTAACTGGGAGATTCAGAACAGGGCGTGATCTTGTCCATATACTGTAATCTGTGGGAGTTTTTGCTATTAATTTTTGCAAGAATTAAAATTTAACCATATTACACAATTTTTAGAGTTGCTAACCAGGTACTAGCTGGAGATCTGCTGCTATTACAACTGATCTCTAGCTGATAGAGATCAGTTCACCTGGAGAAAATGGCCACTTTGGTAATTGGACTCTATAGCATTGAAGTCCCTCCCCTCCCTAAATCCTGCCTTCCTCATGCTCTGCCCTAAAAATCTCTAGGTATTTTCTAAACAGGAGCTGCAAACCCTAGCAATTTTACTAGAACACTCTTTTACAAAAGTCATAATTTCTACAAAATTATACGTTTAATTTCATGTATGGATGCGTTTCTATCTTCCGTTTCCCCAGTCGCAAAGCTCAAGTTGGCTACTAGTTCTCTGTTTCTAATTCCCTAATGGGTTAAAAACAACAACTCAGGTACAGCCTGAATTAGGATCTGGAATGTAAATGTCTGCATGCAAATAGACACTGACATGTATGACTCTTCTTGGAAAGGCAGCATTTGGACACAGTGATCATATGTTCAATCAGATACAGATTATATTATTGCTACATGGGAATGTTTCTGAGATGGTTCAGAAATTGCAACAGGCACAGATTGCCACAGCAAGACAGCTAATGACTTCCAGCTATAAAGTTCACCAGTGTTAGAACAACTTCATTGGTTTTCTGTTTATTTCTGGACTCAATTCAAAGTCTGATAATTACCTATGCAACACTAACAGTGCAATCCAAAAAGGGTGGGGGGAGATAAGAGAGCCAACTAGGCATTACACTGGCTTATCTCTGAGATACACCAGCATAAGGCAGTTACTCTGGAGCAGCACCCCAGCACTGCCCTGTGGCTCTTGGGCACTGTTGTAGCCCCACAGCAGCTGTCTATAGGCCCAGAGGGGTAGATCCCTGCACTAGTGTAGAAGTGGGCAGGTGGGGGGGGGGGGAATGGCAGAAGTTAGTCAGCTTCCAAAGCCATTTCAGCCCAGGGGGAAAAAAACCCTGTCAGTGGCAGAAAGTTATGCCACCAAAAAACATGGCATAGCCCATAGAAGCCCACTGATGTAAAAAACTCAAGTCCCCGTCCCCACTGGTGCAGCCCCATCCAGAGAGCTCGGAGGAGCACAGCATGCCAACTACAGGTGCAAACACTTCCATGGGAGTAAATTATAGATCTTACCCCAGGCCATATGTTTGATACCCCTGCTGCAGACCATTGTCAAAGATGTCAGAGGTATCCAAAACCTCAAAGCAATTTTTTGTTTCTACCTCCAAAAGATCATCAAGCCTACATTGCTTAGTTGCATGTTGTTTCCCTCTTCAAGAGGTACCTGCGTTTAATCCTCATCTCAACATTTAAGGGGGTTTATAATAGTTAATAAATATTAATCTAAACAGGGATAGATAAATCAAAAAGGGCCCAGCAATAAGATTATTACTTGCTCAGTCCTTTAACCTCAGTTACTTCAATATTAAGCAGAGCTCATTAAGACTGAGAGGGACCACCACAAAGACAAACAGATAAAAAGTTTTTTAAAAGTACAGAAATAAAAGATAAAATATGTTATACAATTGCTATAATATTTGATATAAAAGTGTTATAAAATAATAAATCTACAAGCTACAATGCGATGGCTAAAAAGCTAAAACTAAAAACCTACTTGGTGCAGCTCTCTCCTTAAAAATCCCTTTAAGGGCAACATCAAATTCAAAATAGCTCAGCACCCCCCAAAAAATTAACCACCCCCTAAGACCAGCGTCTTAGTTAAATGTTAATCAGCTGTTACATCAGTAACAAAGGCAGCTGCAGAAAGATTACCGTATATACTCGTGTACAAGCCAAGTTTTTCAGCCCAAAAAAAGGGCTGAAAAAGCCGAACTCGGCTTATACACGGGTCAATATGGTAGGAAAGGGGAGGGGGGAGGAGGGAGGAGGGAGGAACTTACCGCTGCCATCGCCGCCTCGCCCGGAAGCCTTTCTCCTGCCGGCAGGGGCCTGGAGGGGCCGGCAGGAGGCCCCTGCCGGCTGCGCCGCCGCCACCCATGCGCCCAAGCGCCTTCCTCCGGCCGGCAGGGGCCTGGAAAGGCCTCCTGCCGGCCCAGGAAGGCCACGCCGCCGAATTCGCCGCGTCTCCCGGTAAGTAGGGGGTTCAGGGGCTCTTCCCCCTCCCCCCCTTGGATGGCACTGGGGTTGGGGTGGGGTTGGGCGGGAGGGCCTGGGAGGCGGCGGGAGGGCGACCTGGGGCAGGGGCTCTGCGCTCTAAAATGGCGGCCGGCGTTTTAGAGCGCAGCATTGCCGGTAAAGGGAATTTCTTATTGACCCTCGGCTTATACGCGGGTCAATAAGACATTCCCTTTTCTGGCCTCAAATTTGGGGGGTCGGCTTATACTCGGGTTGGCTTATACCCGAGTATATACGGTAAACTTAAGCACAAGGTAACGTAAACTTAGAACTGAAAAACATAAAACTCCAAAGCTTAAAAGTGAGTGCATGAGAGGAACACAACTATCCTTAAACAGACAAAATACAACAAACGAACTCTCTCAAACACACAGTGGGAATACGAGACTCAGCTTCAAGCTCAGCCAAGGGAATATACCAAAAATCAAGGTCAAAATACTTAAGCTCGCATGCTTCTTGCTATTTCACTTCCAAACAAGAAACTCCATCAAGAAAACACCACCACTCCAAGCGAAAACACAAACATGCAAAATAAAACAATAAGCAAACACTCCGCAAAGCGGAGCACAGCCACACCACCACTCCCAGACCAACCAGGTTAAAGTCTTTTAAAGAAGTACCACATCCATGAGAAGTGATTTTGAGAATGCACCTGCAGCGAATCATAGGGCTAGACTATTACTTCAAGCCACCTCACACCTTTAATACAGCTGATGCACCTGTCATATCATATAAACTCTAATTATTCCTTCATATTTGTTTAAATCCCCTATTAACTCTTTTCCTTACATTCTTCTGAAGTGCATCTTATAAGTCTACAATGAAAACCTTTTCACCACTCTGTCAGCCCTGCGATTGATATCTCAGGCAATCTGCTGGCGGCGGGGGGGGGGGGGGACCATTCTGTTTAGAGAATAATCTAGCTCCACCAAGTGACTCTTTCTTGCAACTGCTCTTCTGTATCTAAAATCAGACTAACAAGGGTTCTCAGTCTCAACCTCTCAAATAATGTTTTTCTCCTTCACAGAACCCATGAGTAATGCATCTAATTTCCCATGGAGAAAAATTTTTTTCCTTAACTTTTAGAAAGTACTGCCATGCTTAAAATTCAAACTGTGTTTTCTATTACTGCATATGATAAACATTTTCCTTGATCAATTTAACAGCAATAGTTAACATTTTAAGTTATTTGCAAGAAAAACTATGTGAAAGATCACCAACACCAAAAGCAATTAGGATTATAGAGGGTTCACAGCAACTTTACTTTAGAATATTGTCGAAGGTCAGAGTTCATTGGTTCTTGTAGGTTATCCGGGCTGTGTAACCGTGGTCTTGGAATTTTCTTTCCTGATGTTTCGCCAGCAGCTGTGGCAGGCATCTTCAGAGTAGTAACACTGAAGGACAGTGTCTCTCAGTGTCAAGTGTGTAGGAAGAGTCAGAGAGGGGTTGGGTTTGAGCTGAGTACTGCAGTACTGAGTCCTGCAGAAGTAATGTGCTAATCATTGTCCTGTAAGTATCAAGATAATGTACTAATGAGGGTGTGGTATGTTAATATGGAACCATTGTATCCTGAAGTGATCTGTTAATGTGTGAAATCCAAAGCTAATCTGCATGGCTATTGTTGACTGTAGCCTTTGTTAGTCTGGAGATTTTTCAGGGCAGGAAGCCAAGCCTTATTCATTCTTAAACTCTCTTCTTTTCTGTTAAAGTTGTGCTGATGTTTATTAATTTCAATGGCTTCTCTGTGCAATCTGACAAAATAGTTGGTAGAATTGTCCAGTCTTTCAGTGTCTTGGAAAAAGACCCTGTGTCCTGTTTGTGTCAGTCCATGTTCAGCCACTGCTGATTTCTCAGGTTGGCCAAGTCTGCAGTATCTTTCATGTTCTTTCATCCTTGTTTGTATGCTGCGTTTTGTGGTCCCGATGTAAACTTCTCCACAGCTGCAAGGTATACGATATACTCCTGCAGAGGTGAGGGGGTCTCTTTTGTCTTTTGCTGATTGTAGCATTTGTTGTATTTTCTTGGTGGGTTTAAACACTGTTTGTAGGTTATGTTTTTTCAAAAGTTTCTCCATCCTATCAGTGACTCCTTTAATAAATGGCAAGAATACCTTTCCTATGGGAGACTGTTTTTCCTGAGTTTTCTGATTTTTGTTTGGTTTAATGGCCCTTCTGATTTCATTCTTGGAATAGCCGTTTGCTAGCAGTGTGTGATTTAAATGATTAGTTTCTTCCTTGAGAAACTGTGGTTCACAGATCCGTCTTGCACGGATAGACCTAAGTACAACTAACAAAATGAATATTCATGAATTCATATTAAATATATGAATCACCTCTTATATGTGTCTATGGCAGACAGAAAAAGCAGAGGATACCCACCATGTGTGTGTGTGTAAAGTGCCATCAAGTCGCAGCCGAAAACCCTTTTGGGGTTTTCATGGCAAGAGACTAACAGAGGTGGTTTGCCAGTGCCTTCCTCTGCACAGCAACCCTGGTATTCCTTGGTGGTCTCCCATCCAAATACTAACCAGGGCCGACCCTGCTTAGCTTCTGAGATCTGACAAGATCAGGCTAGCCTGGACCATCCGGGTCAGGGATACCCACCATAGTACAATATAGAATCCAAGAACAGGAGATCAAAGCCCTGCTGAGCAAAAACCAATATGGCTTCTGCAAAGGTAGGTCCTGTCTCACTAACCTTTTAGAGTTTTTTGAAAGTGTAAATAAGCATGTGGACAGGGATGAACCTGTGGACATTGTGTATTTGGATTTCTAAAGGCTTTTGACAAAGTTCCTCACCAAAGACTTTTAGGTAGCTCTCAATCCATAAGAAGATTTGTTCTCGACTGCTTGTCGAGAACAAGTCTTCTTATGGATTGAGAGCTACCTAAAAATAGGAAGCAGAGTGTAGGAATAAATTGGGGGGTTAATACCTTCCAAAATAAGAATAGGGATGTTAATACCTTCCAAAATAGGAATATTCCAAAATAGCTACCTAAAAATAGGAAGCAGAGAGCAGGAATAAATGGTCATTTCTCCCAATGGAGTGATGTGAGCAATGGGGTCCCTCAGGGATCTGTGTTAGATCCGGTGCTTTTCAACCTGTTCATCAGTGACCAGGAGCTGGGAATGATCAGCGAGGAGGCCAATTTTGCAGATGACACCAAATTATTTAGGGTGGTTAAAACAAAAATGGACTGTGAAGAGCTCCAAAAGGATCTCTCCAAACTAGAGAAAAGGGCATTAAAATGGCAAATGAGATGCAATGTGAGCAAGTGTAAAGGGATGCATATTGGGGTAAAAAATCCCAACTTCACATATACACTGATGGGATTTGTGCTGGCTGCGACAGACCAAGAAAGGGATCCTGGGTTGGGATCTTGGGATAGCTCGATAAAAATGTTAACCCAGTGTGCTGCTGCTGTGAAAAATGCAAATTCAATGCTGGCCATTATTAGACAAGGAATAGTGAATAAAGCTTCTGCTATCATACTGCCCTTAAACAAATTTATGATGAGACCATAATTGGAATACTGTGTACAGTTCTGATCACCACACCTAAAAAAGGATAGTGCAGAGCTTGAGAAGCAAAACAGAACCATAACAGAAAAGCAAAACAGTGGGTGTGAACAAGGGAAGGGTGTTTGGTGGGGTGGAGAAATAAAGACCGTTTGAAGGAGTTCGCACCCTCAAGGAAAGCTGGCTTGGAAATAGATTTTTTAAAATTGCAGTAAAAGTGCTCGGGAAAACAACGGAGAAAAAACTATGGGAAAATTGTTTGAGAACCAAACAGAAAGCATGTTCGGCAATGAAAAAAATAAAACGAAGCTTCTGACAACATGAAATTTTGTAAACCATTCCTGCGGAAAAGGCTTTTATAAATATTCTTCATCCAACTGGCAAGAGTATTTTTCAGTGCCCAATTTCAGACTGATAACATAAATTATCTTGATGTTTGGAGCAACAGAATTGACCAACAGAATTTTCAGACATTAACGATATATGGTTGAGAATGAGAGTCAAACCAACATGGTTTAGCAATCCCTGAGCCACATAATTTTATTATCCTAGCCATGACCTTTGTTGCAAATCTTTAGATGAGGCACTTTTTCAAGTGAAAACAAAAAGCAAACGGCATTACTAGAAAAGTGAAGTGGCACAAATTAACAATACATTACCTAAAGAAGCTAAGCTAACAGAATTATAGAGCTTTATAAGACTGCAGTAATAAAAAGAGAGAAAAAGAATTGAGAGGAAAAATACTGCCAGTGTTCAGCTGCTCTGTCAATCAAAAACTTTGTCATAAACGAATCTGACATCAGCTGGAGTTCAGTTATTGCTTGCAATATCTCTTTGCCAGTTGCCAAGCTACTTAGAACATATAACTACTGTCAGTTCTTCTCTAGATGTTCAGACAAAGAAACAATAATATTGGCAAAAGGGTTCACTGTTTAAAAACCTTTTTCAACACTGAAAAGTCATTATGGTATTGAGAGGCCAAAGACTCATCTTAGAGTCAACAGAGGTAAATTAGCAGCAAAGCCAGAAAACCACAATTTTCTCTGTAAGCGATATTACTACTATAACTATAATAGAAGTCATGCTTTACTGGACGTAAAAGCACAAGGTCAGAGGTGACTTTACCATACAGCAATATGAAGAAGTTGCTTCGGGATATAGATTCCAGAGGGGAAACCGTTCTCCTTCCTCCTGTCTCACACACGCATGCACACACACACATATACACAAGCTATTTCAAATCCAGAGGACGAGGCATAATTTTAACTTTTTGCTTCAGGGCAGCATTATATAAATTGCGTTCAATCTTTACTCTGCTAGTGTGTATGCTGTGTGTGTACTCCAGGTTAGCAATCTAATTCTAAAGGAAACCATAGCTCATGAGCACACAAAGTGACATGTGTCAGTAGCCTCCTGTGCAAGCCAAGGGAAGCACATGTGTTTTGATATGGTACTGTAACTGGCTTGGGCATAACAGCAAGTAATTGTGCACTCTCTCGCTCTCTCTAGCAGCCTACTGCCCCAAAGGTCTATAGGACCAGGTCACATACTACTGCTATAAACGGGTTGTCTTTCCACATAATACTCATACAAGACACAGAAAACATCAATGTTGTGACAATAATACTGCCAGTCATGGATGCACTGCTTCATCCAGCTACATCTATGTACCATCCTGAGTGTGGGGCACCGAAGTAAGAAAGGATATCCGTCAAGATCTTGACGCTGATCTACAGGGCTGGATTAGACAGATTTCAGGAAATGTGTTAGTTCTTTTCCACCATCTCTTTGTCCCTCATATGATCTCTTGCATTTCTATTTCTACATTTTTTTTATCTTGTAAAACCCAAGTTATTAGAAGATGTTCAAATCAAATGACTGTACCTGTCAATTTGTCAGGATTCTGCACCATGCTCACCAAGAGCCGACCTTTCAAAAGCAGTCAGCTGTGACCCAGATATTTTTGATGCTAACTGCAGGAATAGAACTTCAGCACTGATGTTACCTTTTCTGTCTAAACCGAGGCTGTGAATCTAACATGGAATTTAAATAGACAAGATTTCCCCTGCATTCATTGCTAGTGTCTGTGGCTTTATTGTGTGGGCTTTGAAAAAAAATATGACTGATGTTTTTGTCCTCAAGATGATCATTTTTATATTTCACCCTCAGCTGAAGTGTAGATTCTGGCAGAAAAAAGATTACAGAAGGTTATTTCAGTTTATGTACTGCCCTGTAGGCTCAGGGTACAAAGAACATTTTAAGAACAAGATTTGTTCTTATTATATTACTGCCATTTATCTTTTCTGAAAGTGCTTCAGCATCTCTATGTTGTTCATACTTGCAACACCGATGTGGGTAAGATCGCTATTATTATTTTTAACACTAGATTGACAGAGAGCATGGGCCCCTTCCCTACAGGGGTACAATCCAGACTTGCTTTGAAATGCTGTAGTGCATTTTCCCAAATTTTTGATACCCATGACAGATTTGTTGTCTGGGTTAATACTGGAGGCAAACATCACTCTCAAACTAAAAATGATGCACACCTCTGTCCGTTTCTAAAATAATGGCCAGGCATGTTACCATATGTGGTTAGGAAGACCTGTGTGCCTTGGAGACATGTCCAGGAGAATATAAACTATGTTCACATTAGAGTCCTAATTTACACTAAACTAGTGTAGGCATAAAAGCCCCGTGGCACAGAGTGGTAAGCTGCAGTACTGCAGTCAAAAGCTCTGCTCACTACCTTAGTTCGATCCCATGGGAGTCAGTTTCAGGTAGCCGGCTCAAGGTTGACTCAGCCTTCCATCCTTCCGAGGTCGGTAAAATGAGTACCCAGCTTGCTGGGGGTAAAGTGTAGATGGCTGGGGAAGGCACTGGCAAACCACCCCGTAAACAAAGTCTGCCTAGTAAACGTCGGGATGTGACGTCACCCCATGGGTCAGGAAATACCTGGTGCTTTCCCAGGGGACTACCTTTACCTAGTGTAGGCATTTAAAAAACCCTACTCCTACCGCCTCTCATTCCTAAAAGGTGCTGGCTTAAATCCTAAACCCATTTTAAGGAATGAATTCAGATTAGGCAATGACCCACACAATGGGTTATACCCAGACTAAAATTTCCAGTGACAGAACAGAACCTTTCTTCTCCAACTGCAGCCCACTGATCTCTATAGTATACTGCTCCTGGGTAACAGGAGGTCCAGATGAATGATATGAGGGGGATCTGCAGCAGGAAGGGGGAATCAATGGAAATTGCCAGTTTAGTATGGATCCAACCCAATTGCTGTAAGGAATCTTTGACACAGTGATGAGACAGAGTTACAACATTTGAAGGTACACTGAGAAACTAAATCAAGAATAAGATTGTTGTTATTATTATTACTAGAATTAGTATTATTTAGAACATGTTTATGCTGCATCTCCAGGAAGTCCGCTCGAAGCAGCTTACAGGTAAAAAAAAAAAGGATAAAAACCACCAGCAGATAAGATTAGTTAAAAATTAACAAACTAATAAAAGTATAGCCCAAGAAAAGCTTTATCTGGTAATTATGCTGCTATATGCTAAAATGGCTAAACTGAAGCTATTCTAATATAGCCACTAGAAAAGACAATGCCTGTTCTGTGGTGTTCCAGAGACATTTTGGCCTGGAAAGGGTTAATAAATAAGCAATATTTCTGCATTCTGGTTTTCAAAATATTGTTTCAAAATATTGTCACTTCTGACATGATTCAACGACCTCCAAAATGTGCTCTCATTAACAACTTGCTCAGTTCATGCAAATTGAGGGCCGTGGCTTCATTGAGTCAATCCATCTCATGGTGGGTCTTCCTCTTTTACTATTGTCTTCAACGTTTTCTAGCATTATCGTCTTTTCTAGTGACTATAGTAGAATAGCTTCAGTTTAGCCATTTTAGCATATAGCAGCATAATTACCAGATAAAGCTTTTCTTGGGCTATACTTTTATTAGGCTGCGAAGGAGCGTGAGGTGTGTTTGGGGTTTCCCATGTCAAAATAATGTTTGCTGTATTGTCGAAGGCTTTCACGGTCAGAATTCATTGGTTCTTGTAGGTTATCCGGGCTGTGTAACCGTGGTCTTGGAATTTTCTTTCTTGACGTTTCGCCAGCAACTGTGGCAGGCATCTTCAGAGTAGTAACACTGAAGGACAGTGTATTATTATTTTTTAAAAAAATGTCCGGAAAAGGCCAGGCTGAAAAACTTTCTCTTTGTGATGGGATTTTATGCATGCAGAGGGGTTGAGGGAATATTCAAACAGATAAAATAATGTAAAAGTGTAATTATTCATAGAAGTCAACTTAATTTATTCTATCATTTTGAACAGTTGTTGATTATATACATTATCTACATATATATAAAGAATATATAGATATAGATATATATAGGGGTTGCATTCTGTGCCCTGACCTGGATGGCCCAGGCTAGCTGTGCAGAGGAAGGCACTGGCAAACCACCTCTGTTAGTCTCTTGCCATGAAAACCCCAAAAGGGGTCGCCATAAGTCGGCTGCGACTTGAAGGCACTTTACACACACACAGCATTCTGTACTTTTGCCTCCCTTCAAAAAAAAATGCAGATCCAGCCCTGAGTGTCTCCAACATGATCCATTCTTTTCTCCATTTAAAAAAAAAGGAAAATGCAATTTATTTTAAGGAGGGAAGGGAAAAGGTCCCCCCCCCCCAGGAAAGTGACATTCTGGCTGGTGATCTTGTTTGAGAGGCAGCAGTCGGCTTTAGAATGACTGCTGTAAAACAGACTAATTATGCATGGGAGGTTTTGCCTTGGATTTGCCGCTTTCTAGATGCACATTTTCCCCATCTGAATTCTCAAAACTCTGCATGGGGGTTTCTTTTTGAGTTCTGAGAATTCGTTGGGGGAAAACGTGCATCGACAGAACAGCAAACCCAAGACAAAACCTCCCGTGCATAACAACGCATAGCTTTGAAGCTCGCTCGTCTTTGCACCCAGCGGCTGAAGCGACCCTTGCTTCCATACGTGGCTCCTTAATAAAAGCGCAACGTTTTCCCTCCAGAGCCTACAACACTGCAAACGATAATTGTTCGGGCAGTGGCGAACAGGCCTCCTTTTGACAGCCGCCCTTGATTCTAGCAGCCCGAGCGCCAAACAGCCGTCAGAATATATTCGAGCACGGAAGCCCAACATCTCGCGAGACTCGACAACCAAACTGGGAGGAAACGGTCGCCGCCGCACCCCTCAACAATCTTCACGCTCAGCTCTATACGGCTAACGGAAACGTCACCGCTCTGTAAAAGGGACGGAAAAGAGGTGTGTGTGGGGGGAATAACCGTAAAGCATACAGGGGGGGGGGAGGATCGAGCTTCATCCTTTCAGCCGGACGACGAACCAGCGGGGCAGGGGAAAAGGCGCACGTGGTGACGTCATCCCGGTCCGTGTCATTGGGGACAGACAGCCAATCAGGTTGCGCAGCGGAGAATTTCGAACGAGCGGGAAGCGGAGGAGGAGGGAGGGGGAAACAAAACCGACCCGGCTAACGGCTGTTTTACGGGCCTCGTCTGGCGCGCGCTGAGCGGCGCCGGCGCACCTGAGGTAACGCGCAGAGCGGGGACGAGCAGCCGGGCGCGTGGAGCCGTCAGTGGCGCCTCGTCGGGTTCGGTTGATTCTTCCGTCTGTTTGTGAGGGCTGCGGGTCTCCCGGTGGCTTCTGGGTTGCGAAAGGCCTTGAGGGGGGGAAAGTCGTCAACAGCCGTTGTCGGCCCACGCAAAATCCCAAAAGGAGACCCGGACCCGTGTCAATAGCCTTGCTTAGGACCAACCCCATTGAAACTGAGCTCGAAAGCTTGCATGACGTTTTATTTCCGTTGGGCTGGTCCTAATGAAAGGTATTTGTTTGTGCTGGATGAGGCCATCTCCTACTCGGGAGGTTAAGAGGAGGGTCCGGGTCAAGGGGAGGGAAGGTGTTCCGCCGTGTTGTTGACATATCAGATGGTCGTCTCGTTACAATCTGCCTGAAATTCTTGTGCAGAATGATAAATTACAATGTTTGCCTATACCTCTGCGTTTGGTTTTGTATCTGACGCCCTTTCACTTTTTATTTTTTCCTTAATATTACAGAGGAATGAGTAGCTTGCAGGAATTGTGTGTGTGAGAGATAGGGTTGCCAACCTCCAGGTACTGACTGGAGATCTCCTGCTATTTCAACTGATCTCCAGCCGACAGATCAGTTCACCTGGAGAAAACGGCCGCTTTGGCAATTGGACTTTATGGCATCGAAGTCCCTCCCCTCCACAAACCCTGCCCTCTTCAGGCCCTGCCCCAAAAACCTCCCGCTGGTGGAGAAGAGGGACCTGGCAACCCTAGTGTGTGATTGAATTTTGATGTCTATTTATATTGAATTTATGTTTGTAGGTCTGTGGACTAACACCTTGGTTCTTGTTAACTGTCATGGCGTTCTCTGTGGGGCTAACCAAACAGTGGTATTTCTTACTTCGCTATGGTGATTACAGAGAACATGGACATTCAGTCAGAGGCAATAAAGCTCTAAATACCAGAAGCAGTATCAGGGGAAACTGGCCTTTTTGCTCCGTTCGTTGGCCTTCCAGGACAACTAATCAGCTGCTATGATACAGAATGCTGAATTAAATCAACTACTGGAGTGATTAAGCAGGACTTTGCTGTTGTTAGTTAACATTCATCAGTTGGTGCCCCAAAAGTCAAATTAAAGAAAAATGCTTACGAGTGACGCTTCTGTAGCTTCCAGGGACAAGTTTTGGACAAGTTTTGGACATGATATTTAACAAGACTATATTGCATGTTTTGGCCTTCAGCTTTAATATATTAGAGATTACTATTTAATTACCAGTCTAAGATATCTGATACACATTTACTTCTTCAGGTTCTGATTTTAAATAGACAAGGCTTGTAGTTAGTATTGAGGCGCAGAAAAAGTCCCCAAACAACAGTTGTGCAATACCTCTTACTTGCATCAACCAAGTTTCCCAAGAATGTCAGGCTGGATGTATAGTACAAAAAAGAAAAGGAGAATGTGAAACTTTGCACCGTGATGTCATTTCAGATACTTTCAGTATGAGGAGCTTTTCTCTGGTAGGGAAAGTGTGTTCATTTCGTGGAAGCCTTGTAATGGAGGAAATTTCTACAATTGGTGAAATAGTTCCTTTGGGTCCAGTCCTTAGTTTTGTGCAAGTTATTCAAACTGTGGCTCCAGATATTTCCCAATTCAGTAAAGTTTTGCATGTGAGACCCTTTTATAAGTCATATCACTGAGGAATGGGGCATTTTTGTAGTGACGAAAGAATACATGTATAATTTCATTCTTGTGTTTTTAAGGCAGAACATGGCTAGAGAAAAGTGCTTGAAGAAGTCATTTAAGGATACCTTGGAAGACATAAAAGAGCGCATGAAAGAGAAAAGAAATCAGAGATTGGCCAAGCTGGGCAGATATGCTTTGGGCAAATCAAACACAGTCCTGTCCGCCAAGGGTAAAATTGCAGGTAAATGTTTTAATATTTTGCTTATGGTTTCCCCGAAAGAGGAATGATAAAATTTAAACATCTCTAGTTTCTTCTAGATGACTCTTCTGTGCGGCTGCAAAAATTCCAAGCAAACAATAAAGCGTTAGCTCTGGCTTTAGAAGAGGAGAAAAGCAAAATGAGAGAAGCACAAGATATCATTCTGTACTTAAAGAGAGAATATCAGTCTCTGAAGTTTCAGATATTTGTCTTGCAAAGAAAGGTTGAGTTGCAACAAGAAAAAGAACATGCTGAGGTAATTTTTTAATGTCAGGTGACTCTGTACATACGTATCTACTTAATTGGTTAAACTTCATACCATACCATACTGTTTTTCATCTGTATTCAGTTGTCTGAATACAGGCCCCTTCACCATCACAGTGAACTGGGACTTGATCAATTGGGAAAGTGTTTAGTCATGCTCTGTGCCAGCAGAGTGATACCTGTGATTGTGCCCAGTTGTGATGTCTGAATGCAGCCTGTAACCCTGATTTTTTTTAAAGAAGTTGTTTTTCCTGAAATAACCTGTGGATTATTCAAGTATTTCACAATTCTTCAAGATGTTCAGCCATTGAATGGCTTAAATCAAGGAGCTGGCAAAAGTGTGCAAGATTAGGCTATAAGACATCTAGTGCTTTAACCCTTCAGGGAACGTAGGTAAGAATAGAGGTCTGTGCCCTGTTAGGTTTAGGTCTGAACAAGAAGAATGTTATGAATTTTTCTTCCTTTGTACACTATAACAACTGGATTATTTCATTTTTGTTTTCAACTAGACTAGATTATTGATGGTGAAGAATGTTATTTCTAAAGCTGTTCAAAACCTCCTGGAAGCAACTAATCTTCTTGATCCCTTAAAGGATTTATGTGCTACAGAAGTTGTAAGTTTGTCTTTTTGCCATCTTGTATTTGTGATGCTTTGGTTATGAGTTCAATCTATGTGAATACTAGCTTATATAGAAAAGTCAGAGCACTCCTTTCTCAATCATTTTTTTGCAAATCTCACTGACTTTACTCTTTACATCAATATTATGTTTGTTTTCATAAGTGCTAGGACTAACAGTGGCCCCTGATTAGATGGAGACAAATTGAGGAATTAGACAGGTGAGGGGAAACTAGCCTGTTCAAGCCACTTAGAGTATGTATTTTAGAGGGCATGAAACATGCATTCTGTATCTTTCAGCTAGTTGAGCTGCTTCCTGCCCATTTAGTCTCAGTTGGTAGCTATTGCTGTAATCAATTGTGCACTCATGAAAGGCTGTCCAGGACAAGGTGAACAGAAAGCTGCTTGGCAAACTTGTGCTTTGGGGTGAGAAGCAGAATTCCAAATCATTTTTCCCTCCCCATCCAGTTCCTCATGGGACCTCAGTTCGTAAGATTCTGTTTCTAAGTAATAATTGAGGTGAAACCTGATGTTACTGAAGAGCTTTGCAAGGTGGTGGCAGAAACATGGCAGCTACTTAACTTGGCCCTGTGCACTCAACACATAGCCATACTGAGCAACCACATTTATATGGTGCTGAGTAAGCAGCAGCCATGATCCCATTGCTGCCCTGCAGTGCACTCTGATAGGGGAAATTAGGTTCCCCCTCCACTGCCACTCAGCATCAGAAGCTATTTCTTTCTAGTGAACTGCTTCACATGTTGCTACTGGAAACTACTGTCTTATTCTGCTTTCAGGTCCCTGATGTCATTACATACCCTCCACCAAATAGGATGTTTGGCATTCTGCCTTTTTTATTTCTCTGTCTTCACAAAGTTGTAACACAGAATAACTGCAGGGTTGCTTTTACCACTACATTGTTGACTGATTGCATACTTTAAACAAGTGGGAAGTGTATACCAGTGATTTTTTTCCCTTAGGGGTTGAAGGAAGGAGCATTTCCAGACTTTTGTATCTATTTTGTGTGTCAGTGTATCTGTAATATTGTTAATCTACATGAAATTCCACAGTAGATATCAAAAAGTTCTGTGAACACATGAAAATCCCATGTTTATGGAGTTCTTATTAGCAAGAATCAGATGTTTCTGCAAATTCCACACAACTTTATTGTTTAATCAGGTCTTTAATATTTATATGGTGCGTTTCTTAAAGCTGTTCTAAGCAAGCAATCCTGAAGAGGGTTGAAGCTGCTCGGGGAGGGGGGGTGACCCCTATGCCGGCGTACATGCCACGTGTGCAGGGGCACTTATGTTGGTGATGGGGAGCCACACAGCAGCGTGAGGCTTAGGCACTGGTAAAGCCTCCCCGGCAGCGTTTTTCTGATGCAAGGTCTTGCGCCAGCATCGATGGGAGCCTTCCTGGGAGCGGAGCTGACATGAGTCAGCTCCATAACCCCTTTTGGTCCAAAAACACTTCTTTTTGCTGCTGCAGTGTTACGTCTGCAAAAAGGCAGGTGTATATTCGTGAAACTCTATGGAGGAGCTTCATGGGGCTTTGGGAGTTATTTTCTTTTAGCTCCTGCACCGCAGCAAGCAGCTTTGGAGGCAGTGCGGCTACTCTGTTCCCACACACAGCATAAGTACCCCCCTTTAGGATTGGGCTGTAAGTCCTAGTAGTATGCACTGACATGTCAGAAGTGTAAAAATAATAGGAAAAAATGAAATAGGTTCGAATATATATTTTTCACTGCTTCCTTTTGTTTGAACAGGTATTGCTGTTTTAAACAGAACCCACCAGTGTGCATTCTTTGCCATGCCATTTTTCTGCAAGGGTTAGAGATTACCTTTGCCTTAAAATCCCTTTTTTATCTTCATGCATATCAGCCAAGTGTGGAAACAGGTTATATCTATTGCTGGTCAGATTATGTATATTTTAAAATTATGTATATTTTAAAATATACATAATCTAGTAGCATATGCTAAAATGTGAAGACACTAAAATGTAGAAATATCCAATAACTATGGTTGGGCAGACATGCAAAATTCAAATGTTGTACTTTCCTTTTTATTTAATACATGATTCTTTGAGGTACATGATTCAGTGAGCAAGCCGTTGCCTTCACTATAAGTTTTGGTCCATTGCATGTATTATCATTAATTGAATAATATTTTTATAGAGCCAGACTCTGCGTGTCCGAACAGTTGAAGAGTGTGACTCCAGTCATGGGGAAAATCAAACTGCTTTGTAAGAACATTTTATATTTGGTAAAGCCTGTTAGAAATGTTCTATTTGCTTTGTTTTATGACAGAGCGAATAAAATACCATTTTATATTATTATAAAGGTCTTCATAAGTAGGTTTATGGGGAGTTCTTTGTGCTAACTCAAAGTAAATACAAAACTGCTTGATAGAAAATCTGAGTCTTTTCATATTTTTAGGGTTTTTCTGCGAAGAAGAAAATTTGAGTGTCACTTAAGCTATGTTGGAGGTATACTGTTCTTAGAGCATGAAAACAAACTTAGGAGCATATGTTTTTAAATGTAATAGTTCATCACTGCTTCATAATTTTGATGGAGCCAAGCAGAAAGCAGAGCACTAAGGGAAGGATCAGGGACACTCCTTTAGCCTCACATGAATAATAAATAGACTGTGTGTGATTTTGTCCGATTCTACAAAATTCACTGAATAACGTTTTCAATGCAAAGCTAAAAATATGCCATAATTTTGAAACTAGAATTCAGAAAATGTAAACATATTGAGGAAGCCTATTTGTTTTCATACTTACAGTGCAATCCTATGCAGTTATTCCAGTCTAAGCCCACTGATTTCAACGGACCTATACTGGAGAGACTGTATAGGATTGCACTGTTAAGTAATGCATAAAATTCACTGGTTGGTTCCTGAGAACTGAATGCACTGTTATAACCATTGATCCCAACTTTTTAGACCAGCATGAATTTTAAAACAAACTTTTTAATCCAAAGAGTTAATAGCCATTACTTTGTAATCAATTTTCCTTCAGGCATATACCTTGTTGATTTGTTTTATTTATTTAAAACATGTATATGCTGCCTTTCAACCCAAACAGTGATGTCACTGTTGACAGAAGAAGTTGGGCGATTCATTCAAAATTAATTTAGAAAATATTGTTTGGAAAATAAGAGAGAAAAAATAATGGGGGTGGGGAAGGAGCAACCTGTTTTAATTATATTCTTTCTTAAAACATTTCAATAAATTTCAACTGTTCCTCTTAGGAGAATTGTAAAGCCTGACTTCACCATTACGGTAAATAAGCAAGGCAAAGCATTCTCAAGTGAACTTGAGGATAACACGGACAAAAATTGTTCAGATTTTTTATCTGATTCCTGGCAAGATGTAGAAAATTTCCCCACAGACTTAACACTGCAGACAAATAAAGGTAGGTAAATCTGTGTTTAATTTTCTAAAAATGTAAATGTTGAAAGACCCTATTTGGCATACAAAGAACTTAAATTGATGCTACAGGGCTTTGGACTTCTATTTTACAAGCTACAACATCACCACCCCCAATGTCACTTAACAAATTAATTTTAAATCTTTTTGTGTCATTTCCCTTCCACACTTCCTCCAAAGATGTATTTCCTGATCATGAGGAAGTAACAGTTTCTTAGCTATCACATACAAAGCCCTTCATGGCCTTAAACCAGGGGTGGGGAACCTCTGGCCCGCGGGCTGTTTCCGGCCCGCAGGATCATTTTATCCGGCCCGCGGCCCTCCTGCAGAGGGCTCCCTGCACGGCCCCTCCCCGCTTGAACCCCCGGCTGGCTGGCACGCACGGTTCCCGCGCGGCGGCCAAGAGCCCCCTGCACGGCCCCTCCCTGCTTGAACCCCTGGCTGGCGCGCACGCTTCCCATGTGGCCGCCAAGGACCCCCTGCACAGCCCCACTTCACTTGAACCCCCAGCTGGCGCGCGCTTCCCGCACGGCCGCCAAAAGCCCGGACCCTCCCTGCTTGAACCCCGGCCAGTGCGCGCTCCCCGCGTGGCGGTCAAGAGCCCCCTGAACAGCCCCTCCCCGCTTGAATCCTCAGCTGGCTGGTGCGCACAATTCCCGCTCAGCCGCCAAGGGCCCCCTGCATGGCCCCTCCCCACTCCAACCCCCGGCTGGCTGGCGCGCACGCTTCCCGCGTGGCCGCCAAGGACCCCCTGCACAGCCCCACTTGACTTGAACCCCCAGCTGGCGCACGCTTCCCCAGCTGGCAGGCATGTGCTTCCTGCGCGGCCGCCAAGGCCCCCCTGCACAGCCCCTCCCCGCTTGAACCCCCGGCTGGCTGGTGTGCGTGGTTCCCGCGCAGCTGCCAAAAGCCTCCTGCATGGCCCCTCCCCGCTTGTTCAGGGGTAGAGCATCTGCTTGTCAGGGGCTGTGGCTCAGTGGCAGGGCATCTGCTTGGCATGCCGAAGATCCCAGGTACAGGATGGACTACCAAATGTGCAGCATCTCTCTCTGTGTACTCTGTGACCCTCCCCAATCTGAACCCTTCCAAGTTCAATCCATGGCATTGCTGGCTCGGGCAAGAAATGAACAGAGGTGAGTTGCCATTGCCTTTCTCTGCATAACGACTCTGGTATTCCTTGGTGGTCTCCTATCCAAGTACTAACCAGGGCCGACCTTGCTTAGCTTTTGAGATCTAATGAGATCAGGCTGGGCCATCCAAGTCAAGTTCCAGGCAGCATGTAAAATTTCTCAATAAAAAAAGTGTACTTCATAGTTTCTCTGGGCCACAATGGGTAGACTGCCAATAGGTTAAGATCCTAGACATCGGCAGGACAAACCTACCGACACTTTCCAATGAGTAAGCCCGCTGACTGGACTTGAGTAGGCTTTAGAGTAGACCTGCATAAGATTGCACTGCTGATCACTTATTGTTTTATATATATATAAATTTTGTATGATGTCCAAGATATCCAAATGGCCCTTGGCAAAAAAAAAGGTTTCCCACCCCTGCTTTAAACTCTCAGATCTGCGAGACTGCCTCTCCCCCATGCTTCAACATGACAGCTTTGCTCATTGGAGCTGGGTCTTCTGCAGATGCTATTCTTCAAATGCCATTCTGCATTTACATGTGCCTTCTCTGTTGTGGCACCCACCTTGTGGAATGGCCTGCCTGAGGAGGTCAGGAAGACTCACTGGTGTGGCTTTCCACAAACTATGCAAAACTGAGTTATCCAAAAGGGCTTTTCTATTCAGGCAATAGGCTTGCACTGTACTAAATTATTCACAAAGTTACTTAGAAAAATTATTAGGGACTGTGGTGTATACTACTATGTATAGCTTGTTAAAACTAGGATTCTACTATGGAATTTTGTATCATTTAATGTGTCATCTTAATACTTACGCCTTTCTTCAGTTTGGTTTTTAGACACCTTGTTGGATCTACAACCCTAATCCTGTTGCATTGTTTATTGAATGTCCCTTCCATCGATTGTATTGACTCACTCTGAGTATAATCTGCCTTGAATCCAAGTGAGAAAGGTGGACTATAAATAATGTAAATAAATAAAAACTAATTAATTATGTCTTAATCCACGAACTAAGCCACTCTTGATCTGTAGAAAGGCACCTTGAGCATGTTGCGTGTAGTTCCAGTAACAGGAACTCTGACATGAATCCTGGGATGCAGGCATTTTTTCATAGTTCAATCAGAATTATTATATGTAGCACATTCTCCCCATGTATGTAGAAAAATTAAACAACTTAAAATTATGTTGAACTATGTTCAGCAGAATCAGGAAAACAGGTTGTATTGAATCCTGTGGAAATTCTTCTCATAGCTGTGCTGTGAGTGAATTGGGCCTTTTTCTTTACTGTATTACAGTTTTATTCATTGTTACTGTTCTAAAACATTAACAGTTCTGTCAAGCCTTTTTAACCATATGTGTTCTCCCTGAAAATACTACATGCTAGTGTATTCTTAATTTCAATGAATTATTGTAGAAATAATCTTGGATATCTGCTGTGCATTTGTTTAACTTGTACTACTAAAGTGGTCAGCAAATTAGGTCTTTAGATCAATACCAGTGGGAATTGACACAAGTTATCTTAAATTATCAGGTTGGCAAAATAGTTCTCCTGAGGACTGTCAACTGTATGAGAGCAGAAATAGTTCATCAAATGAAGACAATAAGCAAGTTGGTAATTCCTTACCTAAAAGCGTATCTACCCGGCGTCGCTTTTCGAAGATCCAAGACCAGAGGGAGTTCTATGTTTCGGATAGTAACAATTTAGAAATAACCGACCAGATTACAGAATCTTGTGAACAAGACAAAAGTAGACCTGAGAGAGATCTAGAGATGAATGAGCAGTTTGAAGAAATGCATCCATGTGCAGAGAATACATACGATACAAGCACAGATCAACATTTTGTATGCTCAGGTATGCTGACTGAATCCAGTTCATCAACAACAGATCTAAAGGAAACTAATTTTAGTAGTACTGGTGATTCTCAAACACAGAAGGAGAGAGGTCAAAAAAGGAAACTGGAAGAAGTGAAAAAGCATTCCAGGACAAGATCAAAAAAGAAAAGTCAGAGTAAACGTTCCAAACAAAAAACAGATTCATCTGTCGGTTCCAGTGATGCTTATGACTTTATTTTTGAGGAGAGCATCCATATTACACCTTTCCGACAAAACAAAGAAAATGAGAGTATTGTGGACAACAAAAATTATGTAGAAGAAATGTGTAGTGATTTGTCATCAGATGATGACTCTAATGACAGTCCCTATGTGCCTTACAAAGACAAATTAAAATCTGGGAAAACAATCCATGGAAGTGATGCAGTTCCAGTACATACAAGACAACAATCAAAAAAGACTGCTTTGGAACAGCATGAAAGAACTACTGAGAGGAAAATGTCTATTGGTAAGTAGACTATTGAAAGGAAGGTCCTCTCCTATTCCTTATTGTGCTTTGAAGAATTAAATCTGTATATAATTAAAGATAGAGGTAACTGCAACTAACGTCCTTTTAGATATCATTGAGCGATCATATTTTAAAAAAATGAATACTCTCAGACTTATTATTTTTGTTTGCATTTTGCTTCCAGACATTCCATTATTTTAAATGTATCTCTGTGAAGTCTTAATTATCATCCTGTTCTTGACTGTGCCAAGTAAGAGTTGGCCTTGTTTTTCCTTCCCTACATTTACTAATTTGACACATGGTAATTTCCTCATGTTTAATATGGACAATATGGAGAAGAAAGGGCAGCTCTGACAAGAAGCCATGATGTGTTTCCCACATGGGATATTGAGTAGCATGCTCCAGAAGCTGTTAGACAGAAGTGAGCATTGTTATATCAGATTGAAAGTTGATTCTAGAATCCTCTGCCTTAGTGGGCCAGGCCTTCATCTCTCTGGATCTTAAACTAAAAAGTGTCTGGATTCCAGAGAAAGTCATAGTTGCATGCACAACTTGGTATGGTGGTACCCAGTTCCAACCACTATGTGGTGTGTGTGCTCACTCATCCCTTAAAATAAACCAATAGCTGTAACAATAGAGGGAGGTAAAGGTT
Source organism: Euleptes europaea (assembly GCF_029931775.1). Taxonomy (NCBI): domain Eukaryota; kingdom Metazoa; phylum Chordata; class Lepidosauria; order Squamata; family Sphaerodactylidae; genus Euleptes; species Euleptes europaea. The sequence goes on from NC_079322.1 coordinate 37,302,701, forward strand.
GTGATACTCTTGAGAAACTGTTTTGGAGCTGGCCAGCAATGTAAGTAGAGGCACTATATCCTACAAACATACTGGGGACAAAGATCAGGGATTGCAAATAAGTATAATAATATGACAAAGCTGGACACTTACTGTGCATTGCATTCAACGTGTTACAGGCAAAAATGGAAGTAATACATCTGTAACTAGAAAAAACAGTGGACCTAATGCTGTAATGAAAATTGCTGAAGATGTTGCAGGTTCCGTTTTCACTGTAGAGGACAAAGAAAAAGAACACATAAGTTCTTCTGAAAATATCAGCTTCAAAACAGGTAATCTCTGTTTTGGTAGTCCTGTTCCTTGGTCCATGGACAGTTTTTAAACAATGAAATATGTTATCTACATCCAAAGATATTTATAATTTGTCTCCAGGTATGACATAATACCGTGTTGGCGAACCTATGGCACGCGTGCCCGACCTGGCACGCGTAGCCCTCTCTGCCGGCACGCGGGTAAGTGGCTCGGGACGGGACCGAATGTCCAGACGGGCGAGGCAGCGACGGACGGAAGAGGTGGAGAGAGAGCAAGCCCGCTTCCCGAGGGACGGGGTGAGGAACCGGCAAGCCGACAGAAGATGGAGCGCAGAGACGCGGCGGCGCGCCGCTGCCCCGCCGCCCGGTCGCGCCTGCGCCAGTCAGAGGACTTGGCTGGGGACGTGGGGATGTTTCAGCCCTAATAAGGTCTTGGGGGCGGGACTAGAGGGAGGGCTGAAACATCCTGCCCTCCTCCCCACGCCCCCAGCCAAGTCCTCTGACTGGCGCAGGCGCGACCGGGCGGCGGGGCAGCGGCGCGCCGCCGCGTCTCTGCGCTCCATCTTCTGTCGGCTTGCCGGTTCCTCGCCCCGTCCCTCGGGAAGCGGGCTTGGTCTCTCTCCACCTCTTCCGTCCGTCGCTGCCTCGCCCGTCTGGACTTTCGGTCCCGTCCCGAGCCACTTACCCGCGTGCCGGCAGAGGAGGCTCCACCCCCACCAAAAGTCGACCACGAAGCCTCTCCTCGCCGCCCCATTTCTGGTTTATTCCCCCCCCACACACACAAGAGAGGTGGTGTGTGAGGTAAAGCGCCCCCCTCCCCCTCCCCTCACAGTGCGGCCGGGTTTTGAATGCGCGCTCGAGGGCCGGCAGCGCCAAGGCGGGCGGCGAGGAGGAGGTCGGGGCTCGGGGGGGTGGGGAAAGCAATGTTTGATTCAAAACTCTGCATGGGGGGTTATTGGCCATTTATGAATGGGAGGTTTTGCATTGGATTTGCCATTCAGATGCACATTTTCCCCATCCAGATCCTCAGAACTCAACAATAAGCCCCCCTGCAGAGTTTTTTTTCAGACGGAACCCTCTGAATATAGAGCAGGTTTTGCTTCATATATTTGCCTTAGGGTTGCCAGGTGTCTCTCCCCCAATCATTTACCTCTTTTCCTGATGGTTCAGTTACAAATATCAAGTTTCACTTTGAAGAAGAGTTGGTTTTTATATGCCGACTTTCTCTACCACTTAAGGAAGAATCAAACCGGCTTTAAATCACCTTCCCCTCCCCACAACAGATACCCTGGCCATTTATGCATTGTCAGTTTTGATGTTCGCTAAAAGCTCTTTTTTAAAATGTGAATTTAAAACTGCCTATTCACGGTCTCGAAGCAAAAGGAGAAATTCCACCCCTCCCACTCGCCTGCTCCTTTGTTCCTGTTTGCATAGCCATTAGCATGTGCATAGCTAACCCGCCGCTGTTATTTTGCATGGTTCCTTCAGGGGGATTCTTCAGGTTAAATTGCCGTGTTGGCACTTTGCGATATATAAGAGGGTTTTGGGTTGCAGTTTGGGCACTCAGTCTCTAAAAGGTTCGCCATCACTGACATAATAAATTGCAAAGTTGTTTTTAAAAGAGTAGTACATTACATAATTTGTGTATATTCATACAAGTAAATTTAAAACCCAATCCTACCCATTTTTAAAAGCGAATTGGTTGTTTTTATGGAGGCTTACTCTCAAATAAGTATGCACAAGATAGATTTGCAAACAATGGATCCAGACAAGTAGGAGGCATGCAGTAGCCAGTACAAATCTTACTGCTTGTCAGACATCTCTACTGCATGGCAAAGTGGTGATCTTTAACCTCCATCTACGTAGTTATGCTCAGGATTGTACCCAGTCACAACTGCTTTGGATGACACTACACTTAATTTTGTGATAAGCAGATTACTAATGAGCGCCTTTCTGCATAATACAATTGTCACACAGTAAGGTGTCCACATTGTTTGTGTACTTCATTTATAACCTGCCTTTCTTCCCAATGGGGAACCAAAGTGCCTTACATCACATGAAGCTGCCTGGTCCTGAATCAGACCATTGGCCCATCAAAATCTGTATTGTCCACTCACACCGGCAACAGTTCTCTGGAGTCTCTGGTAGAGGTCACATCACTTGCAACCTGATCCTTATGGGTGATTTAACCTGGAACCTGCATGTCAAGCAAATGCTCTATCATTTAGCCACAGCCTCTCCCAATGACCTTGTGGGGTAGGTTAGGCTGGGAGTGTATAACTGGTCCAAGATCACCCAGTAAGTTGCCAGGGTAGGATGGAGAGCTGAACCTGGGTCTCCTACATCCTAGTCCAACACTCTTGACCACTATACCACATACTTAAGTAATTTGGATCTATGACTCAAGTCTGGTGATAAATGGTAACATGAAGAAACCTTTTGTTCAGTGGAGGGTGGGGCAGTTGGGCATGTACTTGTGTTTGTGGGAACATTGCCAGATTAGGAAGAACCTTTTTCCGTAAAATCTTGTATATATTTTAATACATTTACCAGTTATATATCTCAATTCCATGCAATTTTATTTGAAAGTAAATCCATTAGTTTAATCGTCTTAAGACTTGTTACCAAAGCTTGAACTTTTCCAGAAAATTTGTCTTTGAAACTGTTCAAGACAGAGTGATTAAATGTTGCAAGAATTACAAGTGTCTGTTTTTTTTATACTTGACATGGTGGAAAGTTTGTTGGTTTTATTGTCCTTTCTTGTGGAGAGGGTTCATTTCATGCAAGTATTGAGGGACTTTGGCAAATTGGAGCAGTGATTGATTTTCAGTACAGATTGTGTGTGTTTTAAGAGTGATGTGGTAATCCTGGCATTTTAAAACTGAATAAATTTCTGCTGGATTAACATATAAAGTTCAAACGCAAACTATCTTAATGTGCTGCCTGAAGACAAGTTTTAGGTTGGAGGGCCAAGTTTGATTTAAAATGGTAATGAGTTTGGATCTAGCAATTCATCTGTGGAAGGCAATGACTGTTGAAGATCTTTCCCATTTTCTCCCATCTCCACAAAAGTCCTGATTGTCTGAAATTCATTTTACTGAGGGCTTGGAATTCAGTGAACTAATAACCACTTGGGTTGTGGGGGGGGGCTAGGCTGAGGAGGGGAAGAGGGGAGAGCTTCCTTGTCTTACATCAAGAGAGCTTCAATGTCAGAAGAGGAGGTGGAGCATGTTCCTTAGCACCTTCTCAACTTGCATGATTTTTTGGTCCGTGTGGGTTCCATGATCCCAGGCATCAACTGTTGGAAGTAGGAGAACCCAGATTGCTAAGATCCAGCTCAATTAAAATGGAAGAGAGGCAAACTAATAGTGGTAATTCTTTGAACAGATAAGCCTTCTGAGGATCTTCAAAAATTTTGTCATCTTGGCGATATCACCAACCTTGCATCATCTTCTACAAGAACGAGAAATTCTCATCCTCCCATTACTACTGGTGAAAAAGATTCTTCTCATCACAGACGCAGATGTACAGGTAGCATGAGCTATAAGGAACCACCTCTCAATAGGTTAGTGTATACATTTTCATTTCAATTCATTCAAAAAGTGTAAAATGCTTTGCTTTGAAGATGATAGGATTTTGTGATTCTATGGCTTGGATCCTTTATTTTTGCTCATGCATGCTTCTTTTGGGCACTGCGGAATTCTTTGCCTCTGGCCCTTCCATTTGTGGATTTCCAATGTTTTTTTCAATGAGCCCTAAAGCGCCTAGCAGAAGAAGCAGCAAGCTCTCTGCAGTGGCTGAAGTGCATGTGGAGCAAAGGGGCTGTGAATCCAAGGCTATATATCTAGCTGTACTAACAAAGGCAAGAATAAATAATATTGAACACTTTCAAAACTGAACTTACTGTATTAAAATTTGTTTTTATAGGAAACTTCGACGAGGAGACCCTTTTACAGATACCGGTTTTCTGAATTCTCCAATCTTTAAGGAGAAAAAGACACCCAAGTACAAGTCAGTTAAAAGGAAATTTGTTTCCAGATACGATGAGGCATTTGTTGGTTGCCTTTGATAACTTTTTTCCATGCAAAAGTTGTAACTTGATTTGTCAGTTTATGGTGTAAAGAGAAGTATTTTTAGCCAAATTCTGTTGCTGTGAAATCTTAACTGGACATTTGTACATGTAGCTGTTTTACTTATGGGTTTAGAGATTTGATTAATGTTTTAGTAACACTTCCCTACCATACACACGGACATACTATTACTTCCAGATTATATATTAAAAAGCAATATGCTTCAGTCTCTTTTTCCCTTTTCCTTCTTTCCTACCCTTTTATATTATGGAAACTAAATTGCCTACCACATTTTATCATTAGTGTTTGCATTCTGGGAATTACAATTCCCAGGAAGCACTTGATTAAACAGGGTGGGTAAATTGGGTTAGTAGGGTGGAAGGAAGTCTTTTTTGGCTTGGATTTACTGTTGGAGACAGAGGAAATAGGCAGCTCTATAGCTCAACTTGCTTTGAAGTGGGCTTTCCAAGCAAGCTGCTGTAGTTCATATATACTTTGATCCAAAGGAATACGAGCTCTGTGTTTTACTGCTTGAACTTGGGTAGACTGCCCATTGTACAGAAGCATAAGATTGTTTTTCATTTGATAGTAAGCCTTATGAACTTGTGCTTAGTGCGAAACACAAATCAGTGTAGCAGCATATTAATTTCTTTGTAGAGGTTTCTAAACTGTCATTTACTGAATTTTATAATAAATGTTCAATAAAGCGTGAGACTTGGACCTGGTTTCAGTTCTTCCATAAGGACAGTAGGACACAATCTTCTATAGGATTCTGAGACTTCATTCAAACATGGTAGATTTAGAGATATGGACTGCAAGACTCCGTTCATATACCAATTCTGCATGAATGTGACCCACATCCCAATCAGAGTCCACACCAAAATAGCCAGTGTTATGAAACTCTGGTTTGGATCCAAACTAAATTTCCCCATAGTAGAATGGAACGTTTCTCTCTCTGCGTTCCTACTTGCAGCCCACTGATCTCCACAAAATCACTCCTGGGGAATAGGGGACCCTGAGGAATGGCATAAGGTGGCTCTGCCGCAAGAAGAATAGTGGAAATCGCCAATTTAGTTCAGATCCCACCTTATCTCCTTTGTAGCCTCTCATAGTGCAGTCTTAATACTGACTAAAGAGAAAAATATCCTGGGAGACAGCACTTTTAAGCCATTCCCAAGCACTAATAATAAAACTTGAACCAGTGATGTACTCGCTAACAATACTCATCTGTCAATCTGGTTGTGAGGTGCTACTACAGGTTTTGAAGTGAGCTTCCATGCTAGAATGGGGATTTGAACCTGGGTCTCCCAGATCCTCATCTGACACTAATCACTATGCCCTGAGATCACCGGAAGTTCCTGTTGTCTGATCAGCCTCTGAGTGAGCTTTGGATAAAAGCTGTTGTCTTGGGTTTTGTTCTTCCTGACTTATCCTAGAGCACCCCAGTTAGTGGGACAGAATTCTTCTCCCTTTGCATACCAGAAATTTGTTGCAGGTTACTCCTCTCCAGACAGTGCCTCAAAGGAGAGGGGAAGACTTGACATCAAAAGGGGGTTGGATAACTTGATCCTTGCCCTTTTTTGGTAAATGTCCCAGGAAAAAAGTTTCTTGTGCCTTCTATTGAAAAAAACCTTCCGTAGATAAGAACATGTCATATTATAGACCTTCTCACCTGCCTTTTTTAGGCAAGGTGCTTGAGCTGACAGTAGAACTACTTCAGGTGTATTTGGATAAGGTTTCTTCCACTGTTTAGCAATCAGGTTTTTAGCCAGACAGCTGTCTTTGATACAGTTGATCGTGACATTTTATTGAGTTTTTTCGAGCAATATTTTGGGAAGTCTGGCACTACCTTTTGTTGGTACCATTTGATCTTTCAGGTTGGTAGTATGAGATTCGACACCTTGAAATTTAGCCAGTGGTGTTCAAGTTTCTGTGCTTTTCAATGTTTATAGAAGATCCATCTATGAGATCACCCAGAGTGAGTCTCATCAATATGCTGATGATATCCTGGTGTGTATGTCAGTCTAAACTTCCCAGATGCTGGAGGCTGTGGCAAAGTGGATGGGGGACAGCAAGCGGATACTTAACCCATACAAGATGGAAGTGGTGCTGTGGGAAAACATGATGTTGAATCTGGATGGGGACAAATTGTGACCTTATTTCTGAGAAAAGCTGGAATATTTGCTACAGGTACCAATTTATCTAAAACATTTGCATCCCAAGGTCTGAACAGCATACATAGTTCCCCTTTCTCTGTACTTAACTGAAAAGTTTCTGCTGTTTCTGGAACTTGCTGGCATGGCAGGCACGGTCTAGGAGAGCTGTCAGCATCCAAAATAATACAACTTATACTTCTGCAATACATTAGACTATTATAACGTATGTTGGGAGTTCCACCTTCAAATGTAATTTGGATAGTTCAAACTAGTACAGAATGCTGGGACCTGTCTTTTGCTTGGCATTAGCCAGCACCCACCTATAACTCCAGTTTTAGAACAGCTGCCTGTTTAATTCTGGGCTAAATTCAAAGTGCTGGTTTTAATGTGTAAAGTCCTTCAGGGCCTCAGACCCACGAGACCAACCCATCATTGGCTACCTCAGCATCTTTTGAAGGTGCCCTCCTTCCTAGCCAATATATGAGTAATCACCTTTTTGACAGTGCACACCCTATGTAAGACTGCTTAAACTTGGGACAAATATAATTATATAGTTTGCCCTGGCATGGTAAATACCACTGTTACCATTTGAATGGTAACAGTGCCAAGTTGTTTTCTGTTGCCCCAGAAGGTCAGACCAGATCCAATGGGTTGAAATTAAATCAAAAGAGTTTCCGTCTAGACATTAAGAAGAATTTTCTAACAGAGCGGTTCCTCAGTGGAACAGGCTTCCTCAGGAGATGGTGAGTGCTCCTTCCCTGGAGGATTTTAAGCAGAGGCTAGATGGCCATCTGTCAACAATGCTGCTTCTATGACCTTTGGCAGATCATGAAAGGGAGGGCATCTTGGCCATCTTCTGGGCATGGAGTAGGGGTCACTGGTTGTGTGTGGGGGAGGTAGTTGTGAATTTCCTGCATTGTGCAGGGGTTGGACTAGATGACCCTGGTGGTACCTTCCAACTCAATGATTCTATGAACAGGCATTTAAGTAAATGCCCATGGGACATGCAGCTATCATGTAAAGAAAGATTAACACATCCAAAACTAATATGAAAATCTCACCACAAGCAAAATAAACTTTGTTTCTTTACAAAATGCAAAGTACCAAATACCACACAAGATTAGTTTCATACATATAATTTAAAGCCAATTTATACCAGTACAATAAATAAATTTACAAATGTGAAGTTTGTTAAAGCATTTTAAAACACATCATACTATATAGCTTTATTGCACAATATCTATGAAAATAATCTTTAAATTAGAAACCAATGTTCTGAATATAGAAGAGACTCTAAGTTCAAGACAATAAGAATCTTTGAAAGTAACACTTTCACAGGATATCAAGCTTAAGAGATGATTCTTTTGGCCCAGTTTACAAAATACTTGAAAATTACTACTTAAATACCCTAATACACAGTTGCATCATTGTACCTTAAATACAAAGCCAAATAAATCTGACTGATTTTATATAAAGCGCTAAGGCATTTCTATGTTACCATTTTTACTAGCTTTTGTACCATTTCCTTCTAGCAAGGGTCATCTATTCGTAGGATAGATACTCCTGTAGGCATTTTGTAAAAACGGCTAATTCTATTGAAATGCATTTTGCCACTTTTCTAGTGAAATACCAGCACGTCTAAAAACAGCATAAAGCTCGAGTCCACCGACAGCATTTCTAAACACAGAAGCAGTCCACCCCTACCATGATGCATCCTTCCTCGCCCTGTACTCCCAGTGCTTGTGAGACAACCACTGCCCACTCACAAGGAAGAAGAACAGAGTAGTTAATGAATATTTCCTTCACGTTCCATTGGCATGAATGGAAGTATCTCCTATGTATAATGTAAGGAGTAGTGAAAATATAGCTGCAATCATTAAGAATATGATAAGACTATTATAAATGTAGGTGGTAAATCCAGTTTAATTAAATTAATATATGATGGAAAGGAAGTGAACTTAGCTGTAGTATGCTCAACTTTTTATGAAGTTTCATAAAACACTTGAAAGTATCAGATAGGGCTCTAGTTTAAGGAGTAGGTGAATCCTTACAGAACTGCAAATGTGGAAGTTTTCAGAAGGGATTTTAGTACTTTCCCCCCTGCACTGCAGCTCCCCACCAGCATGGGCTACAGTGAAAGGGGAATTAACAGAAATCTTCCCTGCCTTACAAAAGAGCTTGCTATTTGTGCAAAAGGGGTGTGTGTGTGGTGGGGGGTGCACTTGTCAGTTTCCCTTCTGACTTCAGCCCTGTACTGCATCTCACAACCAGAGCTCTTAGCCCTTATGACTGGTTTTCTGTTGGGGAGGATTAGAATGCAGAGAGCTGTGACAGGAAAGGCATGTCCATCTAGTACAGTGTGAAGGGAAAGTTGCTTGCATAATGGAAACATTTTCATTTGCAGAAAGACTGGGAAGGCATACGCTCTGCATAGGAATACTAAAAATCACATTGCACTAGTTAGGTTAAAGTGAATGTTGTTCAGTTTACTCATGGCATCCTGTTGCTGGCTGATGTGTGTGAAAATCTTTGGATCTGCCCCTTCCACCCACCCACTGCAGCAGCTACTGTGGGAATGTATGATTAGAGTGGCTTTTCCATGTATATAAAATTCCTAATGCAGCCAAGTAATTGCCAGCTTGGGACACAATAATAGAAAAGACGATTCTTCATTTGAAGTATGCTTTAGTTGGCCCTACAAAACAGTATAGAAGAGTATATGGCTCTTATGGCTACCACAGGTTTTGAAGTCCTTTTTGGAATTTATGACCTATATAACCAAAGTCAGCATGACGCACAACATAACTAGTCAGATTTCCTTTGACATAGTGGTTGCAAATACAAAGAATGAAATCAATAAGAAAAAATTGCACCTATTAGGGGATTTTCCTCATTACAGTTTAGAGCAGTTCTTTCTAATATTCTCATAGCACCTTCTTGTAAGTTGAGTATTTCATTAAAATATATATAAAATTCATTTCCCCCTTCATTAGCATCTCTGCTGTAAAAAATAAAAAAGCTTTTTACAATTTGATACTGCATTACTTTTAAGCTTAAACATTCACTGCTTGGAAAATTGTCCCTTTCCAAATCTCCAAACAGTTTTGTGCAATACATCTAATAAAAATGTATTATTGAATCCACTGCAAAAGGGCATGCAGGTGTACATTTAAAAAGTACTTTAATAAAATAAACTCTCTATATTACATTTTTAAAAGTGCTAGTTAATAAACAAATATCTTTTAACACAAATTCCAATTCTATTGAAAGATGAACTGCATATTCTGCTCTTAAGTAGGCATACTGATTGTGTTTTAAGTAAGCTAAAACATCACTTGTCAATTAACCCAGCTTCTTTAATTTTTGTGTAGAAAAATTTCTCTAGTATATTGGCACACTTATAGTATTCACTCTCAGGAGGGTTGTACTCTCTGCAGTTAGTAAACACTCGCTGCAAATCTGCCATGAATAATTTCTTCGATACATAGTACCGGTTTTTCAGTCGTTCGCTCATAGTTTTCAGATCTGTATAAGAAAACACACATCAGTTACTGTGCTTCTGAATGGCCTGGGGGCCGTAATAAAGACCGATGGACTGACACACATCAGTCTTATTCATAAAATAATACTGACACTTTAACACTGACCCCTTTCCTCAGGGAAAAGAACATAATATTCTTACAAAGAGCAGGTAGCCACTTTATCAAATTTTGTGTACTTGGTATTAAATCAAGGCTCCTGTTGCACACATTAGTTATCATGTATCTATATTCAGGCTTGGTTCTGCTAGAACTTTTCTATGGGTGGAAGGAGTTCCACAAAAAACCCGTGCACTGCAGCCCAAAATGACCTCTGCAGTGCTGTTCTAGTGGATTCCCTGTACACCAGGAGCAATGATGGGGGGAGGGTATTTTGGGCTGCAGCAGAAGGCAATAAAGCCATCCTCCACAAGCAAGAATCCTTCAGGATCCAAGCCTGGGTACTGGCATTATACCGTATTTTTTGCTCCATAAGACACTTTTTTCCTCCTCAAAAGTGAGGGGAAATGTCTGTGCGTCTTATGGAGCGAATGTGCGCACAGAGCCGGCTGGGCGCGCTGGAACGACGCGAGCTGGCTCTGTGCGCCCCGTTCCAGCGTGCCCAGCCGGCTCTGTGCGCCCCGCCTGCTTCCCAGCTGGGAGGCGGGCAGGGCGCACAGAGCCGGCTGGGCATGCTGGAACGCCGTGAGCAGGCTCTGGTGCACAGAGCCGGCTCGCGTCGTTCCAGCACGAGCCGACTTTCCCCGCCCCGACGGCCAGCTGGGGGGGCATCTTATGGTCCCGACGCACACGCGCCCAGCCAGCTCTGTGCAGCCCCGCCCGCCTCCCAGCTGGCCGTTGGGGTGGGGAACCCGGCTCGCGCCGTCCTGACGCTCACGCGCCCAGTTTTTAGAGGAGGAAAACAAGATTTTTTCTAGGTGCGTCATATGGAGCGGTGTGTCCTATGGAGTGAAAAATACGGTATACGGCCATATGAGGCATGCTTTTGATATTGTCCACAATGCAATAAATTACATATTTAGTTATAGTACTCTTTCCTGCTATTGACAGACTAACATGGCTACCCATCGTTTCCTAACGGTGTATGTAAAGTGTTGTTAAATTGCAGCTGACTTATGGCGACCCCAGAAAGGGGCTTTTAAGGCAAGTGAGAAGCAGAGGTGGTTTGCTGTTGCTTTCCTCTATGGCAGGCTTGTCCAACCTGAGGCCCCTGGGCCACATGCGGCCCAGGACAAAACCGTAAACTTACTTAAAACACTGAGATCAGCTATCGTTAGTGTATTTTATGTGTGGCCCAAGACAATTCTTCTTCCAATGTGGCCCAGGGAAGCCAAAAGAACGGACGCCCCTGCTCTACAGAGTCTTCCTTGGTGGTCTCCCATCCAGGTACCGACCCTGCTTGGCTTCCGAGATCTGAAGAGATCAGGCTATACTATACCATTCCACATCCCCTCTTCTAACCTTCTAAAACATATTGATAGTGGCATTACCCATGGGGAACCTTATAACTTCATAATATCCAGGAGCTTCTGTTCTCTTCACAGGTTCCATGAAAGGCCAAGCGCTTTGATGGCTCTTTTGTAAAGGGGAAAAAAAGTTTCTCATATGAATAGATGTTCCATACCAGAAATTGTTACCAAGTAATTTAGGGCAATAAGCAAGGGACCCCATGGTACAGCGCATGCTTTAAATGAAGACAGTGCCAGCTTCAATCTCTGATATTTCTAGTTCAAGAGACTCAGGTAAGGGTTGTTGAGACAGGACTTTCTCTGCCTGAAAGATCTGGAAAGCTGGTCTGTGTGTATGTGATAACAATCTTGCTGAAGCTATACCCTTATGGGTATGGTCAGTGCCTAGGTAAGAGAAGTACTTGGGAGGAGGGGGACTTGATTAAATCCCAAGATCCCTTCCAACTGTTACATTCTATGATTGGGAGTGCTGACCTAGTAGACAATATTGAGCTAACCAATGTATGATACAATTTAATAAAGAAACACAGATTTGCTTTTGTAAGATTACTGATGTATTCTAACCTTCCCTAATCTTCCTCATTGGAAATAAATATATTTACCAAGATTCATATGATCCAAATGAATACTCACCTTTACCTGTTGTAGAATGTTTTTTAGTATGCTGTACAGCTGATCTGGATCTTTGGGTTCTTTACTTGAAATAAAATTTGGACAAGAAGATTAACATGTATGTTTTGTTCACTTGTATTAGTCTCCTTAAACATTTCTAAACATTATTGCTACAGTTACTTAATACACACAACAGATGAGGATACAGATATTTCAAAAGTTACAACTAAAACGGTTTCTTGTTCTCTTGTACAAACAGCTCTTACCCTTTCTCTTTGCTACTTGGTTTCCAGCCGGTCTCTCCTAGACAGCAAATAAAATGAAAGCATTTGAAAAGAAGCAAGATAAAAATCAACTGAATTAATAACAAAACTACAGCACATCCCTACTTCTAAAGCTAATAAAAAACAAGCACTCTACTATGATAACTCCATCTCCATTTTGCTTTGCAGGACACTGCATTCCTCAATAATATGCCCCCATAAGGCCCTAATTCTTAAATTCATTACCAAGTCCTTAGTTCTGTGTTGCTTCTAAATACAGACTGGGATTGAAAAAACAATTTATTTGGGTCTTTGAGCCTAAGGTTGGTTTAGATAGGAACCAACTCATTGCACAATAAATCATACAAAACTGCAACCTAAGCCCACCTCTTATTAGGAACTAAATCTTCATGATCATAATTGAGCCTTACTTCTAAAAGAAACCTGTTTAGGATTGCTCTGTGCTTCAGTTTTAAACACAAAGGCATCTCATATTCTAATTTATCTTAAGGCTAAACTAAAGGTGAATACAGAGGGGTAGACAGGTTTATAGCTAAAGCAGGAGGGGTGGTGGTGGTCTATATTTTTTTCAGCAACTGAAAAAAATCATGCCCCCTTGTTCCTCTCAGTCTCTTTCTGCACTTTCCTTCCAGCCCAGCTGAGTAATCTCACACATCCAGTTTGACCTTTACTGCTCACTCTTTTGTACTGTGGCTTTGAAAAGTGGGAATAAAAATTATACAAGTTGGAAAACATTAACGAGAGAAAATCCAGCCTTTTCTCAAAACTGCAGCAAACTAATAAATACACTCCGTAACAGTAACACTCTTATTTTTAATGTAGCCTCACTGATAACTGACAAAGGGGTACATACTAATTCCAGGAATGCTTTCTATGGGGATCTGCCGTACTCCATCTTTGAAGCAAGAAAGACCAGGATAAACTTTCCGAATCTGAGCTTGCTTCCTTTCAATCAATTTTTTAATGATCTGTAACAAAGGGTGACATAGAAAGGAGACTTAATTATTAAAGTGAAGGAAAGTGTACGGGTAAGCAATCTGTTAGTGCATCAGTTAACTCTCTTTCACATGAGTGGAGACACCACCAACTGTTACCCATTTGCCCATGACTCTTGTGACTTAGGAGTTTCTGTTTCTAAAACTACAGTCTGTGGATTTTTATCTAGAAATATTACTTTACTGGATCAAAGTTACAACACAATGCTTTACCTAATTTCTATTTTTAAAAGTTGCCTTCAATGTGCAGTTCCTGTCCCCATTTTGAACTTCTTGCGTGCTATGATATATGCATGGGCTGCCTCATTTAGTCCAACGGCTGACCCTGCTAATAAAGCAATCTTTGCTGAGTTTGTATTGGAAATATCAAACTGTATGCTACATTAGATTAGCTGGAGTATAAACCAAGTCTGTGTGCTACTGTGTCATTAGTGTCAAAAATTCTATTTGCAACAACGATTGGCAGGACAAACAAGGGTGCTTTATAAAATTGTGGAACACCTGTTGGGTGGAATGTAATATGAAAAGCAAAATCATCTGTGATGTAAAGACAAAGTAACACTTCAAAAGAAATCATATAAGTTTTTCAGATCCTCAAAAATAATTCTATACGATACTTCTAGGCCTCTGTGTTGGGGGGGGGGGGAGAAACAAAATAAAATCAACTAGAACAATTTGTTCTATTAACCCTGAGAAATAACTGGGAGTAGTAGCATAAATTTGGTTCTTTTACAACACTGGATCAACAGAAAACTTTTTTTTACCTCTTTTTGCTTCTTGATGATAACTGAAAATTCAGTGTATGGAATCTTTGGATTTAATTCACATCCCATTAAAGTTGCTCCTTCATAATCCTTGATATAGCCAACATATTTTGCTTTGGGCACTTTAATATCTTTTGAAAACCCCTAAGGGGAAAAAAAACCTTTTAAAAATATATTCTTGTTTTGTTCTTAGTAGACTTTTGAAGTAACACAGATTTTTCTTGGATCCATGAGTGTTCCAGCTCGTTGAAGCAACAATTCTGCACATGTTAGTGTAGGCCATATTTTTGAACCCACATATGGCCAAATGAAGAACATACCACAACCAGACCACATGTAATATCCACAATATTGCTTTTAGACAATTTCATATCTTATTCCAAACCTTGTTCAAAAAATAAAAACATGTCCCTGGGGCTTGTAGATATTCAGAAAAATGTTTTCTAAAATTCAAGGGGGGGGGGGAATCTACCACAAAATTTCAAACCACTTAGTGGAATGAACTGCTGCTTGAACCCACAAGAGCAGAGAGGCAGGTCAGTGACTAGACTCAGCCTCGCTTATTTATTTCTTGGATTTGGGGAAAGGAATGCATCTATCTCTACTATCATATTTGGAGCGGCGGATGCTAATCTGGTGAACTGGGTTGGTTTCCCCACTCCTACACATGAAGCCAGATGGGTGACCTTGGGCTAATCACAGCTCTCTTAGAGCTCTCTCAGCCCCACCTACCTGTGTTTGTTGTGGGGAGGGGAAGGGAAGGTGATTGTAAGCAGGATTGATTCTCCCTTAAGTGGCAGAGAAAGTTGGCATATAAAAACCAACTCTTTCTTACTTGGAAGTGGCACTGGCTTCTTGGAAGAATGGAATATATCTTCTCTCTATAAAGCGGATCAGCCACTGTATTTGATGGAAAGACTGATAGTATATATCATAACAGGGGAAAGATGGAGAATCAAGCAAATGGGGCAGGGAAGAATGACTAATAAGTGCAATGAGTTAATGTAATCCCGGGTTGTTTTTTAAGCAAGCCTTCAAGAAATTTGATGGGTTTCCTCCAGTTATTTATTTACTTACTTTCTTACTTCATTTATGCTCCATCTTTCTCCCCATTGGAACACAAAGTGGCTTACATCATTCCACTTTCCTTCATTTTATCTTCACAACAACCCTGTGAAGTAGGTTGGACTGGGAGTGTGTGACTAGCCCAAGGTTACCCAGCAAAGCTTCCATGTCAGAATGGAAATTTGAACCTGGGACTCGCACATCCTAGGCAAACACTCTAGCAACTACACCACTCTGTTAGCAAAATCTTTATTCTAAATCAACTTTTAGAAGTTCCATTCAAAATATAATATACTATTAAAGACATTCCTACTCCTACATTTCCTAACTTTCCTACGAAAATAAGGGTTCTGGTTACAGAGAAAGCAAACTAAGAGCTATTCTATTACTCTGACATCTTTTATTTCTTATCATGGGATTTCCATATGAGTTATTTGCCCCTAGTCTGACGCTGTTACATAGGTATGTGCTGTCAAGACACTGCCAATTTATGGCACCCCCAACAAGAGGCTTTCAGTGCAAGTGAGTAGCAGAGGTGGTTTGCCATTGCCTTCCTCTGCAGAGTTTTCGGTGGTGATTCCCCACTGACGTACCAACCCTGCTTAGCCTCTAAGATCGGATGAGGTTGGACTATACCACATGCTTCCTCCCTCAATGCTGTTAGGGTGGAGTTTTCTTTCCTTGCTTTCCCATAGCATCATGGCGCATTTGTGCACCTCTTGGGGTTTCCCCAGCTTTTCTCTGTTTTTTCTTAAACCTGTTTTGCCCCAAAGCTTTTGGAAAGATTGCAACAAAGTCTGGATGGCTGTGGGAAAGTTTGGGTTTTGCCAGCCCCACTCACATAGCAGCCATTTCCCCTGCAACAACTATTTCCTCTCCCTGGAGCTGAGACTTTTAATTTTTTAAAAATGGTTATTGAATAGTGTTATGTCATGCACCATTATAACAACATGGGTATCCGTGTTTTGGTTTTTTTTTTTTAGTAGGTTTCTAGCCCCTTTCCTTGCAGTGATATAAGGAGAAAGGTATCAATCTCTGATTTAAAAAAACAGGAAAAATTGTGTTGGAAGCCTTGTTGCTGCTATGCTGTATTAGCAGCTGTAGAAGCAATAGGGAAACTACACAAGCCTGTTCCCCATGTAAAAATCACCCATGAGACTGCTGTCTTTCACATGGAGAATTCCATCATCGGAAAGAAAGAAAAATAAACTCTTCTTGCATTATAGAGAAGCAACATAATAAATGGCACAAGATAATACAGTACTGGAGTGGAAAATTACCACACACACACACAAAGAATCAGCATGGGTTTATATTCAGATAATGCTGGTGCCACTCATAGCTTGATGCTCAAAGGTTTAATTAAGTTCTATGGTTACTAATAATTAATAGTCCCTTGCACTAATGAAAAACTCTTAGACTACTTACTTGTTTCTTGAAGTAACCAATTGCATATTCATCGGCATACGTAAGGAAGTTGAGAATGTTATGCTTAATATGATATTCTTTCAGATGATTCATTAGATGGGTTCCGTAACCCTGTATAGAAATTAGTACAATTTTTTGAAGAATGCAAAAGTTTTAAAACTTTGAAGTTCACATTTTAGAAAATAAGCACGAAGTCATTCTTAAATCAAAATTCTCCTTGAGACTCAGGAGAAAAGGTTGCCAGTTTTCCTTCCTAATTGCAGCCCTTCATGCCGTGTTAAATTCTGCTGCGGAGGTCCCCTCAGAAGCAGCTTGGCCGGGGGTGAGGGGCATGCATGAGGGGCCCCTCTGGGAAGGAGAGACAGGACATCCCACTGTGTTCACAGAAAGAGCTACACTGTCGTTTTCATGACAGTCACAACACCTGACTTCCGAATCTTTCAAAAGAGTTCACAGAATCTGGTTATGGTTTCACTGTAGCCACTAAAATTGCCTTTACCTTGACTTGTTCATTCGAAGTCACAGCGCAGAAAACTATTTCTGTAAATCCTTGAGAAGGGAACATCCGAAAACAGATACCACCAATCACACGGCCATCTTTTATTAAGGCAAGGGTCTTGTGTTTCCTGGAGGTATGTACATTTAGTTCAGTTTTATTTCAGTTATTATTGATACACAATTATAAACACAAACACACACAGATGCCGCCATTTTTCATGGCATTAGTACAGGCATCAATACCTTTTAGGCATTATGCTCTACATAGAAAGTAGATGCTAAGAAAGAATTTTATTTCTTTCGGCATCTTTTTCACCAACAACTCAAGCCATTTTAGCAAGAATTTATATTAGAAGTTAAAAGAGCACCGATGTTGATTGTTTGAGATAAAAAGATGACCAAAGAGATCGGGCCATTTTTTTTTAATGTATAAACAGTGCCATCCAGAGTTACTCCCTTCTAAGTCCATGAAGTCAATGTTCAGGATGGCATTGAAAATTCTTACTGTGTTTTTTTATATCCTAAGTATCTGAAATCTATGTTGCATGATGGATGGCTAGATTACTCTGAAGAATTATTCCGTTCTTAAAGATGTGAAATTACATTGTATGAATTCCCAACTCTTATCTTACAGATTCATTTGTTATTAATCTGCATTTGTATGTTATTCATTTGCATTTGTAACAATCAAAATACAATACAATACACAAAGAGCTTCCAGGAGAAATCAATAGAGAAGCTGTCATAACTGAACAAGGAATTGTATCAATCCCATTTCCATTGGGGAAGTTTTTGAACCATGCTGCTCTGTCCCTTTAAGCTACTTGCTATTGACTTCAGAGAGCAGAGCAAAAAGCTTCGCTGCCATTTGTATTATAGTATAAACATGGTGACAGTCCATTCTTTCACTTACTAGTTTCTTGTTTAGGCTAACAACACAGGAGTTCTTGGGCACTCAGATTTGGTGAGGCCATTTGATTTCAAAATAATAAAGCACACTCAGGTGCCGTGAGGTGAAGAAAGGAATCCTGGGATCCAAGTCATAGTTACTCAAGACTGGAGAGCCATAATTTTGAACGCAGTTTCACAGATTCATTCCAATGTCTTAATACATTTCGAGAGGGTGGTTGATTTTAATGGTTTTCAAATGTGGTTTTATCACATATGTTTTAAATTGTTAGCCACCTTGGGGGCAAAATGGTGGGATATGAATTTTGTAAATGGAGGAGAATAATAAATAATAAGTGTGTTGGTACAAGGTTTACTTGTCAGTAGTGCCAGGTTTTCTGAAAATCTACTTATTTTTCTGTAGCGTACTTTGAACTATTTCTTGGTGTGGGCCTTCTTGGTTTATTTTATAACAATTAATTTTATCAGAAATGAATACCGAGACCTGAGCTATTCTTTGCCAAGTAGAAAATCTGGTGATTTTTTTAAAAGTTGTATTTCTAACCCCAGTGAATGAAGTGTAGTTTGAAAGCCTCCTTTCAACATTGAAACAGTTCATTTAATCAGAGCTTTCCCACAAAGAAAAAAAAATAAGGCACTCACGGATCAAAGACTAAACGAGTAATGTACTCTTTTGGCATTCTGGGTAGCTGATGTGAGAATACGTTCTGTAAGCCAACCAGCCACATCATAATTTTTTTGTTTGGCTTTTGGTTTAGGGAATTTCCAACGACATGAAATTCAATCACTCCTCGGCGCTCTTCTAGCCTTGCTGCTTCGTCCCGGGCTGAATGTGCTGACAGAAAATTAGTCTGCTTCAGGGAAGAGAAGAGCAAAAAATTAATTCAGAGTACATTTTAAGGTTTTGTGACTTCGGTTTCACACATGTGCATGTAGGATGAAACAGACTTCTGAGAGTGGTTAGCATTACAACTTCAGCTATCAACTGGACAAGACTTTTTGCCTGTGCAAACTATAAGCAGCTTCAGACACTCTCAGTCAAATTGAAAGATACATATTATTGAAAAAACCTTAGACCTGGGGTGTCAAACATAAGGCCTACGGGCTGGATCCGGCCCCTTGAGAATTCTTATCTGGCCCGCAAGCCAGCTGAGGCAGCCCCCCGCCCCACAACTCTCGGTCTGGGCTGGCAAGGCATGGCCTGGCCCAACCAAGTGGCATTTATGTCATATCAGCCCTTGTAACAATTGAGTTTGATACTCCTGCCTTAGATATTTTGGGGAGTCCGCAATTTCCAGCAGCAGTTCCCCCAACTCTAAGGAATTGCTTTTGGAGAAGCACTGGGATTGCAGCAGAAAAGATCTGATCTGTGTTTGGGTCTCTGGATTCTGTTCTTTGTCTCCTAATAAATTTGACATTGGAACTTTATATGCCTGCAGAGTTCTCAATGTAGCAGTTGAGATATAAAACTTTTAATGGCTTTTAAATATCTTAGACATTTATGTGAAAAAGATCATGGTTTATCACTCTAAGAGATCCCACTCTTGACCACTACTATTTGGAGGTTCAAACAAATAGGTATCTCTTTAAAAGGTATCTCTTTAAAAAGCCGGTCTGAGTAGACAATACTGTCTTTGATGGACCAAGGGTCTGATTCAGTAGAAGGCAGCTTCATGTGTTCATGTGTCTACATATCTTCAGAAGCATTTCCTCCCTTTACAATCAAAATAGGCAGTTTGTTTTCAGGTGGCAACAACGGTCAATGAGGCTTATAACAGTATTTGTTTTTCTATATGGCCCTGTGAGGTCAAATGGTCTTCCCAGAGATGTCAAGAAGATCCCTGCGTAGCTGATATTCTGGAGGTTTTGCCAACCCAAACTATCTAGAAGGGCTTTTACTACAAATGATTGCTATGATAGGTTTGTCAAGGTGATCTTTCAAAAAGATGCTGAGATAGTCTTTTCAGTTTTGGCTGCTTTACAAGGCTTTTAATTAACATTGTCCCTCGCCTTGAGTCCTCCTTGGAGAAAGGCACCGTCAATAAATAAATAAATACTAGAAATGGAACGTGCAGCATTTCTAAACTATCATGCTCTGTCAAGTATTGAAATCACTACATGATGCATTTTAGTGTTATTTCTTGGTGGCGGAGGTTTAATTACTTTGCATTACAATTGTATAATGTTTTATTAATTGTGATATAATCCGCAAGCTACCTACAGCACAGTTAGTCCTAGACATGGTGAAAATTTAATCAAAAGTCATTGTGTGGACTGAATTAAAAGCATCATATTGAATGGTTTATCTTCAACAGCGAAACTGACCAGACATTAAAATTCACTAGAAATTTAAAAAGGAGCTAGGTGTGAAAACAAATGTATCCACCATCTGTAACTAACAAGGTCAACATGCAAGATTGACATTAATAATTCTGCCAAGGCTACATATCTCACCTCTGGGCCAAGCATTGCGGCTGGATCCGTAATGGTTGACATCACTTCATTGATTAGTTCAATAGGAATATCTCCTACAACTCTTGGCTTCTTAGCATCCTCCCCAGAATAAGGCTCATTAATTTTTCTTTTCTCTCCTGCGTAATTAAGTCACGACACAAAAAAAGAATTATTCAATGATCAAAGAAGTTCTAACTACCAAAATATATATTCTATCAGAAGGCAGGAGTTCAAGGTCATGGGACAGCATCAAACAATATTATTCACAGTTGCAAAAATGACTGCCCTGCAGTGCAACTCTATGGGTTCAAATAGCTGTTAGATCATGTCTAAGGAGCTGTTCCTTATGACACAACCATCCTGGAAGATGGGCTCACAATGGATGATGAGCCATCTCGGGGGGTGGGGGAAGTATCTTTCTCCAAGCACTTTTTATATTCCTTATATTTATGGATGCATATAACATTCTCTAACTGGCAACAGAAAAAAATGCCAGGTAGACAATCACATTAGTGAGAAAAATTAAAATCCAGACAGGAAGGGTGAGTTTCAACCTCTGGCAGATATGTATTTTTACAGCTGGTAACAGGCAGCACTAACAGAACTCTGAAAACGTTTGGTTCGAGTACAGAAGCATCTTAGAGACCAACACGATTTTCTGGGTATACGCTTTCGAGAGTCAAAGCTCCCTTCATCAGATACAAGCTCTAAAAGTTGCCAAAACCATAAAAACCATAAAAAGGAAGAACATTTATAAGCCAGACTGGTGTGTATTTGATTTTTTGAATGCAATTTTTTCACACACCATGAACAGCAAATATCCTGACCAGTTGCTTCCCATCTAAACACTCTAAAAATCTTTTCACCAATTGGTACTAGCTAGGTTTGTTTATGGTGTGTACACCATCATTTTACAGTCCATTAAAATTGCTTATTGGCATTATAGCTTGCTTCCAAGGTCATGTTAGAGAGGGGCTGTGGATCAGTGACCCACTTCTGCCTGGCATGCAGAAAGTCCCAAATTCAATCCCTGGCATCTCCAATTAAAACCATCAAATAGTAGGTGATATGAAAGACCTCTGCCTGAGACTCTGGAGAGCTGCTGCCAGTCTGAGTAGACAATAGTGATTTTGATGGACCAATGGTCAGATTCAGTATAAGAGAGCTTCCTGTGTTCACAAGTTCATGAAGGAGCTACTTAGCCCTCTGTAATGTCAGAGAAATGAAATCAAAAGCCGTGAGGGAAGTTGTGACACCTCCAGCTGCCAAGGCCCACTTCTACCTCCTATCAAATCAACCACTTTCTTGCCAGATCACAATGGCCTGTGAACATCAAAAAGCAAAGTTGTGTACCACTCATTCACGTCAAAAGACCTGGCTAGAACAACTAGACCATGGCCTCATTTCTGCATTCTGCTTTAGTTGAAAGGGGTGTGAACCAACTTGAGTGACTGAAATGATTATTATTTTTTGCATGCAAACCAGAGTAAAGTAGACCCTGGAGCATTATGTTGATAAGCCTGTGCAAACATTTATTTTAGAAATGGCAGCATCTCTTGAGTTTCATTTTGTATTTCTTTCATTGGTTTCTTTTGAGTGTCAAGAAAGCTTTACACAGCCTCATATACCTTCGTGAACAAGCTCGTTACTACCTTAGTGTGCCTGGAATCACTGAATCATAAAGTTGTGAGGAGCCATACAGGCCAGCTAGTCCAACCCCCTGCTTAATGCAGGATTGGCCTACAGCATCCCTGACAGGTGTTCGTCCAGCTGCTGCTTGAAGATTGCCAGAGAGGGGGAGTTCACCACCTTCTCTGGAAATATCTGCACTTCAGCTGGTCCCGGGCAGAGACTCCAGGGGCACTGCACCAAGCCCTTCTCACAGTGGTAAAGCGAGTTGCTTTCTTATTACTGTTTCTATCATTGTTTTGGGTTAAAATGAGACTGAAAATTCCACTCTGACTCAGCATGTCTATTCACTAAATGCTTACAATGACAAAAACAAGACTATTAAGAGCAGAAATGATAGATGTGCCTTCTGGCTCATGCATCAACAAATCTGGCAGCCGAGCTTCCGCTGCAGAACATTTTGCACATATGGTACAAAAGCTGCAGAGAGACAGCGTGGCACTTGAGGTTCAGGATAAACTAAAAATAGCTATATTTTGACTTGCTTCATTAACCGCTTGTAGGGGGAGAGGTAGAAGCCTGATAGGAAAGGAGGCAAAAAAGCTTCTCGGCTCAGAATTGGAGATTTTGAGTAGCAAAAGCATAGAACGCTGCAGCTACACTCAAACGTCCCCAGGGATGCATGTCTGAGCACCATAATGGTTCCAGTTATGTCTTAAGGGAAGGGAAGGGATTACATACTTTCATTCCAAGTTCTGTTCTTCCTTTAGGCAGCCTTGGGTTAGTGTCAAGAAAGGTCAGACTTATGGCCTTTTCTGTATAGGGGCTTTATCACGGATTACCACCGATGGCATGTTGCATATAGCTGGGTCATATTGAAGACTAGGTAGCCCATCCTTCTGGATATAATCCCATTCCAATGTTCAAGGCAAAGTTATTGTAGCTAATCACCCCTGAACTAAAGTACTAATTTTATGCACTGACAGGGCCATCCTCAGCAGGTCTACTCATAATCTTATTCAGGTCTATTCAATGGGGCTTACTCCCAGAAAAGTGTTTTTAAGGTTGCACTGCATACGACTGAGCCCAGGGAATTAAATGGGTTCTAGGATAAGTCCTGGGTCCAGGGATAAGTCACTGACTCAAATTAAGCCCTTTAATAGAGCTAGTGCCAGGGCAGTGAACTGGCTAAGAGTGTCAGACTAGCATCTGGGAGACCCAGGTTTGAATCCTCGCTTGTGCCATGGAAGCTTGCGGCGTGATGTTGGACCAGTCGCAATCTCTCACCCCAACCTACCTCACAGGGTTGCTGTGAGGGTAAAATGGAGGAGAATGATGTAAACCACTTTGGGTCCCCACGGAGGGGAAAGGTGGGGAATAAATGAATCAAATAAATAAATGAGGGACTGTCATTGCACCAAAGTGCAGTATGTTGTTATTATTTACGCACAGTATACAGCACCTTTCCACTTTGAAAAGTGCTCAAGATAGACTGCAAATTAATGAAATATTAATGTAATCACAGTGTTTGAATTCAAAGCATTTACACAATATTTAAAACCAGGTTAAGAGGCTAATTTTAAAAGGTAAAAGCAACTTTAACTGGCATTGGAAGGCCATCTAAGTCATCTCAGCTTCCGTACTATCACTTTAAAAAATGCTAGCTAATTAACAGTGTCCAGTACCACACCAAGATCCTGCACCTGATGAAAGAATGGGGAGGTGCCTTAGCAAATCCCCAAAGGACAATCCCCTTCAGCACTGCTGCGCTGCCGGCCAGTTGCCAGGGAGCGGCCTCCTAAGAAAAGAATCAAGCCGTAGGAAGGATACCAACCACAGCCCCACTCTTGCTCAACTCTCATTCCCTTCCAAGACAGCTTACGCAGGAGCGATTCCCGATGGATTGTGCTCACTGAGGCTTAGACAATACAAAGATGAAGTCCGTCACCCTTTACGTACCCAGGTTTGGGTCCAGGCCGGAAACAGCCTTGCAGGCGGGACTCAAACTCCCACCACTGGGCTGCTCGAGAGATGAGGGACTTGTGCTGCACGAAAAAGACCTCACCACTGGAGGACGGCTAATCACTACAATTACACAAAAAAGAAAGCAGGTTTAAGGCAACTTATCTCAAATGGCAACACTTCTACACATAGTTTTATACTTTGTGTGTATATTTACATTCAGTAACATATTGACATTTCGTGTGTGATTGAACAAAAACCAATGCACTGAAACCACCATTTTATCTGAACAAAGCAACAGAAAAGCAATATAGATTATAACTGAAATAGCATGGACAAAGGACATTCTATTGCATTTAGGCATAGGTACTTATTTTATTTCTATGGTTACTCCCAGCCCTACAGCAAACAGCAGTTACCTGTCTGGATGCCTAGCTGGGCAGTTCGAGACGAGGATGCCATGAAATCGGGATCCCAGATGGGAGAACTTTGACTATACACCTCTTCCTCCAACATGGATAGGAACCTTAATGCATAAGGTGAAGCAAAGTTACCACGCAGTCTTGTTTACTAGAAGAAATACAGCTTGCCCTACTGTAATGTAGTTTCAAAACAAACTCGGAACAAATACGCATTCACCTGGCAAAACGGTCAGATCATAAATTTTAATGATAAACTATCAAACATAAAACAACTTAGAGAAGTACAGAGCTGATATATAATTCACTTTGGTAGTGATGTGCATTTCCCTTTCCTGAAAGCCCCCATAGCTTTTCCCCCTTTCCTGCATCCTTCTCTCCTTCCAGGGTTGAGAACCTCCATGTGGGGCCTGGAGATCTCCTGGAATCACAACAGATCTCCCAATTACAAAGAACAGTTCCCCCTTAGGGTTACCAGCTCCAGGTTGGGAAATTCCTGGAGAATCGGGGGTTAAGCCTTGGGGGAACGGGAGGGTTGCCAACCTCCAGGTAGTAGCTGGAGATCTCCTGCTATTACAACTGATCTGCAGCAGATAGAGATCAGTTCACCTGGAGAAAATGGCCGCTTTGGCAATTGGACTCTATGGCATTGAAGTCCCTCCCCTCTCCAAACCACACCCTCCTTAGGCTCCGGCCCAAAAACCTCCCACTGGTGGCAAAGAAGGACCTGGTAACCCTAGGGAGGCGAGTGGCCTCAGCAGGGTATAATGCCATAGAATCCACCCTCCAAATCAGCCATTTTCTTCAGGAGAACTGATCTATGTAATTTGGAGAGCAGTTATAATTCTGGGTGATAGCCAGCCCCCACCTGGAGGTTGGCAAGCCTAGTTCCCCTGGGGGAAATGGCTGCATTGGAGGATGAATTCTATGGCATTATACTCCTCTGAGGTCCCTCCCCTCCTCAAACTCCATCCTCCCCAGGCTCCACCCCCCAAATCTCTAAGGAATTTCCTAACCTGGAGTTCACAACCCTATCTCCTGCCCACCCAACAACAAGTCTACCCTTATCGGCCCCTCTATTTTAAGCTTTTCCTCCCCCTGCCCCTGGCAGCCTCCACCTAGGGAAACTATGGCCCAGCTGTGTGGTGCCAGCCGCTGGGCCAGGCCCACTGGCATAGTAGGGAACCCTCAAAGACGCGTGGGGGCACATCACTTTCCCCTGTATCCCCCTCCCCACATGATTTCCTCTTTCCCTCCTCCTGTCAATCCCCCAAACCTCTTCCCTTTCCCTGCCTTATTCTCTCCTTCTCAGCCACTCATCAACCTACCTTTTATCTGCTTCCCATCTTTAAATATATTTATTATTTATTTACTTCATTTATACTCTGTAGAGTTGCCAACCTCCAGGTAACAGCTGGAGATCCCCTGCTATTACAACTGATCTCCAGCCGATAGAGATCAGTTCACCTGGAGAAAATGGCCACTTTGGCAATTGGACCCTATGGCATTGAAGTCCCTCCCCTCCCCAAACCCCGCCCTCCTCAGGCTCTGCCCCAAAAGCCTCCTGCCGGTGGCGAAGAGGGACCTGGCAACCCAAATGCTCCACCTTTGTCCACAGTGGGGAATAAAGCAGTTTTCATCAGTCTCCTCTCCTTCTTTTTATCCACACAACGACCCTGTGAGTCAGTTTAGGCTGTGTCAAGAAATTGAGTCTTTCTTACCAGTTTCTTGTTCTTGGTTCAGGCTTTTGGGCCTACCTGGGAATTGTAATATATAGTTGAAATGGAAAATAACCGGCCTGTGGGAACGATTCAGCAGAGCTGTGACCTCTTGTAACTTAGATAAGGACCCCAAATTATACTCTGCCTCCCTAGTTTCCAAGGACGAATTTGTGGCCCGGCAATTCACACATTCGATTCAATTTGTAGAATTTATTGCTCGTCACCTGTGAAAGGATGGGACGGTCTTGGATTGCAGCCAACCTCCCTCCCTACCAATCGCTCTGGGACCCCTGGTCATTTGGTTAGTAACAGATGTACCCAATTAATTTAGATCATCGCCCATGATTCTAATTGGTTAATGAGCTCAGAGCATTTAGAAACTTTGGGCATAAAAATAGCAATTTTAGCCTATATGGCTGTGGAGCCTTGATGGCTAAGCTCTGGTCTCATGATCCAGCCTTTTGATGCTCTGACTGTCTTACAGCACAAACATGCTGTCTGAATCCTTTGGAAAACTCAGAGCTGAGTGGACTTTGTGCTGGAGGTTTTCAGTGGCAGAATGGTAACATCTCGATAACCTGAACTAATATCTTTTACTGTTTGGTTAGCCTTGCATCTTAGCTTTCTTGCTTTACTCTCTCTCTCACTGTCTCATGTTATTCTGAAGAATTCTTGTGCAATCTTAATAAACCACTTTAATCATATTTCTTGTGGTGTTTTAGTCTTCAGATTGGCTTCAATCTAATTCCACTTCCTATGCCTCATGGCTACACCTGCCAAGTAATTGTTTTGTGAAACTCACACTGCAAGTGGCCTACCTTGCAGGGGTGACTTTCATAGCTTTAATCCCAGGAAGGCTGGAAGCTTGCCCCTTGGCAGCTAACTGTTTGGGTAGCGCAAAGGGGCCGGTGGCAACTATGCTACTGAGGTGTGAGGATTCATACCCCAGGTGTTTGCGTAGTTTTGTATTTTGGCTGCCCCTAACAAGAAGTCCTGGTAACGGGCCTTCTTGATAGGCTGAAAGTATGTGACCTGTCCATAATCACCCAGTGAGCTTCCAAAGCAAAATGGGAATTCGAACTGGGGTCTGCAGACCCTGTTCTGAAGCTCTAACCACTGCACCACTCTGGATTTCATAGGGTGGCTGCCGTTGAACAGTAAGTAGCACGCAGCCAGGCCTAGTTGAGTCATGCAAGTCAGATGGTATCAAGTCACCCAGAGGTTGCTACAAAGCCTACGGTTGCCAACTTCCAGGTGGGACCTGGAGATCCCCCGGAATTACAACTGGACTTCAGATGACAGAGATCTGTCCACCTGAAGAAAATGGCTGCTTTGTAGGGTGGATTCTATGGCATTATACCCTGCTGAGGCTTCTTCCCTCCCCATACTTTGCCCTCCTCAGACGTCACCACAGTGAGTCGTCCTTCAAAGGCCAAAATAGGCCTGGAAAGGCCTGCCCCTTCCCCTGCCTTTTACTCACAGAAACTGAAGCCTGGAATGCTGTGGTTGCCTATCAACAGCTACTGAATCTGTTGCTTAAAGCTACAGGCACTCCTTTTATCATTTTTGAAATGATAAAAATGTTTTGTTTTAAAAAAAGGCTTCACATTTTCCTGCAAACCTAGGACCTTTTTCCAGTTTGTAGAAAGATCTGTCTTGCCCATTCACAGCTCAAGTAACCATATTTAAGTATCCAAAGATTTGGCCGACTTCTCTATTAGAATATAAGATAAAATGCTAGAATAGTGCTGTTGATTGGAGTTATCTCAATTTTTGTTGTCATCACACTAGTTTTGCTGTCTCTAAGTTGCATAAAAACATTAACAACTTAGTGTCATGTATGTATGAGCTTTAAAGATTCTCTGCTATGATTTAAGTAACCCCAAAGTAATGAGCACTCTAAGACTGGAATGTTAGACTATACTGTAACACTATACACGCAAACAGCTGGAGACCAATGATGTCTAGTCTCTTATAAACTACTGCCTTTGTCTAGCCACAGTTCTCTAAGGATATAAGCAAACAAAAATACCATCTATAGCTAAAAGTGATGGCAAACTTTACCCATCACACTGCTGTCCTGATGCTTTTTTCCAAAACCATTTGTGGATTAATTAAAACTCTGGAGAACTTTGAAAGCTTGCACACTTTTATGTGTTATTTATCCTACTTAATAAGTAGGATCATGTTTGGATTCTGCTTTGGAGCAGCACGGCTACCTGCAGCCTCTCATGTGACTATCATGAAAATACTTCCCACTGGTAAATACTGCTTGTAAGAGATCATCTGAATACGAGTAAAATTCAAAATCAGCTCTGCCTTCCAGTGTGCATAGAAGCTGGAAACAATTTAGTTAGCTATCTTCTGCCTGGGTACTTAATGAGGTTGCAACAACTTTTTCTTTCCTTCAGTTATTTTAACTCCTATGGCCTGGACTTTAACCAACAGTGTTCAAATTGAAAACAAAACTAGAAGAAGCTCTTGCCACTTATTATACATTATACTCCATTTTAACAGTCAATCTAAGATAACATTCCCAGTTTAATAGTCAAAATCACTAATGCATTTTACAATCTGCATTTCAGTTTAGAAACTGAATACACCAGAGTGACCCAGTGGTTAAGAGCAGTAGTTAAGTACAGACATTATTGCTGGAGCAATCTGGAAGTAAAACTACCCAAAAACTAAGCTATGGTAGGGACTCACCCACCCCATGGGATCTAATAGTAATAATTTTACAAGTACATTATTTTGGAATTTAGGGGCAAACTCTATGAGCCAAGACTTGCTTTCAGCATGGGAATGGTCATGGCCTCTCATTTTTAACAAGAACAATAAAACAATATTAGCTGGGCTAACAATCCGGCTGCTCATGCCTGCTCTTTGCATTTCATGGAGAACACATGATTAGCAATCTTGGTCGGTCTGCCTGAGCCCTGAAAATAATGGCCCCCTGGTGATAGGCAAAGGCAGAGAATCACTACATTCACCATTTTCTCCCACAAAGGAGCAACATTCTTCTTCAGTGCCATTGCCGCTGAGTGATCAAGCCTTTTCAACACAAGTTGTAAGAGCCGTGTGTCCCCCACCCCAAACTTTTCTATCCTTTTTCTGGGCCTTCATATCTCTAATTAAAGAATAGCTTCCTATCAGAATCTAACCCCCACCCAGCACTCCACACAAAGTTTCTCAGTCTTAATGCACTTGCATTTCCAGTTGGTTGTTCTGGCATCTTGAAATTCTTTCAGGAGTAATCCTAAGCAGGTCTACCTAGAACTATAAGTCCTATGTTCTTCAATTCCCATGAAAGTGTCCTTAGGATGGCAACCTTTTAGTGGAATCCTAAGAACATTTTTATGGGATTAAGCCCACTGTACAGATCTGAATAGTATTCCATAGTATTTCTGTGATTCTATAGGGCATCTTGGCCATCTTCTGGGCATGGAGTAGGGGTCACTGGGTGTGTGTGGGGGAGGTAGTTGTGAATTTCCTGCATTGTGCAGGGGGTTGGACTAGATGACCCTGGTGGACCCTTACAGCCCTATTATTCTATGATCCCAAATAGACTTGTTTAGTATAGCTCCCTTAGTCTACTACTTTATTATTTCAGCTGTTGCTCATGAATTCTTGGGCAGACTTCTACAAATGGATCCTTCCTGGCTTAGTCTCTCACCTTTCTCAGGGCTTGGTACTCTGTTCCCAGGGCTACAGCGCTTGGCTGCACAGTCCAGGGCTATCCAGTCCCTTCACGGCATTCATATCACCTCCAGCATCCTTGTCGGCACCCCAATTCCCCAACTGACACTTACCCAACTGTCACTCTCCCTCACCTGTCACTCACTCCCCAGCATTCTTTCATCTCCTTGGCAACCAGAACCTCTCGGTAGCCTGCTTTATCCTCATCTGGCCATGCCCAATTTAAAGTTCATTATTACAATACAATATGGTTGAAGAACCAAGGCAGGATAATTCCATCAAAGGCCAGCGTTGGTCAAGTGCCCCAGTACCTTAATTAAGCATGCTAACTAATTACTAGGCAGGGAAGGCGGCATGGTATAGCCCAATCCCGTCAGATCTTGGAAGCTAAGCAGGCTCAGTACTTGGAAGGGAGGCCACCAGGGAAGACTCTGCAGAGGAATGAAATGGCAAGCCACCTCTGCTTCTCACTTGACTTGAAATCCCCTTGATGGGGTTGCCATAAGTTGGGTGCCATTTGACGGCACTTTTACACGCACACACAACTAATTACTGATCCAGACAAAATCAAGAAATACTCTCCCGGTGGAAGGCAGCTAAGCACATGCTTATGTCTCCCAGTGAAGTCAATGGGAATTAATAAAAATTCTTAACCGCGAATGGATTATTTCCACACTTTTCTTTGGCAGCCCACGTTCTACGACCAGTAAGTCTAATGAGGCGGCCCATCAGCTTATAACAAGACACACTTTCTCTCTTTTTCTTCTAAAGGGCTGTGCCTGAAAAAGAACATATTAAAGTTTGCCACAAGGCAGACAACAAATCGGCCTAATCAGAAATACCATTTCACCTTTATCTGTCATGATGAAGTGGCCACGGTTAAAGCGCAACTCCTTGCTGCTGAGAAATTTGTTCTTTGTTAAACCAGTAGCATCGGGGTGAGGGGGGGGGGGGTAAGTAATGACACGTCTTTTTCTACTGTTCCGCTAACACATTTGATGTGTAAGCCAACATGAATACATTTCTTCTACTACGCTGCAATTATCCTGTAAAATGAAATCTCTGCGGCTCTGCCACAACGGAGCAGAGCGAGGCACTTCAATGCACGGCACTATGCTGATGTCAAGCAGGTCTCAAAAGGAAAGGCTTTAGGAAATTACAGC
The DNA here is from genome assembly GCF_029931775.1 of Euleptes europaea. NCBI lineage: Eukaryota > Metazoa > Chordata > Lepidosauria > Squamata > Sphaerodactylidae > Euleptes > Euleptes europaea. The sequence continues at coordinate 37,333,824 of NC_079322.1, forward strand.
CTAAAGTGGCAAAAAAGCTAACTTGAAAGGGGGTATTAATTATCTAGCCAACCTTAATGTAACTCTAACACATCGCTGTACGACACACAATCGCTAAGGACGCAGTCCACCAGTGTGTACGCAGACCAGCATTGGTCAGCGCAGTCGCCCCGACTCCCCTCAACCCTAGAAAATACAACCGTAACTTGGGGTTCAGATACCACACAGGCCAAACGCAGTCAGTAAGAACAGCTTCCAAGACCAACCAGGCTAATGAAGAAACTGTAAGCCCTTACATCCAGGAGATGCAAGCCCAGAATGCCTTGCTCTAAAGAGAGGCAGTTCTAGTTTGGGAGCCAGTGTGGTGTAGTGGTGGTGGTGTAGTCAGTGTGGTAAGAGTGGTGGTTTGGAGTGGTGGATTTTGATCTGAGCAGTGGAGGCTAATCTGGTGAACTGGATTTGTTTTCCCACCCCTCCACATAAAGCCAGCTGGGTGACCTTGGGCTAGTCACACTCTCTTAGCCCCACCTACCTCACAGGGTGTCTGTTGTGGAGAGGGAAAGGTGATTGTAAGCCGGTTTGGTTCTCTCTTAAGTGGTAGAGAAAGTCAGCATATAAAAACCAACTCTTCTTCTTCTTCTTGTTATAAACACAGCCAACACCTGGTGCATGGCTTGTGGCCCATTCAGTGACTCACAGTAAGGAGAAGTAAAAGGGCTGCACCAGTCACAGGAGATAAAAAAATAAGGCAGATGGTGCAAAATAGGTAAAATATATTTTACTGCTCAGATAAAATTCCCTAATAATAAAACATATTTTTAACCTATTCTGCACCATCAGCCTTGGCCTTATTATTTTTATATCTCCAGTGTCTCACAGTGCCTTCCTAAGCAGAGTTGCACCCTTCTAAGTCCTCTGAAAGTCAAGGGACTCTGCTTAGGATGGCACTGTCACTCTTCAGGTACAGCATACCTGGGCTTGGCTACTGAAGATTCCAGGGTATACATCAGAACCAGTGTTGTGTAATGGTTAGAATGTCGGACTAGGATCTGGGAGACCCGCATTTGAATTTGCTATGGAAGCTCGCCAGGTAACCTATGGCCAATCACACACTCTCAGACTAACCTACTTCACAGGGTTGTTGTGAGAATAAAAAGCAGGAGAGGAGAATGATGTAAGCAGCTTTGGGTCCCCTTTGGTGAGGAAAGCTGGGTATAAGTGAAATCAATAAAATAAATAACAACAAATAAATAAACCAGTACACTGCAGTCATCTGTAGATTATCTAACTAGCAAGAGAAAAGGCATTAAATGATTATCTGCTAAGATCAAAATAGACAACTTCATCTTTTTAGCCATAGGCTTAACCAGCACATCAAATTCATAAAGATTGCAAGTCTACACATGAAAATCCCTTACTTCGGAAAATGTGTGAGGATTAGTGTCCGTTTCTCAGGAGGAAGCTTGTCTTTTTCCTGCCTAGCGTGTTCTAGAAGTTGTCGTCTCATGACGGTAAAGACGGAGCGTAGCAGTGTTCTTCCAAAAACTTGTGTGGTTTCATATCGAGGTAGACTATCACAAAACTGGGGTACATTGCAGTAACACAGCCATCTACCAAGGAGCAGGGACATAAAAATAAGAGATAGCCAAATAACCCAAGCTAAATATGAAAAAGATCTCATTCTATAGTCTAATAACTATTTATTTATTTACATCTTTCTTACATTTCTACGCTACCTTTCTACCCCAATAAATAAAATATTTAAATATAGAGGTTTAATAGAACATATAAGCACATAAACACATAAAAGCACACAAAAAGGGAGGAGTTAGTGAGGAAATTCAAAGCCAAACAAAAAGTCTTCACCGGCTGGTTGAAGACAACAATCAAGGGAGAAGGGCAAATCTCACTGGTAAGGGAGTTCTAAAGTTTCTGCATCACAACCAAGAAGACCCCGTCTAGTGAGATGGTGGGGGCTCCCGAAGTAGAGTCTCCAAAGTGAATGGGTTGGTCCATATGGGAGAAAACAGTATGCTAGCCCCAAGCCATATAGGGCTTTAAAAATCAATACCAGAACTCTGAATTGGGCCTCGAAGCAAATTGGGAGCCAGTGTACATGGAACAAGACTGCCATGTAGGGTTTCCAGGTCCCCCCCTGGATACCGGTGGGGGATGGGGGTACGGTTGCCAGATCCAGGTTGGGAAACTCCTGGAGATTTGGGGGTGGAACCTGGGGAGGATTGGGACCTCAGTGGGACACAATGCCATAAAGCCCACCCTCCAAAGCATTCCATCTGTAGTCTGGAGATGAGCTTTAATTCCGGTGGATCTCCAGGTCCCACCTGGAGGCTGGCATCCCTACTGCCATGAAATGATATTAACTATCCTCTTTACAACTATTTGCTCCACTGCACAAGCAATGCTTCAACATCTTATCCTACAGAACAGCACTACAGAAACTCCAAAAATGTTAAACTGTATATTCACAATCAGTCCAATTAAAGGGTGTGTTTAACAAAAAAAAAAAAAAACCCTGTCAGAACATGTCTACCATTAATGACTTATTATATATATAAAAAAATACTAATCACATATGGGTTAGAGGTTCATAGGAATAGAATCATGGCAATATTCTAGCCCTGTTCTCTATCACCTTGGACTATAGCATGTGTGTGTATGACGTGCCGTCAAGTCGCTTCTGACGGCCCTATGAATCAGTCCTCCAAAATGTCCTATCGTTAACAGCCTTGCTCAGGTCTTGCAAAATGAGGGCTGTGCCTTCCTTTCTAGAGTCACTCTGCTAGGAGTTTAGCCTCTTGACAGAGTCTAGACCCCGTATGATATTTCTCCCAGCTTCGCTGACACACATAAACCCTCTCGCCACATTAAGGTGTGCATCCAAAAGGGGGGACTATAGTAGCTGAAGATATATCCAGCCCATGAGCCAACCGAGGCAGAAACCCCCCGCTCTCAATCTGGGATGGCGAGCCATAGCCCGGCCCAACCAAGTGACATTTATGTCATATCGGCCCTCGTAGCAAATGAGTTCAACATCCCTGTGTTATGGCATGCCTTACTTTGTAGATCATATAAGCTCAGTAAAGCCCAATAGAGCTCACATACCCTCCACCCCTGCACACAGCCAATTAATGCATAATTTTCTGCTCTCGTGGCACACTTCATGGCACAAATCTAACAAAATACGTTTTGTGCATTACCTACAAACCTGGTATCCAAACGATGAATTAACTGCTATTCACATTCCTGGCTTGCAGAAAATGTAAAAGCTGTAATTTTACAACAAAACAGCGAATTATGGTTCCCATGAAGAGGAAATCATGTGTTACCACCTGCATATAAAGAAGGAAGGAACATGCAAGCCCAAGGGTCTTCCAGGCTCATTCATGTAGTTACAAACCGTGGCTTTCTGTTATATTTGAAAGAGCCAGAGCATTGCAAGTGGTCACCAAACTGATCTGCAGTAATTGCATAAGATACATGTAAGATCCATAAAACAAAACACTGTTACCTCGTATAATTAACTTTATAGCCAGCAATGTCATCATTAGGTGACCTCTGCCTTCGTTGGGAAGGAGTCTCCAGATGCCAATAGTTGATACGATTTAGAAACATTTTAGCCAATTCGTCTATTGTTTGTCTCTCTTTTGATGGTAGGTGACTAAATTTGTATTGCACAAAATTATTAACGCCCTTTAAGAAGAGATAGAAAGGATAGGCAATTAAGATAATTAGTAAACCAATAGTATACCTATATGGAGAACTAGGCTGCCAAAACATTATCACTATTATAAATTCTGTGTTTTCCACCCTCACCCCCCATTATATTGTTGGGGTTTGATTGCTGCTGGGAATCCAGTATAGGTGCCTCTCTGCTTCTGTAAAATGGAATCAACATGACTTGGGACAGTAATCCTTACAAAAAAAGGGAAGGATTAATTTACCCATTAGATGACACACTTACATACTTTCACTGATGATCTTGCCAAGAGCAGTCAAGATTGTTTGACAGACACAATTCAGCTACAAATAGATTTTAGATGCATGATAATCAACTTTGTCTTTAGGAAGAGATACCACAGAAGTAACCAGCTAGGAGGTTCCCCTTTAATAGCCAGTGGTGCTCAGTTGTGTCTCAGTTCTTCTTTTGGCATCTGAATGCACCTCTAAAGGCTGTGAATTCAGAGCGCGCTCTCAAACCAAGCTGCAAAACATTAAGACTACTTCGCTTGAGGAGTACTGATTCAGTCTGATTCAGTTCGACGGAAGTCAATGATCGAAGCACAGAGGCAAGTAACAGAGTTTCCACTACTGTGCCAAGTGCTCCGCGTCCATAGCCAACAACAGGAAAGCCTCGCTTTTGCATATGAATCTGATCTGCCATCTCTTGCAATAATTTCAGTGTAAACAAAACGCCACTGCTGGCTTATAAACTGCAAATACAGTTTTCCATTGGAAGACATGATGGGTCTACCCAGTTGCAAATAGGTACTTAATCTTCCCCACAAGCCACGAACAGCAGCGCAGTCCCAAGCAAGAAGACTACTCTTATTTGTTCAGCACACAACAAATATAGATAACCAAATACCTAACAACAATGGTTACCTTTCTGAATCAGGACCTTGTTTTCTAAAGATATCAGCTACCTACCTAGGGGTCTTGTAGTGATACAAATTGCTATCATCTATTGGATTCCTTTTAAACTTCATCTTTTGTATTGCTAATGGTGGATTTTTCCAATTTACAAGATGCTTTTTCCATCCAATTTCCAGGGGCACTGAACTAAAGAACAAAGGGCTCTCTGCAGACATGTACAAAAGAATACATTAAAAATAATACTACTTGAGCTAAAGAGAATCATTATACATTTGACGAAAGTGCAAGCTGAAATCTGAAATGCATGCAATAGATTCACAATGCCCACTTGCATGAAAAAGAAGAACACTGTCCTCAGGTGAACCTTTAGCAGTCATCTTACTTTGCTTTCACACAGAGAAATTATGGTCCTATTTTAATAAAGTTCTTGATTTCCTTTTAAAGCTCCTGGATTTTTTTTTTTTAATAAAAAAAGATGCCAGTGAAAAGCAAGAGCATGGTAGCGCTATTTGCCCACGTAGATATTTTACCTGTTCAATACTAGGCTTCTCAAATGGGGGACTTTCCAAAGATCCTTCTACGACAGGTTTCCCCATCTGTAATATGCACTTCCTCAAAAGCTGTTGGAAAAGTTAAAAAAAAAAAGTTTAATGACTATATGTTAAAACTGACATTTTAAAAATATAGAATTTTTAGTCTTGCAGAGATCATGATTTATAGTGCAATCCTATGTAGAGTTACTCCGGTCTAAATCCATTGAAATGTATGGACTTAGGCTGGAGTTATGCTCTTTAGGATTGCACTGTTAGATTGCCAGTATGCATTAAAAGCAAACGACGCACCCTCCTTTTAGAAACTGAAAAACTATCTGGGATATCTGGACCCGATATGGACAAGGTCATGAGCTTCTATTTCATAGCAGAAGTAGCTAATTTCTGCTTCTGCTTTCCCCACTTCTTTGTAAACAGGAACCAATATGATTCAGAAGGCCATGGTAATAGAAGAAAAAGCTACTAACTCTGATAAAGGTACCAAAGAAAGCAGATAGCAAAATGGAGCTGTGTTGCAGTTCAATCCTAAACAGAGTTACACCGTTCTAAACCCATTGACTTAAATGGGTTTAGAACAGTATAACTCTAGGATTACACTGCTTCTCAGCAACTACTAAGGTTACCTACAGAGTGAAGGCACTGTGTATCCTCTAATGGGAGGGTCCAGCCCAGAATTATGGTACTCAGAAAGTCTGGAAAGATGGAAGATGACCTATTGTTCACCGTTTTTTAAAAAGCCAACCAATGTCTTGGAATTTATATGCAGGATAACAGCACAGAAATTGTCTTGGAAAACAAAAGACACAACTTGCCTTGAACAAGTAGAAATAGACTTGTTTAGTGTCAGCATCTTCTTCTTTATGGACACAGGTGAACAGATACTCCACATCCAGCACAATTCCCAGCAGCCTGTTCATTTCTTCTTCAGAGACATTCTCCAAATGGGAAACGTGAGCAGCTAAGAACAAACAAAAACAAACAAACAAACAAAACCCCAAAGCTGACAGCAAAGGGACTGAGGCCATGGCCTGTGTCAGGGATAGCCCACATGCTGGATCTGGCCTATGAAGATATTTTATTTAGCCCCTATCAAAGTGTAGCTAAAGTGTCACTTCTAGGAAAATCACCAGTGCACCTATATTTTTGAAATGGAAGTATTCATTCTCCCTGTAAATTCCAAATGATTATTATCAGATCTTCCTCTTGTTGTGTTAATCCCAAACCTTTCTATTTAACAGCAAACACAGGATTACCTGTTATGCTAAGTAAACTATACAATAGGGCTCCAGGAATACTGAAGCCCTTTTCTTGCTCTAGGAGTCCTGTTGCACAGAGTGGTAAATTGCAGTACTGCTGTCAAATTTCTACTCATGACCTGAGTTCGATCCCGATGGAAACTGGTTTCAGGTAGCCGGCTCAAGGTTGACTCAGCCTTCCATCTTTCCGAGGTCGGTAAAATGAGTACCCAGCTTGCTGGGGGTAAAGTGTAGATGACTGGGGAAGGCAGTCCATGACAGGGGAAGGCAGTAGATGACTGGGGAAGGCAGCAAACCACCCCATAAACACAGTCTTCTTAATAAGTGTTGTGATGTGATGTCACACTATGGGTCAGTATTGATCTGGTGCTTGCACAGGGGACTATCATTACCTCTTTTCCTACCTCTGGCAGCCTCATCAGCCTGGATTAGCCCAAGCTTGTTAGATGTTAGGAACTAAACAGGGTCAGCCACGGTCAGTACTTGGATGGGAGTCCACCAAGGAAGTCTTGGGTTGATATGCAGAGGAAAGCAATGACAAAGGACCTCTGCTCCTCTTTTGCTTTGAGTACCCCATGGTTGGAGTCACCATGAGTTGCTTGTGACTCAACGGCCCATTCTTCTTCCTTGCTCTACTGTAATTACCTTTGCATTCCTCATTGCAATGAATAGGTCTCTCCTGCTTTTCCGCAATATGCTTTTAACATGCTCCATTGTTGAGAGCACAGCAAGTGGTCTCTGATTGTTTGTACCGAAGGGCTGTGGCTATATCTCCACTATGCAAAGAACAGAATATGAGAGATTTCTGGATCCGTGCACAGATACTGGCAGCTGAAGTACTTGGTTAACTGGTTACTCTGTGAAGAACTACAGATCCTATGTCCCAAAACCTGTACCAAATGGCAAAGTCAGTCTGAGACTTCTTAACAGATTCCCTCCTCTAATGCATTTAAAAGGTAAAGGTCATTACTGACCCATGGAGTGACATCACATCCTGTCATAGATAAAAAAGACTATGTTAACGGGGTGGTTTGCCATTGCCTTCCACAGTCATCTACATTACACTGTCATCTACCCCCAGAAATCTGGGTACTCATTTTACCGACCTCGGAAGGATGGAAGGCTGAGTCATGAGCCGGCTACCTGAAACCAACTTCGGGATTGAACTCAGGTCATAAGCAGAGCTTTTGACTGCAGTACTGCATCCTACCACTCTGTGCCACGGGGCTCCTTTACAACTCCGATATCTGTAGAAGAGTCCATCATCTCAGGAGTCGCCTTATTTGCTGAAAGACATGATTCAACTCAGTGTCATCAGTTTGTCCTTGTGGATAAAAACACATCAGCCCCTATTACTAATGTTATATAGGTACTTGCACTGCTTTGTTATTTTATGCTGGCCAATGGCTGTAACAATAAATGTAATGTACATCAGCCCCTACATAAAATAACTGGTTCAAAGTTCTTTACGCCAACAAAAAAAACCCTTCATTTTACCAAGCCTAGTAGTATGTTCATGAAAACTAAAGAACAGTAAATGCATCAGTGTTGTAATAGCTTAATAAATGGCACTTATAACTGTCTAACAGCAGGAGGCTAATTGGGAAATTAGTTACACGGTCATTTTAACGACAGCGTGGTTTGAACTGTGACGGCACTTTTGTCATCAGCTATTGCCAACAGTAAAGAGGGAGAAGGAAAAAAAACAATTAAACATTTCTCTGCCTGTGATTCAAGGTCCTTTTCTCCCTGTAGATGTAACTAATTATATCTCCCTCCATTGTATTAGTGGACCTGTGCTATTACTAAGAAGCCAGCCTGCCATCTACAGTGTATACACCTACTTTTCCTCTTCCACAAAAACAACGGGAAGATTTTCTCAGATATTTTGCAACCAATATCAAGCTAATAATAAACTATGCTATAATTTGGCGAATCGTTTGTGTTTCGGGCATCACAACAATCAATTCTACCTTGGTTGTTCAATCTGTGTGTCTTGAGTGTATTGTTCTAGAACGCCAGCTCAATTTTGGAAAGCGCTACACAGCTGCCCCTTTCAGTTCTGCTGAATTGCCAGCTAACAAAAAAACAACCAGCAGCAATTAATTACATGGTCAAATCTTTGAACCCAGTGCCTTGCCCAGATTATCATGATCATGTGTTCAAATAGTGTTCAAAGTATCCCCCACCCAAAGACAGCTGGTGAATTTAAAATTCCCTATTTCCTTTTTAATTTTGTGTTAACATCTGTGTACAAGAGCTGGTATCATTGGGGGTTTACCTGCTTTCCTGATTTTGTAGATTGTAGCCTGCAAACATGGACAGCTGACTCACAATGCATTCCTAAAAAGACTTTCCTGGGATTAAGCCCCATCGAATAGACCTGAATAGGATTCTGAGTAGACCTACTTCAGACTGCTCTCTCAAGCACCTTAGTAAAGTAAAGATGTTCCAATATTCTAGATATTCTAGAGGGACCAAATCCACTTGTCCCAGATGGAGTGATGTCAGCTTTTCCAGAGCAGGCTAAGAGCTTGGGGGTGCTCATGGACCCCGCCTTGCTGTTTGAAAAGCAGGTTGGCCTGGTGGCCAGGGAGCACCTTCTATCAAGTGCATCTGATTGGCCAACTCTCTTGCTACCCAGACTCAGCTGATCTGGCATATGATGACCCATGCTTCTGTAACCTCACATTTGAATTACTGCAACATGCTCTATGTGGGGCTGCCCTTGAAGACAATATGGAAACTCCAACAGGTCCAGAATGTGCCAGCCTGACTATTGCCAAGGGCTAGCCACCAGGAATATACGTTGCCCGTTTTGAAACAGCTACATTGGCTGCCAGTCTCTTCCTGAGTTCAATTCAAGGTGCTGGTTATGATCTTTAAAGCCCTTCATAACCTGTGACCCACTTATTTGAAGGACTGTCTCCTTCCATATGTCCCTGTGCACTAACTATGGTCATCAGTAGGGTTGCCAACCTCCAGGTGGCATCTGGAATTCTCCTGCTATTATAATTGATCTCCAAACGACCAAGATCAGTTCTGGAGAAAATGGCTGCTTTGGAAGGTGGACTCTATGGCATTTTGTACCCCCCAGATCTCCAGGTATTTCCCAACCCAAAGCTGGCAACCCTAGGACTTGTCAGACAGCCATCTGTTGGCTATCCTACCACTCAGGGTGTCCCATCTGGCATCGACCAGGGCTTTTGAGGCGTTTTGAATGGCAGGCATCTTTTTTTGGGCGAAGAGAGATTTGGGATTTGCCATTTTATTTTTGGTTTTAACAGAAAATTTTTAAACTATTATTATTATTGAACCACGAGGAAAGGTGGGATATAAATTGGTTCTTGTAGGTTATCCGGGCTGTGTGACAGTGGTCTTGGTATTTTCTTTCCTGACGTTTCGCCAGCAGCTGTGGCAGGCATCTTCAGAGGAGTAACACTGACCTTCAGTGTTACTCCTCTGAAGATGCCTGCCACAGCTGCTGGCGAAACGTCAGGAAAGAAAACACCAAGACCACGGTCACACAGCCCGGATAACCTACAAGAACCAATGAACTCTGACCGTGGGATATAAATGTTTTAATAAATAAATAAACAATATAGATCATTTAGCAGCATGAAGAAACTCCTTTTTTCTCTTGGGGTTGATTCACACATGCATGTACAAAGCAGGAGGGTTTCTGGATTTTTTCTCCCAGTGGAACATTTTTGTTTTATTTAAGTGGGAAACTGTATTCATAAACTGCTTAATTTGTGATGGCTATTCAAACATACAACTCCTTAACCAAATCCAGATACAAAACCAAGAGGACACAGCTATTATTGAATGGGCTCTGTTTTCCCCAATAAAGTTGTTTTCAGGAGGACCAGAAGTCTGAAAAACAATTTAAGTTATTTGACTTATTATTACGATCTTCTGGTCTCATGAGAATTCCAACAGGAATTAAATGCAAAAGTGTAAGAATTTTCTGATGAGCCTGAATAGAGATGCTGGGGGTTAAAAAATATTCAAGACCTTTTAAAAGCCAAAAATTCAGTTTGTACCATTATGTGCTGCCCTGCCCAATCACAGTACCAAAACGAGTGTTGGCCATAAATGAAAAAATCTAGTTTAACCTGTTTTCATTTATATTTTGCACTAATTCCGTTTTTTGTCACTTTACCCTTACTTGTTGTTCACTGTCCTCAATTTGGAGCACATCACTGAAACTGAGAGTTGTGAAAATGTGTGCACAATGTGTGTTTTTTTATTAAACGTATCACGTTAAATTAAAATCAATTAAAATTCAAAGCATCAGTTTGTTTTGTAATTTACTGCTGCTTTCCCCCAAACCTTTTGATTAAAAGTCAAGCTCTGATTTCAAATAAACGGACTGAAATTGCAGAAGGTGAAAAGCTACCAAACCTACCGAGTGCATGATTACAGCTGCGACACGGCTCAGTAAGACACACGACTGCCTGTTGCAGGTCTGCCCTGGGTGGAGTAGGAGGTGGGTTAGGGTTTTTCCAGCCATTGCATTTACAAGATTCTTCAGCCTGCGATTAGAAAGGGAGAGGAGAGGGGGAAAGAGGAGAATTCCATGAATTTTGGCAAATGCAAACATCTGGCGCATCATCACTAATGTTCATAAAGTAGCGGCTCTGTATCGCTACAACGTAATCATTCTGTTACTGTAAATACACAAAACGAAATGAGCAGCCATAACTTATAAAGAATCGTTTCCTACGGTCGTGTAAATATTAGCAGTGGAAGAGATATTGGCCGAGAAAATTGGCAAGGCCATTCCCCTAATGAACCAAACATTACCCCTGCATTTCTTAGCATAGGGTCCAGTGCACCTAACCACTCATGCTATAGAAGACAGTGGTTTCTATTGCTGGAATGATGGTAGACATAGGAAATGCTTTAACATTTAAATGGAATATATCATGAACTTTACCAGCAAATTTTTTCATCGCAGATGAGATGTGCATGCAAGACCATTGCTGCTGAAATAATGCAACAGCTTTAACATCACTGCAAAGTACTGCTTCCATTAATTCTGAAACAGCCTGTATAATACTGTATAACTTGTGTTCGTCATGTACTATTGAGCATAACGTTTCTATTGTGTGTGTGTAAAGTGCTGTCACGTTACAGCCGAGCAGTCATGACATGTATCTGGTCCTACTACTATGCAGGGGGAGGGAGCCTTTTCATTTAGCAATGCATACATTTTTTACCATCCAATATAAATATTTTACAAGTGCTGGGATTTGCAACCTGTCAAATGGCAGAATAGAAAGTACCGGGAAACTACTAAAGCAACACTTCTCTGTGGTTTTTTTTTTTTCATTTTAAAAAAATTGCAGATATACCATGGCAAGTCTGTTGCTCACGTTTATCTGTCCTCAGTATGGACTACATAATCTACATAAACGCTTGTGTGTGTCCCCCGCAACACACACACAAGTATTCCTGTTTATAAGCAAAAATCCTGGGGAGGGTCACAACCAATATCCATAAATATTAAGCTGGGATTTTATAAATCTATCAAACATAGACAACTCTGCTCCTGTGACCCTGTGACATAAACATAATGTCATAAAGAGAGCACAACATCCGACAGGCTGTGCTGTATTTATGACACAAACTTAAAATCCATAAAGGCTGAGTAACCACACCAAACCATACTGTTGCACAATAATTAGCGTCAAGGATGCAAACAAACAGATGCATGATCCTTGTCATCGGCAGAGCTGAACTGCCAAGAATTAATTCCAGCTCTCCCTCCCACAGAAAAAGAGAAAAGCATTTTGAATGACAGGCGGTTTTTGTTGCCACACAGTTGTTCCTTCCGGCTAACTCTTCCCAAACAAGTGATATTTAACTGACAAAATTCCAACCCCACCCTCCCTCTCCCTCGACTTAATGATATTTTAATATCTTCATAAAACACTAACTTGCTATTTAATTGTCCACAGTTGTTTAAGTCTGGTAAAACACTCCAAAATGTCAACCAAAAACCACCACCACCGCAACTTGTAAACATCCTTTTAAAGGGAAGAATTGTGCTGGTCTGACTGTGGAGGAAATTTCGTTAACACAGGGACCATCACAACTTCCAGCCTATTTCAGACAAAGAAAAGATTCACGGGAAGTCCTCCTCTGTCAACTTCAAGGGATCCTGGATCCAAGCTATTTAGGGCTTTAAAAGTTAATAATACTAAAACAACAACCACAAGTAAACTGGGAGGCAGCACAGTTCTTCCTTTATCGTTTATGTCACATACTCCCGCCGGCTCACAGCTGCTAAGAAGGTGGCAAGAACATTTTGAACCAACGGAATCCTTCGGAACAGCCTTCAAAGGCAGCAAAGAGCGTTCAGATCAAGTACATCTTGCCGAAGCGTATGCCTTCTGTTCTTGACCCCAGCATGGCAAATATTTTTGCACAATAGAGAACACACATTCCTCGGAAGCTTAAATTACATCCTGTTGAGTGGCTTTGAGACTTTTGCAGTGTGTGTCCCCCCCACCTCCCGACTGTCTCATGCAACTTGATCAAATGTCACTCCTCTGCTTTTCATTAGAAAAGAACATATGAAATTACCTCCTTGAGAATTTAGAGCGCTGAGGTGGGGAATCAACCGAAACATATAGTTCTCCCCTTAGCTAGAGTGACTAGAATTATAATAATGTTTCCTCTTTGTTAGAAGATTGGTGGTTACAGCCAGCATTGAATAAGGTTTGTGGAATACATAAGCGCCCCTGAGCTTGGATCCCTTGGTAGCTCTCTGTTGTGTGAAAAGATTTCCATTAGTGGAATGGGAGTTCCTCACCTCCCCCTTCTGCTGTAGCCCAAAATTATCTGAAATGTTGCTGGGGGGGGGGGGAGGACTCCCAGGAACAGAATGTGGGGGCAGTTGGAAAGGGGGAAACCAGCAAAATGGCTCCCTTCTTCAATTACCACACATTTACCATGGGATCCAAGCCAATGTCTTTATTTGTTACTTTTTATACAATATGTATAGGTATTGTAGGCACTTCGGAGGAACTAAACGTTACCTATGACCTGGAGCTGCCATTGAAAATGGCTTCCTTCAAAACAAGTAGGATCACTTACCCATAATTATATCAAGAATTTCTCATCCCACCTCACATAATTGGAAGCAGCTAGCAAAGGAATGCATGACATGCTGACACCAGTACTCATAAGCATTCATAAACTTTCTTGGAGAGGTGGCTCAACACCAATAATCATTTTTAGTGGAAACCCTGTGTCCACTAAACATGCTCTTCCACCCTCAGACACAGATGTGAATGCATCATCCCAATGCTCCACTATTATCTGGTTTGTGGATCACAGCCCAAAGCATCCCACTGTTGAGTGTGTTACTTTTGAATCAGACTATTATGGACAGATGTAGGAAACTCAGGTTCATCTGGTCACTGGTGGTAAAGTGGAATTCTATGGGAAAGTTACTATGAATCATCTTGCAAATTCTGGTATAAATTCTTAATTTTTTCAAATGCATGTTACTGGATAGATGGCTTTACCAGATACACCAATGTCTTCTGTGCTTTTGTAAACCACAATAGTTCTTTTCCCCAAACCAGAAAGAAATCCAGTACTGGACGAGTTGTTTTGTAGAATTTAGTAATTCACTTCAGTATCATTATACAACTTAGTATTATTAAATTCCCTGAACCAAAACGCTAATCAATGAGGAGTCCAGGATGTAGTGACTCAGTCTGTATTGGAAAATACATAACTATGGATTAGTTTTATCATGAACATTTTTCTAATGACACGTTTTAGCCCACAGCATGGATTGCAGATTATATACACTACCAAAGATCATTGTTATTAATGTATATATTTGACACATTGGATGTTTACTGCCCTTTCTTCAAATAAATGGTAAACAACAAAACACTAATATTTAGGAACACTAAAGTTCCGCCGGTGATCCAGAGAACTACATGGAAGTTGTATGCATGGAAGGGATAGACTTGATCAGGGGATTTTAAAAAAGTTGGTGATGATGATACAGTACCAGGGTGGAGTGGGAAATGCTGTTAGGGACAAACTCAAAAAGCTCCATGTGTGTGATGATGGTGACCTAACAGAGTTCTCAGGATCATAATCTCTGTATAAAGGATGTACCTCAGAGAACACACACATGTAGCTGCCTTATACTGAATCAGACCACCAGTCCATCAAGGTTTGTGTTGTCTACTCAAGTGGAGGTCTTTCACGTCCCCCTGATCCTTTTAACTGGAGATGCCAGTGATTGAATCCGGGACCTTCTCCATGCCAAGCAGATGCTCTACCACTGAGCCATGGACCTTCCCCACCTCTGTAGCTCAGGACTTCAATGTCTTTTAATAAAGCCTAGCATATTACAGTGGTTTATAATTACTGAGGTTTTCAGTTTTCATTCTGGTAAGAGACACATGGCTGCTGCATCATGACTCATGATCTAGAAGTTCCTGGTTTAAAACGCTGCTGAGCCATGAATTTGTCAGCTGGCTTTAGGCAATAATACTGGTATACTTTCATGGTATTTGTATGGATTACATCACATACTGTATTTGTAAGTGTACACACAATGTGCATTTCATGTACTGCTGAAACAGTACATGTGCATGGATGCTATAAGCTTGTGGGCAAGCACACCTAATTAAACAAATACATAGAACCAGGAAGTCAAGAGGGGGTACAGCTGCCTGTTGCAAATACACTCAGAGGCAACTTGATTTTAGCTACATGTGTACAAACTGTCCTGAAATAACATCATGAAATACTTTGGACACTTTGGAAAAGTGCTACAGATTTTAAAATTCTAGTACCTTTCCATTCAGTAACACAAGTGGAAGAAATGTGATTTCTTTTTTGCTACATCATCTTGGGTGTTAATCGAGGAATACTGTTTCTTTTCCCCTATGCAAGTATTTGCCCTAAGCTGGATGGCCCAGGTTAGCCTGCTCTCGTCAGATCTCAGAAGCTAGGCAGGGTTAGCCATGGTTAGTATTTGGATGGGAGACCACCAAGAAATACCAGGGTTGTTGTGCAGAGGAAGGCACTGGCAAACCACCTCTGTTAGTCTCTTGCCTTGAAAACCCCATAAGGGGTCGCCATAAGTCGGCTGCGACTTGATGGCACTTTACACACACACACATGCAAGTATTTCAAGCTAGAGTTCATCTGTGATGTGTGTCACTAAGCATTACTATAAATGTTCAAATGTATGTGTGCAGCATTCTAAGAACGTATCAGGGTTCTTATGGTTATTCCATTCATATTCTTTATGGCAGTTGATTTTCTGGTGAATACTATTTATATTATACTTAGCATACGTATGCTTATACTTAGCATAGATAAGCAAATTATTAAAATGAATGGAAATGGCCTTGGCATTGGACAAAATCCAAGGAAGGAAAACAGACGCTGGCACTGTTCCACAATCACTTGTACAACAGCCTGCAAAAGAATTAACACAGTCAGTGTTCCCTTGCTTTGGCTTGCGCAAGAGGCTGTAAGCTCCTGAAGAACCTCTTGTGTTAGTGAAAGGACATTGCTGGATTTCGCTTGTGTTCTCGCAAATGTTCTAGCACAACATGTAAAGTGGTCCTGGGAACAGAAAACATCTTTGTGGCTCCCCGGCACCGGCGTATTTGCCCCCACGCCAGAATCCGTGCCACTTTGTGCCGTAGCATAAAGTGCCGCGGGGTCACGCTGGCTCCTATGGAGCTTCCCTCCCCCCTTCAGGAATGCACGGTAAGTACCTAACAAAGTTGCAAAGATTTATTTCAAATACATTTCACCGTAATGATTGCTGTCAGACCAATAGGATGCAAAGAAGAATGAAACAGCAAGAGAGATAAACAGATAAACCAAAGGGTGTTGTGTGGCAAATACATTCCCTGCTATCTTTAAGATGACAAATGCATATAGAACCAGGTAACATACATGTGAACTCTGTTTTCATCCTACAGAATTCAAGCTTAATGGCTCTAAGAATTTTGAAAACTATAGAGGAATAGGTGCAAGAAAGCAAGGGATTTTAAAGCAACAATTTTTATGTGCACATCTTTTGCAGGCTTCACAAGTATTCCCACCAGTTCTTCCCACCAGAAAGAAAAACAACTGTCTCTTTTAACCCTAGCCTACATGGGAACAGCATGAAAGGAGATTTCTGCTTGCTGACTCGACATTCTGCCTTGTGTTTCAGCAAGATATTAAGCAAAGTATCAAAGGAGTATCACATTAAACTACGCCAGTCTCAGAGGAATGGGTTCCAGCCTTAATTCCATCAGAAAATGTAATTTTAAAAACTCAGGAGCCCTATTTACTCCCAACACAAATATTTAAGGTCGCTGAGACTGCATTGACTCCCTTGGACTCAGAAGCATGTAACTTTGCTTAGGGCTACAAAATAAAGCACAGTATGAATTACATCCTAGTAATACTTAAGATTACATTGTCAGTTGACTTCACACATCTTTGACAACATGCAATACAGAATCTCAGTATTACACCTGACTTCAGCCAAAAGGCCGAGTTTCCACACAGGAGTTTTCTGAGTCCTTTCCCCTGTCAGCCAGCATTTTTCCTAAACTTGTGCCCACCGCACCTTTGCAGGGATTTTAAAAAATCAACAAATGGTATAGCATTGTGGCATTGCAAAAAAAATTTTTTTTAACAAAAGAGCTCTTAAAAAGCATTCTGGCAGAGTGGCAGGGGAAATGGCAGGTGTAAGGGGTGGCGGAAAGGCAAATGCCACCAATGTGGGCGTTACCAACCTCAAGCTGGGGCCTGGGGTTTTCCTGGAATTACAATTTATCTCCAGGCTACAGAGATCAGTTCCCCTGAACGAAATGGCAGTGAACACTATGGCATTACATTTCCACTGAGCTTCCCCTATACTCCCCTTTCTCCAGCACTGCCCCACAATTTCCAGGAACCCTATCTGGGCAGGAGCTTTTAAAATGCACATCCAGACAATGTGATACGGCACTTGGATTCTGCTGCTCCCAAATAAGTTCATAGCGAAGCAGGTTTGGGAAAGAGTTTTCCGAGGACAGGGAAAGGATAATTACAGCACAGTGTCATGTGGATGCCCTGAAGAAGAAAAGTGATCGAAGTCTTGCAAAAACCATGTGGACGCAACCCTGATGTCCACGAATTTGAAGCAGTATTTCTGACCAATATGTGTGTGATCACGTCAGAATTATTTCAGTTTATGTTATTCTGCCAATGAATCTAGTCCAGTGGATCTAATTATTACCTAATCACCATATTATACTAACATAAAAACTACCAATAATCGTGAAAACAATGGTTGATCCTCAAACTATTACTTTGCCTCGGCTGAACACAGTGACCACCAGGCAGCTAATTCTATGAGTGTTTCCTGTGATGTTAATATCCTCTGGAAAATAGATTTCCGGTGCAACCCAAACACCTATTTGAATCACCATTTAGTTCAGACAAGTCACAAACCACAGATTAGGGTCAAAGAAGTTCTTGTCAAACACCCTTATAATGTGAAACTTCAAAAATACTCAAAATGTCTATAAGCTTTCTTTCAAAGTCTGAATCACCTGCCAGTGAGGTCTATATGACATGGATCTGCAAACTGTTGGCTCTCTTCATGCATGTACTCTGTAATAGACCCCTTTTCAAGATATATCTGTCTCAGTTACACACTGCATTACAGAAACCCCACTTAATTAGACATTTTTTAAAAGGCAGGGTGCAAAGTCACTTCTTTTCTTTTTGGGTTATCTCATCATAAGGTTTTTGAGGTATGAGATGAACAGAAGTGGTCTACCATCCCTTCTTCTGTGCAGTACTAACCAGGGTTAGCTGAAGTGCTGCCATTGTCTATGGAAGATCTTCCACCAGTGTCACCCTCTACTGCCGCTGTGCCAAGAAGCTACCCTTCATGGATTCATCTGTCCCCAGCAACACGGGAACTGTCAATTCTCTGATGATGAGGCCGTTGATTCCTGAAGGGGATGGATGCATCTTAGACTGGTGTCTCAGCTTTGACCATTCTGCCTTGAGTGACTCTGCTAGGAGTTCAGACTCTTGATGGAGTCTAACCTCCTGACACACTCAAAACTCCTCACCATTTTGGAGGTTACTAATTCCTAGGGCAGTGATGGCGAACCTTTTAGAGACCGAGTGCCCAAACTGCAACCCAAAACCCACTTATTCATCGTAAAGTGCCAACCCGGCAATTTAACCTGAATACTGAGGTTTTAGTTTAGAAAAAACAACTCATACGTTAACATCTTATGCTCACAAGCATAAGATGATCCAAACAAAGTAAGGAAAGCAATCCCAAGTGCTTTCATTGACTTAAAATTATTTGGCAGAGAATTCCACACATTAAGGATTTTATTTTCAGAACTAACTGTGCTATCCTTTGTCATCCATAAAATTAAATCATGGCAATGACTGACAAACACCATTTTCCCCATCTGCATTCTCAAAACTCTGCAGGGGGGCTTATTGTTGAGTTGTGCATCTGAGTGGCAAGTCCAAGGCAAAACCTCCCATTCACAAATAGACAACAACCCCCCCCCCCATGCAGTTTTGAGAATCTGGATGGGGGAAATGTGCATCTCAGTGGCAAGTCCAAGGCTAAACCTCCCATTCACAAATAGACAACAACCCCCACCCCCCATGCAGTTTTGAGAATCTGGATGGGGGAAATGTGCATCTCAGTGGCAAGTCCAAGGCTAAACCTCCCATTCACAAATAGACAACAACCCCCCGCCATGCAGTTTTGAGAATCTGGATGGGGGAAATGTGCATCTCAGTGGCAAGTCCAAGGCTAAACCTCCCATCCACAAATAGACAACAACCCCCCCCCATGCAGTTTTGAGAATCTGGATGGGGGAAATGTGCATCTCAGTGGCAAGTCCAAGCGAAAGAGCCGCCCGCTGCCAGCCGCCCGCAAGCCTCCCGCTGCCCCGCTCCACCTCAGCAGCAGCGTCGCCGCCCCACCCAGGCGCCGCTCTGGACCCGCCACCGCCCGCTCATGCTCGGCCCCGAGGGTTGCCCTGCCGGCCGCACCGCTATGCCCACCGAGTCGCCCCCACGACAAAGTTGGCTGCGGCGCGGCGGAAACGTGCGCCGAGGCTGCGAGGAGGGACGGAGGAGGGGGACGGGCAGCCAAGGGGGCGGAGGGGGGGCGGGGGCGACTCGGCAGGCGTAGCGGTGCGGCCGGCAGGGCAGCCTTCGGGGCCGAGCATGAGCGGGCGGCGGCGGGTCTGGAGCGGCGCCTGGGTGGGGCGGCGGCGCTGCTGCTAAGGCGGAGTGGGGCGGCGGGAGGCAGATGGCGTCGAGGCCGCGAGGAGGGGGTGGGGGACGGGTGGGGGGGCGGCTCCACGCGTGCCCATAGAAAGGGCTCAGCGTGCCGCTTGTGGCACGCATGCCATAGGTTCGCCAACACGGTCCTAGGGTCACCATAAGGTGGAAGTCACTTGATGGCACATAATACACACACACTCAAAGTGACCTCTTTACTTGGAATTTCAATGCAGTATTGTGCCTGGTTCCATTCACTTACAGTGCAATACTAAGCAGAGTTGTATGTGTGTGTTAAGTGCTGTCAAGTCGCTTCCAACTCATGGCGACCCTATGAATCAATGTCCTCCAAAACGTCCTATCTTTAACAGCCTTGCTCAGGTCTTGCAAATTGAGGGCTTCCTTTATACTATAAAGTGGTTCCCAAAGTGGGCAGTATCACCCCCTGGGGGGCGGTGGAATTACCTAGGGGGGCACTAAGAGGCAAGAGGGCAGCAGGGGGCGCTAGAGGTGGGCCCCTTCAACTGTGTTGTTCACTAATCTACAATAGATCAAGCTATGGCATTATGCTGGCAAGTCTGGGGGAAACTATCAGAATTTTTTTCTCCAGACTTTGAAGAGCTGGTACCACTGGATCAAGTTCATCAGTTTTGTTAAATACATTTCAACTAAAAAATTTTAATTTGCTTTTGAATACCTGTGCAATTAATTGTTACTGTTTTGAAATGTTATTGTTATTGTCTTCTTTACAGTGCATTCCTAAGGAGAGTTACTCCAGTCTAAGCCCATTCATTTCAATGGACTTAGACTGGAGTAACTCTCTTTAGGAATGCACTGTTAGTGAGTCATGCAAACCCCTATTTTGAATAATGATTTTTATAGGAAAGGGTAGGGGGTGCTGGGCTTGAGTTTGTGGAGCCAAGGGGGCGGTGGCCCGAAACGTTTGGGAATCACTGCTTTATAGAGTCAATTCATCTCTTGTTGGGTCTTCCTCTTTTCCTGCTGCCTTCAACTTTTCCTAGCATGATTGTCTTTTCCAGTGACTCGTCTTCTCATAATGTGATCAAAGTACGATAGCCTCCGTTTAGTCATTTTAGCTCCTAGGGTCAGTTCAAGCTTGATTTGATCTTATAAGCAGAGTTACCTGCTTCTAAATCCATATAAATTAACAAACTGATTAGGGCTGCTCTGCTAATCTGGCTTTCTTCTATTGTAATAAAAGCAAGATCTTGGGGCCCTGCTCTCTGGCTGCTGGGCTCTGACCCCATCAGGTTACCGATCAACCCTTTTCGTCAACCACAGGCTGCAGAATGAACAAGCCCAAGAAGTCCCCACCTCCTTCAGCTGTCAGCCTGTCAAACACGAAGGCTCTGTTTCCAAGACCAGGCAAGGAAGGGGAGGGGGACGGGCAGGAGGAGCTACAGCGGCAAATCCCCAATCGGATCGCTCAGCTCGCCTCCCCCCTCCCGCCCGCAGACAGGCAGGGCGCACAACTAGATCCAAATCGCTGGAATGGCTGCAGGAGGGGGGACCAAGAGGAAGGGGGGGTTGTTGATTCTTTAAGAACAACGCAGCAGGCGCCTAAAAGAGCGTCTGTCTCCCTGCCAGCCCCCGTGTTTACATGACAAGCAGCTGCAGCAACAGTTGGGCAAGCCAAGAATATAGTAACCACTGGCAGGTCCCGCTGGGTCCGAGTCTGGTGGTGCTGGGAGAAACCCAGGCGATCTCGCGCGGCCCCCCTGCCTCGTGCGGCCTGAAGGCCAGGGCAAGGTTTTACCTTGGATTTGCCCCATCTGAATTCTCAAAACTCTGCACAGGGGCTTATTTTTGAGTTTTGAGAATTGGGGTGGGGGGGGGGAAATGTGCATCTAGAGAGGGGCAAATCCAAGGCAAAACCTCCCATGCATAAATGGCCATAATTGCCATTTATGCACGGGAGGCGCACGTTTTCCCCATCCGAATGCTCAGAACTCAAAAAACAACCCCTATGCAGGGTTCTGAGGATGCGGATCGGGGAAATGTGCGTCTAGAGAGTGGCAAACCCCCAGCCCAAACCTCTCATGCATAAATGGCTATAGAGATGCCAGAGAGGGTGTGAACGGAGCGGGGACAGGCCCTTTCCGGGAAGGGCATTGGACAGGGCGGCGGACTGGAAACTGGGTCACTTGGAAAGGCCTGCAGGGGGAAGAACAGCACGGGCGAGAGGTTGCTATGGGAATTAAAAGGGTCAGGGCAACAGCGGAGAGGGGTGACTCAGAGAGCTACGTGGGGTTATTGCGCTGCCAAGGGACAGAACTGAGCCGAAGGGCTTGGCGCGAGAGGATTTGAGAGATGCGGTTCCGTAGGAGAAAGCAAGAGAACTGTGACCTGTGTTTTGGGGCAAGCGATAATTTAATGTCAGGCAGCTCTGAGACCTGGGTTTCATGCTCGGGTTGAGCCGCTCGGAAGGCTGGATGCCACTGAGCATGTGCAGAGCACATTTCCCACTGCCTTCCCTCACACACGTGGGAGCTGAGGATTTAAAAAGCAAGCCATCCATGCGCAGCCTTCTAAAACAAAGGGGGTGTATAGAATCACCCACGGATTTCCTGGAGCTGGATTTTCCCACTTTCTCCTCCTGCTACTGTAGTCTACTGAGTCGCCCCAATTTTGTTCTGGGGGTCTTCAGATCCACAGAACTAGTGCTGGGGGGAGGGGAGAATTGGGACATGCAGTGGGAGGGCGCCTCTGTCTCCCAAAGATTTAAGAGTCATTAGGTCTTTGAAACCGTGTGGGTCGGATACAGTTTAATTTCCAAGCAAATTTGTTCATAATACATCACTTTTAGTACTCGACTTGTTAACTATTCTGGGATATTGAGCGTCCCATCTTGCTAACACAGATCAGGCCCTCCGTAACACACATACAGTGCAATCCTAAACTGAGTTACAACCTTCTGAACCCACTAAAGGCGCCAACGGCTTTTTAAAAGATGCAACTGTTAAGTTGAGGATTGCACTTCCAGCAACGGTGTTGGGAGGAAATCCACCGCACTTGTATTCCCAGCAATGTATTAAGAGTTTGAAAACGTTATAAAAAAATACTGTTCGCACTTTCTATGTATTCCCACCGATGTATTAAGAGTTTGAAAACGTTATAAAAAAACACTGTTCGCACTTTCTATGTATTCCCACCGATGAATTAAGAGTTTGAAAACGTTACAAAAAATACTGTTCGCACTTTGTTTGGCCCCCTCGAGCTGTGAAGACGTCTTCCAACCATTTATAAGCCGTGGTATCCAAAAAAAACCTTTAAAGCGATGTATTTTATAACGTTTTCAAACTCTTAATACATCGCTGGGAATACAAGGGGCGGTAACCCCCTGGGGTCGGGAGGTCATCCACGGGTTGCAAGGTGCGCATCCTTCGCTCGTGGGAAAGCCTGCTGCTAAGATCACCAAGCGGGACGACCGGCGGGGGAGGGGAGACACGGGTCGGGCGGCCAGACGCCAGAGCCCCGTCGCAAGAGCCTCCCATTCACCCCGCTTTCTCATATATATATATATATATGAAGAAAATAATAAAATTTTTATATATTATAATAAAAATATATATAATTTTTTATTATTTTTCTTCATTTAATATATCAACATATAAATCAACATCTATTACTAAAATGGATAAAAATGTGATAAAAAACAAAGAATAATAGTAATTTAAACTTAAAATGACTTCCCCCTCACTCTCTTCCATCTAAAAATAAATTGTATATACTTTGGCTAACAGGATTAATCCACATATTATTTAATTAATATATACTTATCTTATCTTGTTAAAATTTGTTAATTCAGGACCTTAATGTAACCATAACACAAAATATATGAGAGGGATTAAATCAAAGAATATCCTTTAAATGGTCCCATTAATCATTCGCCCCGGCGGCACCCGCAAAAGGCGCCAGCGGGGATTCAGGGCGCCCCCTATCGGCAGCCGCGAAGGAAGGCGGCCGCCGCTGCTGCTGCGGCGGCGGCGGCGGCTCCGTCCTTTCTCTCTCTCTTCTCCGCCCCCCCCCCCCGAACTCCCCGGGCCGGGCGGGTACCTTGCAGGCGGAATAGACGCCCAGCTTCTCGAGCTTCTTGGCGCGGGGCGCGGAGCGGAGCTGCGCCTTCTTGCCCGAGATGCGAGCCGAGCCGGGGCCTCCTCCTCCGCTGCCGCCCGCGACAGCCGCGGGGCTCTCGGCGGCGGCGGCGGTGGTGGAGGCGGCGGCCGCGATCACCGCTCGGGCGGGCCCGCAAGCGGCCAGCCCTCCGGCGGCCGGGGAGCCCTGCTGCACCGCTCCGGCGCCGCCGCTGTTTCCCCCGCCGCCGCTGCCGCCGCCGCCGCCTCCTCCTGCGGCGGCCGCGGTCGCCCCCGCCCCGGCCGCGCCAGCCTCAGACATGCCGCAGCCCGGGCGGCGGGGTGGCGGCGGTGGCCGTCGGCGGGTTCGCTGGGTCGCCCGGCTCGGCGCGCCCGTCGAGCGCTCTGGACCCTCCCCTTTCCCCGCTCGGCTGCCGCCGGCTGCTCCCTGAGGAGGGAGGGGACAGGCCGCACCGCGGGCGGGCCCTGCCGGGGAGAGGAGGCGGAGGCGCCTGCGAAGGAGCCGGCGGGGAGGGAAGGACGGGCGTGTGGCCGGCCGGGGCCTGGCGGCGGCCTGCTTGGCGCGCCGCCGCGGACGGGCCTAGCCGGGCCTAGCCGCCGCCGCCCAGGAGGCGAAGCGGCGGCGGCGGCGCCACCGGCCTCCGCGCCAGGAAAGGCCCGGGCGTCGTGCGTTGGGCGCGTGGCGTCTCCCCACACGGCTCTGCCCCTCTTTTCTCTTTACAAGCCCCTTGCGAAGGTGAGGCTGAGGGGGAAGAACAGGCCCGAGGTCGTTGTAGCACCACCTTGTAGGTCTCCCTGGGCGTTCAGTGCCTTCAAGTCGCTTCCGACTCAATAGGGGTTTGTATTCCCAGCAATGTGTTAAGAGTTTGAAAACGTTATAAAAAACAACAACATCGCTTTGAAAGGGGTTTTTTGGATACTTATAAATGGTTGGAAGACGCCTTCACAGCTAAAGGGGCCAAAGTGCGAACAGTATTTTTTATAACGTTTTCAAACTCTTAATACATCGGTGGGAATACAAGTGCGGTAACAGCCTAAGGGGGTTACCGCACTTTGTAGTCCCAGTGATGTATTAAGAGTTTGAAAATGCTATAAAAAAAAACCACATCACTTTGAAAGGGTTTTTTGGAGACCACGGCTTATAAATGGTTGGAAGACGTCTTCACAGCTAAAGGGGCCAATCAAAGTGCGAACAGTATTTTTTATAACATTTTCAAACTCTTAATGCATCGCTGGGAATACAAGTGCGGTAACCAATGTCCTCCAAAATGTCCTCTCTTTGACAGCCTTGCTCAGATCTTGCAAACTGAGGGCTGTGGCTTCCTTTATAGAGTCAATCCATCTCTTGTTGGGTCTTCCTCTTTTCCTGCTGCTTTCAACTTGCCCTGTAGGTCTCTAGTTAGGGTATTAGCTGGAGATCTGCTATTACAACTGATCTCCGGCCGATAGCGATCAGTTCCCCTGGAGAAAAGGGCTGCTTTGGCAATCGGACTCTATGGCATCGAAGTCTCTCCCTTCCCCAAACTCTGCCCTCCTCAGGCTCTGCCCCAAAAACCTCCTGCCGGTGGCAAAGAGGGACCTGGCAACCCTATCTCTAGTACATATTTACGTCACTCTTTCCCCAAAGAACTAAGGGCATCATCCCCGCTCCTTCCCATTTTATGACACCCTGAGTGACCGTCTCAGTTTAGTGAACTTCGTAGCACATTAGGGGTTTCAACCTCCCAGATTTATTTTGCCATCAAGTCATAGCTGACTTATGGCAACCTGTAGGGTTTTCAAAGCAAGAGACGTTTCAGAAAAGGTTTGTCATTGCTTGCCTCCGCAACACAACCCTGGTGTTCCTTGGAGGTCTCCCATCCAAATACTAGCCAGGGTCAGGGCTGAGAGTGTGATTGGCCCAAAGTCATCCAGCAAGCTTCTATGGCAAGAGTGGGGATTTGAACCTGGATGACACCTTAACCACTACGCCACACTGCCTCTTCTCACAGATTTTAGTCCAGCATTTTAAACACTCTCCATATCTATCCCATTTTTAAAACACAGAATGTACTGTAGAAGAATTACAGTTGGGTGTGATATAATCGACAGCAATTAATTGCCTTGGCAGACTCCCACAGCTTTGGTATGCCTCACAGGGTAGATATAATCTCAAAAGTGACCTCAAAGCCTCTCTCCTCCCTATGTGAGCCTACAGAACAAGTACAATCGTCATGCTGCAGGCAGGTAAATGAAGGTGAACATGTTAAGTGGAGCAGATGATCCAAGTTGCCCTCAGTCCTGGTTTTGGGATAGGAAGGTGCCTACAGCGTAACAATCTGCATGCATACACGGGTTTTTCTTGTTTCTACATTGATAGCCTTCTTTTCTTTCTATGGAATGGAGCTAAGGGACAGAACTTGCAGATGGTGATAGTTTTGCATGGGTGGAGGGACAGGACTACCTTTGGGGGAATGTTCTGTGCTTTAGCTGAATCACTTTATCATACAGTATATTTATTGATTTTATTTGTGTTATTTATTGACCACCTTTCTCACAGGGACTCGTGGTGGATCACACATAGTGAGTCCGTACAATTAAAAAAATGGGACATTCAGTAACCAGTGCATTAGGATTTTGGAAGTCTGGAACCACCAGAAAGAACTGAAGGACGGCATAAGTATTAACACGATACAATAAGGAAAACAGAAATTACATAGTAGGATCCTACTTACAATAAGCTATACACAGCAGTATCGACCACAGTCCCAATAATTTATCCAAGTAAGTTTGAGAACCATTTTGTACAGTGCAACCCTATTAGAATCATAGAGTTGGAAGGGACCACCAGGGTCATCAAGTCCAACCCCCTGCATAATGCAGGAAATTCACAACTACCTCCCCCCCACACCTAGTGACCAGAAGATGGCCAAGATGCCCTCCCTTTCATCATCTGCCTAATTACCTGTGCAGAAATGTTTTCCATCACCACTTGCTCAGCAGGCATAGGGATCAGTCCAAGACAAAACACACATTACCAGTTACAACCCCTAGAAAGACAGTATTTGTGCAGTGCCATTCACAATCAGAACAGTAACTTTGTGACTAAGGATACGGTTACTATAGTAATAACTGTAAACACTGGAATTGCAGTATCCCTGCAGAACCAGTGTGATAACAGCAACAGAAAGAAATGAAGCCTAAAGAACACAACTTCCTAAAAGCCAAAGGTATGCCTTATAAAAAAAAATCACTGGAAATTCCACTACAAGGAAGTGCAAGGGAAAGTTGTAATTTAGCACATCCTAACAAGTACTATAGTACTTGAAGAATGCTTTAGCAGTTCTCCAAAAGCCAAAGAAGATGCATGGATTATGATGGTATTGAATAGGAAGGAATTTCACAGATAACTTGTTAACACATCTGTGTGTGCCAGAAGAAAGCGGTCTACCCCAGTAAACATACGTAGGTTTTTAAGGGCAAGGACTCACCCATGGGAAGAGAATTCACCTAACAGCTTTTAGGTTTTTTTTTTTTTTTAAACGACCTCTAGAGTTAACTTTTATTTGTGTGTGTTAAGTGCTGTCAAGTCGCTTCCGACTCATGGCGACCCTATGAATGAAAGTCCTCCAAAATCTATCTTTGACAGCCCTGCTCAGATACTGCAAATTGAAGGCCGTGGCTTCCTTTATTGAGTCAATCCATCTCTTATTGGGTCTTCCTCTTTTCCTGCTGCCCTCAACTTTTCCTAGCATGACTGTCTTTTCCAGTGATTCTTGTCGTCTCATGACGTGACCAAAATACGACAGCCTCAGTTTAGTCATTTTAGCTTCTAGGGTCAGTTCAGGCTTGATTTGATCTATAACCCACTGATTTGTTCTTTTGGCAGTCAACAGAATCCGTAACACTCTCCTCCAACATTTTATTACTTTTATTTACATCATACTAAAGGGCTGAATGGTGTTGCAAGAGCAAAATGAGTGTTGTAAAAAGCTATCATTAATGGCCTCTGTAATATCCTCTCACTTTATGCTCATCTGGCACCTACCTTACTGTCTTTTAGGTACAGGCCCAATCACTTTTTACCCAGCCTTTTAATGGAGGGGTTCTATATTTTTAGCCTGAGAACTGTTTCAGGAATATCAGTTTAGGCTGCTGAATAGTGTTACATGCTTTCATGCCCTTTTTAGTGGCTTGTATTGCTACTGATATTTCTTACTGTGTCATTAGAGTATTGGTAGTTTTTTCTCTTTGTAAATTGCCTCAAGAGAGGTAGCATTTACATTTTCCAATTAAACAAACAATCCTCTCAATGTGTGTTGCATTTTGGATTTGTATAGGGCAGGTCTTGTAACTGCAGGCCCTGATGGAGAGAGGAAAGTGAGGCCCTCACCGTATCACACCAGAAGCATTTGAAATGTATTTAAGACATGGTATAATATAAAAAGGTTGGTCTTTTATGTATTTTACTTCATTGTCAATAACAGTTGTTATGAAACCTTCTGTTGACAACCTTCTGTTGACAATATAAACAATGTAGAAGATGCTGCGAGTCTTTAGTAAGAACTGAAAATAGGATACCAAATAGTCCTATTCCTCCTTCCTTGGATATAAGCCATCCGTCCCATCAACTAGTGCTGATATGGTTACCTTCAAGCTAATGAACGGTGTAAGTGGTTGCCTTTTGTACACAGCATCATCACGGGACATAAAGCACACTAAAGATTGAACAGAAAGGATGAGCATGGTTCTGCAGAATTGTTTTATTTCATACCAACTTTACATCTGTCATATCATCAATGCTGTCTTTTCTCTAGTTGTAAAACTGTTAATCTGCTTTTTTGGCTGTCGCTCATTCTGTTGTCTGCTCAGTTTCCTTCCCCCCCCCCCCCACTACTATCTGCTCTACCAAATGTTCCTCTCAAGGACCATCAGGCTCTTGTTGCTGTCATACCCGATTAGTCACACTAGCCTCCATTTGTAGACAAACCAAGTAGGTAGCCATGTTGGTCCAGAGAATTAAAAAAAAGAAAAGCCTGGGGGTGGGGGTGGGGGTGGAGAAGAGATGTTTTGGGCCATAATGCTTCTTTGCTAGCATCTCATGTAGAATGCTTTGCTGGCTTCTATAGGACCAGGCTTTTGTGTTCTCCAGGTACTATGTGGTAGCAGTCAGCAATACCCTGTTCCTATTGAAGCCAGCAAAGCATTATACACACACAGGATGCTGGCAAAGAGGCCTTAAAGAACTTTTGTCCCCCCACCCCTTTAAAAAAAAAAAATCAAGGCTGATGAAGTGTTCTGGTGCCCTTTAAGCTTTCACACCATGCAGTATTATTTTGATTGGTCTTAATAAAAAGTATTACAAGGCTATTTTTTTGACACCTCCATTTGAGAACCAACCAAAGTCGACTTATGGCTACACCTCATGAAGCGGGCTCCAGTAAGAAAGTTGCTTTACAGCCTCTGTAAAGCCTATCAGGAAAACTAGGGTGGAGGCACTGTTGTGCAGTTTCTGTGTGACAGTTGTATTATACGTGAAATGGCTTTGAGGTTCCTTCCACTGAACAACACCTCAATTCATGCTGATAGTAATAAAGAAAATTAGGTTAAATATTCTAGTACTGGGAGACATTCATAGGGCATGTCCAAAACAAAATTAGACACTTATTGCTGTTTTTAAACATCAGAAGAATGAAGACTTGGTTTGCTTTGTTTGCTTTTATTAATTAACTGATGTTAATGCCCTTCTGAGTTCTGCTTTGATCTATTAGTTTAACCATTGTCTCATCCAGATCACCAAAAAAAAAAAAAAATTGGAAAGACTAACGAATACCAAAAGAGCAGCCTTGTAAAAATGAGTTTTGCTGCACATTAAAGACTGCAGGGAGTTCAAAAGCTTGCAATGTTTGTCTTGGCCCATCCTAATAAAAAGTATTATGTAACTTGTTTTGGGAGTCTTTATTGTAAATGTATTTATTTGGAGGTAAGTCACTTTATTTAAATTGAATGTGCTTGAGAGCTTCAGGGTTACAGCCTGACTTTTGCATATAGTTGATCCCCAAATAAGTTTGGATAAGATTGCTACTTTAGATGCTGGGAAAACACAAAAGAAAGACCATGCATCTCATAGTAGTAAAGTCCCTAGTGTATCTTTTTAACAAGAACAAACACTTAATATTGTACATTGAAAAACCAATTGTTAGTGTTAACCTTTCTATGACCAGATGTTAAAAAAATCAAACTGTAATACAACTGCAACACAGAAACTGCTTTAAAATGCCTCTACATAACTTATCTGATGGTAATTGGGGATGGCATAGGCAAAATTTGCAGTAGATACTGGTGTATATGGTGAAACACAATCAAGTTCATTTGCTCTCCCACCACAAACTAATAGTTACCTTTACAGTGTAACTTCCATGGTACGGAAAAGATTATGTAGATAAAGTCTTTTTGAACCAGAAAAATAGGTTGCATGTAATTTCACTGTCAGCAAAGCAGAAAACAAGAGTTTGCAACGTATGTAGATTTATAGGAACAGCACGTCAACAATATCACCAGGCGCTATCACCAGGTTTAGGAACAGATAATGGCATGCACCTGGTAAGAATTAGCAACTATTTGTGCAATCTGAAATTAAAACATCATGCCCTGGGCAAGTTACACTAAATACTTCAAGCATTTAAGTTCCCCAGAACTCTTCATTCATTTGGATGTTCAGTACAACATACTAAAGAACAGGCAGATATTAAGCAGTTTTTAGAGTATGATGGAAAGGCACCCCAAGTCTACTGCTTGTAGTTTTAAAAAATCATCATGATGTACTGATGCAAATAATATCCTCATTTTGTTGCAATGTGTGATACTGTTGTATAATAAATAAGGATAATTAACATAGACTTGTTTATAGTTGGTATTTGGGCTTCTCTTTGTACAAATAAACAAATCACATCTTTTTCAAAATGTGCCAAATTCCAGATCACACAGAAGACACACGGAATATAGAGAACAAAGTATATGCAGTGATCCAGACACAAGTGTGACATCAGTGCTTGCTGTTGCATTATACTAGTTGAAAACTTTCAGTGGAGGGAAGCAATCAGTAGGAGTCATCCATCAATCTCTATTAGATGCTGTTTAAAGTTGTTAATAAATACCCCAGGTGGCAGAGTAAGCTAAGAGACAGCCAAGTTTGCCAATGACCCCAGATTATTCAAGGTGATGAAAATCTATGGAGAGAAGGATGCACTTCAAAAGACTCTCTTCCTCCAACTGGGCAAGTGACAAAATGATGAATGAGATTCAGTGTAAGCAAATGATGGCATAAAGGCAGAATCCTAATTTCACACATATACACTTATGGGATTGCAAGTAGTAGCAACTAAGGAAATAAGTTTCAGGAACATGGTGGAAAATTAAATGAAAATATGTTCGGATTCAAAGCACAGGAGTGTTACCTTTTTGCCATTCTATGATGTGGCCCTCATGTGAACCACTGTGCCCCAGCTCAAGAACAGTACTGAAGAACAGGAAAGCAACAAAATGATAAAGGAACTGAAAAGGAAAAGCTAAAGTGTTTGCAGACTAATTAAGAAACCACCTAAAGGGGGATGTTATGGCTTATAAAACGCAATATGGAGAAAACAGCTTTTCTCCACTTAACATTAGTTCAAACAAAAACGTGATCAGAAGTACATTCAGGACAGACAAAATACTTCACATAAAGTATATTTTAGCTTATGCTACTTACTGCCAAAAGTTGTGAAAGCCTACCGGCTTACATATCTTTAGAAAGGACAAATGGGGGACCAAGGACTTGCAGGGGACACTTCAATTCCCCTCCCCCATCAGATCGCCTTTCCCTTTCCTGAAAGCCCTCATAGCCTTTTTTTTCCTGTTCCTTCTCTTCTTCCCACACCACAGGCAACCCACCTGTATCTGCTGTGGCTCAGTGGTCGAGCATCTGCTTGGCATGCAGAAGGTCCCAGGTTCAATCCCCGGCATCTCCAGTTAAAGTGGTTAGGCAAGTAGGTGATGTGAAAGACCTCTGCCTGAGACCCTGGAGAGCCGCTGCCGGTCAGAGTAGACAATACTGACTTTGATGGACCTTGATGGTCTGATTCAGTATGAGGCAGCTTCATGTGTTCATGTGCTCTCTTGTCCTCATCTTTCCCTCCTTCCTTACCCCTGGCAGCCTTTCTCTGGAAAAGTCGTGGCAAACTTGTGCAGTCCTAGCTGTTCAGATGGGTCGAATTGTGTGTTGTTGGCCTGGCTGGGCCCATCTGTATGGTGGAGAACCAGCAATGACTTGTGGGGGGTGGGACTCATTGTCACTTTCCCCTATATCCCCTCCACATAATATTTCCCCTCTCACACCTCCTGGCAGCCCTCATGAACTAATTTTACCTCTGCTTCCTTCTTTCCTTCCCACCCACCAATGAAGCTATTTGCCCTCATCTTCAGCAATATTTATTATTTACCTCATTTATATCCCACCCTTTTCCACAATGGGGACCCCAACTGCCTACAGCATTCTCATTTCCTCCATTTTATCCTCACAACAACCCTGTGAGGTAAATTAGGCTGAGAGTATGCACCTGGACCGAAGTCACGCTGTGAGCTTCCTTAGCAGTGTGGTGATTTAAACCTTCATCTCACAGATCCTAGTCTGAGATTCCAACCACACCACCACACTGGGTTTTGTGAGTAGCTGCTGTTCAATAGCAGCAAGTAGCCAGGCTTAGTTGAGTCAGGCAAGCCACATGGTAGCAAGTCACCCATGGTAGCTTTCAGCCCTGACCCCAATGAGTTCCCTCAAAGGCTAAAACAGCCCTGAAAGTGCACTGGGGGCCTTTTACAGACAGAAATCAAGGCATGAATCTCTGAGGGCATTTTCTTCTTGAAGCTGCAGGTGCTGCTTCTATCATTTCAGAGGGTTTAACCCCATATATTTATTCTCTTCAGGTTATATATATTCTGAGTAGATAGTTTCATGGAGGTCTGAGGCTAAGTGGTCAGACAGAGAGCAGATTATCCAAGTCGAGTCAGTAGACTTTTTGGGAAATTATGTATCCTTTGTACACCCCTTTTCTAACAAACATTGTTTCATCATATTCTGAATCTCCCATGATACTTCATAAGCTTTCCACCCTTTTATTTAGGCAAATCTGGTCTACAGATTTCGCTGGACTACATTCAATATGCTTCAGAACAGCACTGAAGATACATTGAGCACACTACAGCTCCAAGCACACTTACCTGAAGTTACATTTTCTAGAAATTTTGTGGCTCATCACTGTAAACGTGGCTTATAGAAGTGCTATGGAAAATTTAACAAGGTTTATTGTATCTAAAACTGGCATTCAAAAAATGCACAGACTTGGACATGTACATATGGAGAAATTAAGAGCCCAAACTGAAAGCACTATTTTAATCTGGCCGAGTAGGCTTTGATATGCTTCTGTAAGCAGCAAATTCCCATACCATATCACAACACAGTTTTTGAAAAGCCCACTGCAAAAGCATTTTGCTATCTAGAGCTACGGCTATCTGGAAGAAAAAAAAAACAAGCCAAAAGCGGCATTGGAACTAATTTCATAGTTCTCTGAAATGCAGTCTGTATCTCTCCATTTCATAAGGCTAATAGAACCCCATTTGATTTTTTGCAGAATGGCGTGGGAAACAGGTTCAGAAAAGATTAACTCTGAACTTTACAAAGGTGAGGAAGATTCCACCAAGGCAGTTAATATTGATTTCAAGACAGTTGGCCGCCTTGACATTACAGTTCTTTGCTCTATATGCCAAGAAGCAGTCCATATTAGTCAACTTTTTCATCATAAACGAGCGCATCAGGCACAAGCTGTACTAGGATATCAGCGACCATGGATTGAGATACTAAATCTAAATAAGTTAGCCCTTCAGCAAAAGAAGCTAATTTTAGGAATGATAAATACTCCTACATACACTGAACAAGAAGCACACAAGATTGGCTTTTCATTTGAGTTCCTAAAGGAAAGCCTCAAAATTGCACCATACTTTTGCATCAACAGTGTTGAGCAAAGTACTGTATATACTAAAGAAGTAAGCAACCCAGTTATAAAAGCCGTAGCGATTTGTCAAGACAGAAATGCTCTTTGGCGTGCAAACTTGGAAGATATATTTGTTGTATTAGACAATTATGGAAACAGGCCTGGAACCTGCTTTCTTGGACTCTTTGATGGAAGCAATGGCATTTCTGCAGCAGAAACCACTTCAGCGGAGCTTCCCCTTTTATTTCTTGAACAGCTTTCTCGTATAGATTCCTCCTACCAAGTGAGTGAAGCCGAACAACAATTGCTAGATTCATTTCGGACTGTCTTTAGGGCAGATTATAGTGTAAGAGAAAAAATTTTCACCTCTCAGCCAAGGCAGAGCAAGAAATCTCCGCCAAGTGATTTCAGATGGATTCACAAAGCATATGCCAAGTCGTTTTGGCGAATGGACAGACTTTTACGACTTGGAAGAAATGAAGTTTCCAGGATTCGCTGGAGTAGCTGCTCAGCTGCCACCTGTTTAGTGGAAAAGATAATCAGCGAAAAGCAACACCAACAAACTCAAGAAGGGGAGGAAACACTTCAAAGGATAAGAAGAGAAAATGAAAGGAGCATCACGATACAGGAGGAGCTGGCTGACAATATAACCCTTGCAGAGGAAAAAAGCATCATAGCACAACAACATGAAACTCCACTCGTTATTAATAAAAAGACCAGCAGCATTGAAGAACAAGAGCCACTTGAAAAAATAAATGAAGAGGAAAAAAACAGTAGCATCGAGGAAGAGGAGGAGGAGCCACTTGAAGATTGGCTGACAAACAGTAATAAGCCTACACAGTCTGAAGAAGGTAGTGCTGGAATAATGCATATTGCTAACATTGGTATGTACATAATTCCGGCACCACCTCATCCTTTCTTACCCCAGCCGTACAGTGTATCAGTTTGAATGCCATACTAGCAGACAGTAATTTAATTTATGTTCTAAGCTTGCAACATATCGTTAACAGTATTTCACTGACAGAAAATAAAGAGTAGGGAAACATACCCCTCAACATAAAAATAAATATAATGGGTACCCCATTAGATCATTAGATCTTTGAGTGAATTCCTGAAGGGGGGAAGCTCCATAGCTGGCATGGCCCCATGCCGACATAAGCGCCCGTTTAACAGGCACTTATGCCATCCCGGGTGGCACACACGCTGGTGCCTGGGCACCCTGGAGCAACATGGACCTCTGCTGCCACGCCGGGACCTAAATCCCGGAAGCAGCAGGCCACATCGGTCTTGGGGAAGGTATTCCTGGGGCGTTCCAGGGCCCAGAGCTGACATAAGTCAGCTTTCTAACCCCTTCCGTCCTGGGAATGCCCCCTTGAGTTGCGCCACTCACAGCTGTCGCAGATATACCTACCCCCCAGGAATGGGCTGCCCATCATCCACACCAAAAGGAGCACGGGCCAGGTTAGGTAAAATAATTTCTTTGTCAAATGCATTCTAAAGAAACAGGCCCTCCTTTTTTGCAATTGCCAAAAAAAAAAAAGGTACAGGAGGAAAAGAACATTACTTGTTAAAAGAGAAAGATGCTTGGTTGCTAAAATTGTAATACATGCACCCCCAAGAAAATATTTTCATCTTGAAGCTGCAGAAATACTGAAGCAGGACTACTCCGTGTGTGTGTCACCCCGAAACTTCACCATTCTATTCTCAAGGACATCTCATCAGAAACCACCAGAATGATGCCCCATTTTATTTACACAAGTTGCTTCTGTTCAGAGAAAATCTGTACATGCCTAAAAAGAACTGATGAAATTAATTAAAGGTCATCATTTTCCAAACTTTGTTTGTACCAGTACTCGTGTAGGAAAACTCCTACTCAGACAATCTTTTAGCAAGATAAAAAGTTAAATCCAATAAATAGACAAGTTACGATATAAAACAAGGAATTAAAAACACTAGCAATACTACTAGTGGCAAATGTCTACTTTCAGCCTACAGAAAAATCATACTACAAGACACAAGAAAAAGGTACATACATTACTTGGAACCATGGGGAAAAGATAGCTAAGCTATAAAGAGCATGGTGGTTTATACACTATTAGAACCAAGACTGATACAGTACATGTTAATATATACACCAAAAACCTATATTTACAGGAGTTGTGCATAAAATGGAAAAAAATATTGCATTAGAATGATTGCCAATAGCCAGTATAATAAATTCTGTACCATTACACTGGCTTAACCTGTGGAATAAATGTAAAACTAGAAGCGTCTCACTCTCTCTCTTACCCCCAATTGATTACTGGGAGGGGGGATCTGAGATAATTTCATGAAAATAATACATATTTTATTGTTTCAGGTAATGCACATGTAGTTTTATGCAAAAACGGGGAAAGCTATTGGCTTACTAAAGAACATACCACTTACTCTGCAAAAGAAAGGAAGCGTGTTTTTCATAACGGAGGACATATCAGCTTTAATGAACCCAAAGGATTAGTAGAAGGAATTATTAGAACTACTCGTGGACTTGGCTATCATGGAAACCCACAGTTAAAAAAAACGGTTATTCCTGTACCTCATACCATTTCTTTTCCAGTAGATGATTCATGTCAATTTCTTATTTTAGCTTCTAATGGGCTTTGGGAAGTTCTTGATAAAAATGAAGTGGTGACATTAGCGCTAATTATGTACTCTGCTTTTTTAGAAAAATATCAATATGCCCAGCTACGAAAGAGCACCATGGATAAAAGTACAAAACTGGACAAGGAGCATTTTGAAGAAATTAAGTTTTCATGGTATTTGAAGCCAGATTTTCTTTTTACAGAGGGAGATTCGGAAGAAGACAATCTGGAACAGAATAATACAGAGGTTACGTCACCCATGAGCAGCGGCTCAGTGGAAGAAGAGAGAATTTCATCCGGCTCCTTAGCAGGAAGCCAGAGAGAGCAAAAATCAGAGAGCCCTTTAGAGAAAGCTGCTGAATCCTGCATATTTAATGAGGATACATCATTTTCAGAAGACACAGAAACGACCACATCAAGCTCTGGCAGCCAAACCAGTTCTGAGGAATCACGAGTGCTTGATGAACAGCACATATCTGACCATTTTGAATCAAGTGACAATCAGGAATCACCTTCACAAACAGAAGATGAAGAAACAGACGCTACAACATTTTATGCCCATGCAGCAAAATACATTAGTAAGCACCTTGTACAAGCTGCACTTCGAGCAGGTTCCCGAGATAATATCACTGTTTTGGTAACACTCTTAAATGGATGTGATAAGATACCCACTTATGTTTAGCGTGCTTACGAAGGTAGCCACTGTGAAATATGATATGCAACTACAGCTCTAGTTCTGAAGAAATAGCACTGGAAAAAATACATTTTAAGGTAGTTTAAGAATGAGTGCAATGTTTTCCTGTTTTATACCACTTTATTCAAACCTGAGCACCTCAATATAAAACTAAACACTGGTGAACTGTCATTTTCCTTGCTAAGCCCAAATTACTGCAAATTTACAATCTGCACATGTAAGTTTCTGCTAGCAGTTCAACATTTAAATAGATTAAATCATCTTTTCTGACACTTGGTAGATTTCATATAATGAAAATAACTAAAGAATTAGTGCAATATACTGGACAGATCAAAATAAAATGGACTTTGGAAAACAAAGTTGCAGAGTTCATTACAGACAGACAGTAGTACTTATGTTACAGGTACAGGAGCATCATTTATTACTGTTCTACCCATGAAGGAAGAACTTAATCCCCTCAAGTCCTGGGGGAAAGAAATGTTAGCTCTTCAATGTAACTGTACATATTGTATACTTTTAAGCAACTCTTAAATAGTACAGAGTAAAACAGATGTAGACTACAATGCAGTACCCTATTTACAGTACATTAATATCCCAATTTAAAATCAAGTTGAATGTACATAATTGTTAGTGCACTGACTGATTTGACTTTTAGAGGGACATAACTGTGTTTTGGTCAACAGTGATTAAACATAAATCAGACTCTTGGTTTTTGTTTTACTTGGAAAGTTCTCAATAGTTCATGAAAAACTCTTGTTACATTAGCAGTTGAATTCAGTGGTTGTGCCATTTTATGAACAGAAAACAACTGAATTAAGCTTGATTTTATCACTTGAAACTGGGTTGACAAATTTACACATAGCGTAACAACTAAAAAACCAATTGTTCTGCAAGCACAGATCTATAACATTGTTAATGCTGCACGTATTTTGCAGTTAAATTATGAAAATGTGGAATGTATATTTAAATGGTAGATACCCACATAAACAACATTTTGCATAAATACTGTGAATAAGCTTATAGGATCTTCAAAAGGTGTTATAAGTTAGTTATTTTTTTCCCATACCACAAATGGACAATCGCAGTTCTATTCATTATACTTTAACAGCAACCGATAACCAAAGCCTGAGGAACTAACTGGTTAGCTGCAGATCCATGGAGTAGTTCGGTCTATCCCTAATGACATGTGATAGTTTATAAACCTTTCAACTGAAGCAAGTCTATTCAGCTTCCTTTCCCCCCCCCCCTTTTGCTGAAACAGCCAGTGATACATGCATGTTATTAAAAATTAGGACAAAATCATTCTGTATTAGAAACGACTATTTCATAAGTCTCTTCGATTTTGGAAGCTGTATTGGGCCAGGTTAAACACTCCAAATTCCACTGTTATTAACAAGTTAGGAAGCAGAAAATATTCAAGACAGTTTAAAGCAGCTGAAGGTTTAGTTACTACAGCATTGACTCTTAGCTGGTTGTGTTGGTTCAGTAAGATCTACTCCTCTTCCTCTGACGGAGTTGGCCCCTGCATTCTGTGGTTCATTCTTTGGCAACTTTTTAGCTACAATGAAAAGGTAGTAAAAAATCAATATAAACCTTTCAGCATGTTTTAAACCATATCTAATATACCGAGATGCATGCATGCATAACATATATTTTGAAACATATCGACAAAAACGTCTCCTAACTTGCTTTGTTCTGAGAAATCTTTCAGCTTTCAATACCTTGTGCCCTAACAATTTGTATCATTCAAAGGCTAGTTTAGGTGGTTTATTTTGTCTCCACACTGTACTCCAAGTAAATGCCTAGTTTAAACTGGGTTGCAAGCAAGGCAGCTAATCCATAGGTATTTGCCTAGAGCTCATATGCATGGATGCCTTCAGAGACAGGAGATTCTAATGACAAATGCTTACATGAATATGCCTAATCAACATGTTTAAATAAATTAACAGGGTAACAAAAATACCCACAGAGTATTATATATCCAGCAGATTTTACATAAATATATCTATTCCCTACTTTTCCTTCTTTTAGTCTTCGGTTGTGCTACAGACTTCTGCCAGTGAATCCCAGTACTAGGAGATGTTCTCCAGGTACACAGTGAGGGCTGAAAGGCCCACCCAGAATTTAACAGTTCTGCTTCCCATGCTAGGCTTTCAAGTAAAAGTAAGCAGTACGGGGGGAAAAAAGCAGAGACAGATGGTAGTATAAGTGAATCAATTTACAAGAAAACAATTTTCTACTGTTACAAAGAATTACCAATGTCTTAACTAGACTTAAGGCAGTGGTTTCGCTGGAATGCCCTGTGTTAACTGGTATCTACTTGCCTGAATGAATTAAAAAAAAAAATGACAACTAAAATCTGCTTTAGAAACATGCAGCAACATCTCACAGGTTGATCAAAAAGCTCCAACGGACAACCGGAAAACATAGCTCCCTTTGCTTATTAAACCAGTGTGGCAACCTTATAATAAAAAATACTGCACAGTGTGTTTAGCTAATACTCTAAAGGAATTCTATACCTACTCAAAATATAGGCTTGCATCTAAAAGAATTGTACATGGTATTTTACACATGTAACAAGTCTTCCCTACCGCCCTTCCCACTGCAGCCCCTCGTGTCCCCAGAACAGCTATTACTCAGGGAACCCCTCTTACCTAACAAGCAATGCAACAAGGGGTGCTGCACTGCAAGGTACACTTTAGATACATGCAGTGGTTCACTAATATTCACAGATATTTAGCCTATACATCAGGGAAGCATTTGTGTCTTATATAGTAAATGGAAAATTGTCTAAGAGCCAAAAAATGTAAGAGACTGCACAAAAAACAAGTCATATCTCTGGCATTTATATTAACCTACAGGTTTTTTTACAACATTGTGCATTCCTAACAGTGCTTAAACAGGAGCTGATCATTTTGCACATTGTGTACAATATTACAGGATCCTTCTTTTGTTCACCATAGAAGCTCAAACAAACCTTTATCACTGGAACAGAATGGCAAGAAGTTTTTTTTTTTTTTGCCAAACAGAACTCAGGGTTCAGTGGCAATATTTGTCCACTTTCCATATCATAGTAGTCCTTGGTGAACAAAACAAAATGTTCTATTCCCATACCAAACCGTTTTTAAAGTGTACATTCCATTAAACTGTTGACTTACCAATTGCCATGAATATTTCATTTACATTCATTGATGTTTTAGCAGATGTCTCCATGAACAATAAACTGTTGTCATCTGCATAAGTCTGTGCTTCCTGTAAATTAAGCATAATTTATTTTCTCATGCAGCTGTGGTTTAAACAGCACTCTGTTGCTACTAGCTGAAGAATAAGTATTGTTTCAAAGTCTGAATGTTAACATAGCTACAGCTACATTAAAAAAAGCTTGCTCTATTTGTGGGGAGTCTTGCAGCATCTTAGATTAACAAATCTATTCTAGCACAATAATTTGTGGTCTACAGAGCAGTTTTTCAGACCACTTCATGCATCTGATGAAGTGGCTTCTAGTCCATAAAAGTTTACACTACAATGAATATTTTATCAAGTTTGTGAGTTATGTGTGGTGTCATCAAGTTGCTTCTGAACTATGGCATCCCTATGAATTAATCACCTCCAAAATCCTTTTGTTAACAGCCATGCTTAGTTCTTGCAAACTGAGGGCTTCCTTGATTGAGTTAATCCATCTCATGTTGGGGCTTCCTCTTTTCCCTCTGTCTTCAATTTTTCCTAGCACTACTAACTTTTCCAGTGACCCTTGTCTTATCATAACATGACCAAATTACGATAGCCTCAGTTTTGTCATTTTAACTTCTAGGGAGAGTTCAGGCTTGACAAATTAGACAACTCTAACAAGTACCATATGCATATTTTGTTTTGTTTTTCATGAAAAATCCTGAACCTGAAGTTCTGGAAAAAGCTTGTGGAAATGACAGGAACTGAAGGGGAGAATATCCCCTTGATCAATTAAATCTGAAGCAAGGAGTAAACATTTGAGAATTGAGAAAACCCTCAAGCAATCGATACTGAAATATGGACACATAAAACTGTGCAAACAAGATAAATGTGAACTATGCAGAACTCTCAAACAGAAACAGAAAATAACACTTTTACTTAGTGTAAAACAAAGAAGGTGTATTTGCAGGCCTCCCCACCTCCCAATCTATTTTTATTAGGGAGAATATATGTCCTGCCCAGTGCTACAGGAGAAAATACAGGAACACAGCCTTCACAGTAGCTATCATTTTTTAAGCAATCCCATTTCTAACAACACTGCCTACAGAAACAGGTTTGAAATTGAAGGCCAGAAATAACAGCATCCTGAAAGACACAAGAAAACCGCCAAAAGCAAATTTTCTCTACCATGGACGATTTAGTACTGAACATTCACAATGAGGGTAATTAGCTGGTTCTCCCTTAAGTATTAGTACTACTGCTGAATTTAATCACATTCCTATCACAATTCAAGGAAGTATGAAATGGGTCCCCCCATTTAATCCCCATAAAAATCCTGCAAGGTAAACTAGACTGGAAGATAAATCCAATATTTCTCAGTATACTTCAAGAGTAAGCAGAGAGATTATTCCAGGTCTTCCCCATCTAAATCCAATCCTGCATCTCCTAAAAACCACACTGGCTCAATATTCCAGTAAGGACAATCATTATGCTGCAGGGAATATATTCACAAAGTGCCTAAAAATGCTAGGCGCTATATAAAAATTAAAGAATCGTTTTGCCTGCAGACTTATAATCTAAATAGAAAATCAAGGTTCAATAGTGAGTAAAGGGAATGAGTTAATGGGGAAAAGCCAGAACAAACAGAAGTGTCTTAAGACAATATCTGAATGTTAAAAAGAAAGACAAGAATGGAGTTTCATTTTATTTTATTAAATTTATACCCTGCTCCTTCCCAACCCAAGTCAGGCTCGGGACAGCTTCCAACAATATATGTATGCAATTAAAACACAAGTTAAAACATAGGATTAAAGCATACAATTTAGAAAGCCAGCTAATTTCACTTTCTGCAATATTTTTTTTCCTAAGGAGAGGAGAGCCCATCAGGGTTTTGTGCAGAGGGCCAGTGATCTAATCTGATGTCAGTCTTCAAGGGTATGGAGACAGGAGTAAGGGACAGGGGAGGCCAGCTGCTCTATTAACCATTGCTGCCTCAACCATATCAGTGGCAAGTGGGAGGCCATTCCACTGGCAAGAAGCTGCAACAAAAAAGGGACGCAGACAGGGAAGAGGAGGATATCTTCTGGCACATTTACATAGAGCATTACATCTTTCAGGTCCTGCAACTATAATGTGTGTTATTCACTACATAAGAGATGGGTATGCTACTCCACTCAAAAGCTCCAGATTACTGCTATGATGTTTGCAGTCAATATGAAGGTGTGGCATAAGCAGGCATACAAAGAGCTCATTCTACTTGTGACATATGTCATCCTCAAGTATAACATTTAAACATGGCCTGTTTCCCAAACACTGTTTCCCAAGCTTTACTTTGATGTTTTGTTGAGGGATTCTTTTTAAGGACGAAAGCAGCTAAAACATTAGCCATAATACAAAACCAAACAAGCTTTCTGTCTACAATGAAAAAAATGATGAAAGGCATTGTAATGTCTATGTAACATTTGGGCAAAGCTACAATTCATTATCTTATACTCTAATAACCAAGTCTGCCAAATCTGAGGATACTTAAATCCAGTGATCAGAGCTGTGAACGGGCAAAAAAGATCTTCCTAAAAAACTGAAAAGGCCTCAGGTGTGCAGGAAAATGTGAAATACAAAAATACATTGGGGTGGGGGTTAACCCCCCAAAGGATAAAAGGAGCATCTGTAGCTTTAACAAACGGATTCCCTCAGTGGCTGTTACTAAGCAGCCACAGCATTCCAGGCTGGGTTTCAGTGAGTAAAAGGTAGGGGGAGGGGGCAGGGCCCTTTCAAAGGCTGATTTGGCCTTTGAGGGATGACTCACTGGGTTACCAGCTCCAGGCTGGGAAATTCCTGGAAATTAAAGGGTGAATTCTGAGAAGGGCAGGGTTTGGGGAGGGGTCCTCTGCTGGATATAACGCCATAGAGTCCATCCTCCAAAGCATGCATTTTCTCTAGGGGAAGAGATCTGTCATCTAAAGATCTGTAGTAATTCAGGGAGATCTCGAGGTCTCACCTGGAGGTTGGTGACCCTAGGCCTGGAAGCAACCAGTCGGTGTCTTGACACCACCCAATAGTGTGACTCAACTAAGTCTAGCTACTTGCTACTATTCAACAGCTGTCACAGCAGAGAGACAGATAAATGTAGGTTGGCTGTTGGATGGGAAGGAGAGAAGGAAACAGGAAAGGGGGAGAGGCTACAGGGCCTTTAAGGAAAGGGAAAGAGGAAATAGTGGGGGTGGGAATGAGATGCCTCCTGCAAGTCCTTATGGGTTCCCACTAAAAACCGGAACTTACCTGAAAATCTACAGCCCTTTTGTTAGCTAGGTCGGCTTTATTTCCTGCTAAAGCTATTACAATGTTAGGACTTGCTTGTCTCTGAAGTTCTTTTACCCAATTTTTCGCTCTTGCGAAGGATTCCTGTTAACCATTTAAAAACAAAAATAAAGTTGATTAAATTGATTTCATCATCAATAATTAAAAGCACCTTAAGCAGACTTAATGTTTCAAGCTCATAAAGATGAACTTAAAGCTGATCCCTGACCACCTTAAACTAAAATACAAATGTTAAGCAAGCATCAGAACTGAAGCTACTTCTTTCATTATGAACGTTGCATACAGTTGAAGCAAATTTGACTGAAGCAATCATCTCAGTTTGCGTAACAGGAAACGGGCTCAAGTCCAACAAAAACCACAATGAAGCCTTGGCCAGAAGCTTAATTTGGGAAGATTTCTGAGTACAGGTACAGGTCAACTTAACCTAATTCATACATTTACCAGGAACTACCACTGAAGCAATGTGATGTACAACACCCACCTAGGTCTAGCATGCACATAACCTTCCACACATTCCAAGGCCACCATACAAACAGTAGAACTGAGACCCTTCTTATTAAAAAAAGTTCACAAGCCACTGA
The DNA here is from genome assembly GCF_029931775.1 of Euleptes europaea. Classification (NCBI taxonomy): domain Eukaryota; kingdom Metazoa; phylum Chordata; class Lepidosauria; order Squamata; family Sphaerodactylidae; genus Euleptes; species Euleptes europaea. The sequence continues at coordinate 37,378,036 of NC_079322.1, forward strand.
ACTTTAATTATACTATGTGTATCTTGCTGCTTCTGAATCAGTGCCTAATTAGCAAAAAACCCAAAAAACCCCACAACATTCTTGCAGAACTGACAAAACATCTAAAATCAATTTATCAACATTCCAATTGTCAATTATTTATTGCAACCAGCATTTTATTCATACAGCAAGGCTGGTATCAGAAGAACCACACAATTACTTCAAGTAAGACTTTAGGTTTGAGCATCTCAACAACAGTATGAAGGATTCAACTACGAAAGGAGTAGCATTGTTTTTAACAGCAGCCCTCTCCCCTGCATTATATAGCAAACTGCTTTGAAGCAAAGCAAGAATAAAAAAGCAAGAATACCAATGGGCACATGCAAGTTCCTGGGGGAGTCCCTAAAGTAATACTTTAGATTCCAGCCTAAATCACTCTGCAAAAGACACCAAAACCTTGATTAGAAAATGAAGCCTAAAGTATCTAACAGTTAAGTCTATTTATTTTGTTTGTTTTAGCCAGAACTCATTTTTGTCTTCCTCAAGGCAGGCAAAAACCAATCAGCCGACAAGCTTGAGCTTGCAAGCCCCAGAGTGTGGGATGGAACCCATGCCGTCTCTCACGCATGTGCAAGCACACAACAGTTGTGGCCAGAAGGAGGAGCTGGGAAGAACCAACAGCAATAGAAAGGCAGTGTGAGATTAAAGTGGAAAGGAGATGGGGAAGAAGAATGAAGAAGAGGTGTGTTTGTGTGTGGGGGGAGTAAAAGTGGGGAAGACCTTTTATGCCACAGTTAACACACCTGCTGCCAGATTCCAAGAGAGACAGCAATCAAGCAACGAGGAAAAATGCAGTGCTGAAATAAATTCAAGGGCCATCTTGCCTAGCACATAAACTTACTATTGCTTTTCAGTTATGAAACCAGACTGAATTCGATTTGTTTTCTTTAAGACATTGTTCTTTACCAATGTTGTTAGAGGGTAGATAGGTATTGAAATATATTCATGTATGTAAACAAAAAGGTAGTTGAAATACATGAAGGTGAACAAGTTCTTCCTCAGGTTTATCATTCATGTATATGTGCAAAAGGCTTTAGCAAATGAGACTGAAGACTAGAAAGGAGTATGTGCCCCAGAATTCTGAAACATGATGGCACCTGCATCCTCTAAGTTTGCTGGGAAAGTTCATAGGTGGGTTATCATGTCTCACTGGGCAATTATCGTCTGTTTCCTAATCTAAGCCTGTTTTTTCCATTTAAAAACTTTTTGCTACTCTTACACCCATTTTAAAATCTATCATCCATGCTAGATCCTGAAGAACCAATCAAGCTGATTCTATACCCCATTTTTCTTTTCTTACTTCAAGAAACATTTTCTTCTATGAAAACAGGCTGAATCTCCAGTGCAACCCTATGCAGATTTACTCTGAAGTAAGTCCCACAGTATCCAATGGGGCTTTCTCCCAGGCAAGCGTGCACAGGATTACATTGCTAAACAGTAGCTTTTGTCCATCACATACTCTGGCAAATGTCAGTGGTGAAGCCCCAGTCATTTGTTGCAGCAACCAACCAAGAGCCTGAAGGCATCTTACCACGTGCATTGAGACACATTTTTGTGGAAGGAAGCCCACTTCATCAGACACATGCAGTTACCATATGGAAGCTACATGTTTCCAAGTACAGAGGAAACTTTTCACAAAGCAAGGCCAAAAGATCAAGCACTGCAAGTGAACCGTAGGTGGCTCAGTACTACACAAAGCACAATGCTGAATACAAAATCCGACAAATGAATTCAGCATCCAGCTAGCCGCCACTGGCAACTCACATACAGAGAGATGAATAGTGACTTGGTGGCAAAAAGCAACATCAGATTTCGAAAACCAGAAAAACTTAATTTAGAAAAGCTGTATATAAATACATTAAATAAGGACATCTTAAAAAAAAAACACCTTTGTTTTACCACTTTTTGACTCCATACATGGAATATCTATATCCTGCAGATATCCAAATGTTCAGATTGGATAAAAGTCTGTTCTGTCAGTGTGCCCCCAATCTTGGGGGAAGAGCCATGCTTGTAAAAAAATCACCGCCAGCTCGGGAGGAGGAGCAGGTGCTGTGTTGTCACCCCTCGGTGGGCTACGACGCAACCGTGGCTGAACCCACCACAGCTACCCTTCCCCACCACAAAGCTCAGGCAAGTGGAGAAGGACGGGGGGCACTGCTGCCTCCAACCACCACCTTCCACTGATGCAACAAAGAATCCCCCCCATAGGTTCCCGGCAAACAACACTCCTCTGCTGGAGGAGGGGAAGGACAGGAATCACCAGTGCCACCATCATTCCCTTCAGAGCAGTGGTTGGTCTGGGTTAGAAGGGGGAAAGGACTGGCGGGGAGACTGAAAGCAAAGGGGAAATGAGTGGTAGAAAAGGGGAGGGAAAGAGGGGAGGAAGGAAAGGCAGGGGGAACAGGATGCCCCTCTTCACAAGTTTCTTGAGGGTCCCCACTTATTTTGATTACAAATTCCAGTCATTCATAACTTACAAGCAACATTAAGCTTAACTAGTATGACAATGAAAAGATTGCCTGCATCCTAAATTTTTGGACTGAATGCTAGATCCGAAGAAAATATCTCAAGGCCTGTGGAATGACACATTCAGATGCTTCAAAGCATGCAAGCTAGTTTCTGTTTGGACAGCAGTCCTAACCCCCACCCCCCAAAGCAGCCAGAAACACTCTTCTCTCCACCACCATGACACACAGCAAAGCAACAAATACATAACTCAAAGGCAGCATGCTAATGATACCTTTAAAACCATCATTCAATCTACTAGGTCATAATTAATTTCACTCACCTCATTAGTTATATCATATACAACTATAGCTGCCTGAGCTCCTCTGTAGTACATTGGTGCCAAACTGTGATATCGCTCTTGACCTGCTGTATCCCAGATTTCAAATTTTACTGTTGTGTCATCAAGACACACAGTCTGTGTTAGAAAAGCAGCTGAAAGGAAAGAAAAAGGAATGGTGATTCCATACGTACTTCATCATCTTTAGATCACTATCTTCTGCTGGGGTGAATACACAAAAAACGTAATGCAAATTTCAAGCTGTGCAAGTTCAAGAGTTCTTACATAATGCCTTATTTTTTCTTTAAATAATTTCAGTTACAATGTTAATACCTGCAGTTTCAGACAATATGCTCTGAAAATCCCTTAATTCCCACCACTCTTTATTTGCCCATTTTTAAACAAAGCCAAGCATGACAGAGTTCTTCTCCTGCTCCAACTGCATATTTGAGCCAAAGAATAACTCATCCTCCCGAGCACAAGTACTTTACTCCTCCTCCTCTACATCCTCCCACACAATCCCAATGAACTAGATGCGACTGCAGCAGCAAGCGGGAGAAGGGAAGACAGACTGGTCCCCAGGGTATCTGAAACGCAAGCCATGAATTTAGGAAAACCACTCTGAGCCTCAGGTCTCCATCCCCAATGTGGAAATAATAGTAGTCTACCTTATAGGGCTGTTTTAAGGACAAGATAGCCTGTGGAACATTCTGAATGCTGTCAATAAACACTTAAGAATAGGCTTAGAGCTGAAGCACAGTGCACCTGGCATTTTGTGCACTGTTGAAACAACATCAGAGATGCTGGGAGGAGAGCAGAAAAAGAGGAAACTTCTGTACTTTTGCCAGCTTCAATGCCACTGCCTACCTGAGGACTGGCTTTTGTACAAAGCCCTAGCAGGTAAGTTAAGTTAGGAGTGATTCTTCAAGTAATTCTTTGTTTAGATCTCTACTGGTTTTATTGCTGGTAAGCCACCAGTTTTCTGTTAATGGTTTTATTGCGTGTGTTACTGGTTTTAATTACTGCTTCATAAAAATTTAAGTTTAGCTGCTATTTTATTTTCGTCACTATTTTACTAGTTTTTTATTTTATTTTTAACCTAATTGCTAGCCACGTTTGTATTACTGTAACAAAAGTTAGGATGGAAATTTTATCCCATGAAATAAGCAAATTAGTGGTTAGCACAAGAGATGGGAAGGGTTGGTTAAGGGGACTGTTTTGGAAAAGCCCATGACACTTCTACTGATATTAAGAGAGGGGTTTCCTCCCAATCCTAATTTTGACATACGTTAAACAGTCCGAAAGCCCATGGTTCTCCCAACAACATGAGGAGCACTGCATATTTCTCATGCCTTTCTGAGAGTCAGAACTGAACTTCAGCAAATAACCTTTTCCCCTGATCGATAAAGCTTATTAGCAAACCCAATTCCAAATAGGGTGTGTGCTCTTATACTCCTACAGGTGTGTTACTGAATTATTCCAACAACTAGTTAGAAACTAAGCAGTCAAAAAGTTGTCAAGTAAGTAATATGCTGCTAATTACTGTTTAGGAGTGTCGATTGAACACAGTTTTTTAGGCAAACAGCAGGGTTTCTGAAAGCTTGAGAAAGCTAAAATCCCAGATTTAAAACATTACAAAAAATGTTATATCTAAAACACAATAAAATTCAATTTAGGTTAAGTGGGCCAAATAATGGTCCAATAACCTCCTAACGGTTTAAAGAGCAAATACACATGTAAGAATTCAAAGCTTTCCTATTAAAGAAGTTCTCAAACTTTTAAAGATGCAGAAATGTATTTAACAGCAACAATGACAATCCTGTCATCACCTAACAGGAGATTTAAAAGACGATAATCATAGGAACAATTTGGAAAAGGGACAAGAGGCAATCAGAGAAACTCTCAACTTATCATAAAGCCTATAACAAAAGAAAAAATGTGTAATAGTTTCTGGCAACTGAAACCCACAGGGGGCAGAGCCCCTGAGCTCGGGGAGTACCAGAGAATCTGCCACATAGCTCAGTGGCGGGTAACACATTAAAAGGTGCAAGGGAAAAGATGATATGCCAAAACTGTAAGAAAATAATACAAGTAACATACATGAATTTCACGGCTGCCCCTTTTATATGATATTGTGGCCAGAATACAATTATACACTCTTTCAGCATACAAACCTGCAGTTTACCAGTTTACCAAATGTAAGTTTACCACTTTACCAAATGTAAGGCAACTTCATTTGCTCTGAGTAACTTCAATGTTCTTTGCACAAAGCCCCATCTCTAACAATATTGTTGCCTGAATTCAAAGACAGCTCCTATTATTCTGCCTATTTCTCAGTCACAGTAGAATTCTTCGACCCTAGCAACCAGAAAAGAGGCAGAAGGCTTTTCCTCCTTACCAGTTATTAACATAACATTGTGATCAGGCAGCAACAGCCCAGCCTCAAGCAACAGCCCAGTCATTCCTAGACGCTGATAGATTTAGAGTAATATACACTCTTATAGTGGCAGCCATCTTAAGTTAAGAGGTGGTAAGGATGGGTCACTATTGAAGAGGCCAAACCTACAGACATAGGCATCACCTCCTTCCTGCCTTACGGCAGGACTTCGCATAGTTGTAAGGAAAAGGAAACAGTTGTGAAAGGATTCTTCAGCTTCACACTATGATCTCCAACATATTCTGCTTGAATCTGATGAAGTGAGCCCTGATTCATGAATGCCTGCTTCAGAATAAATGTTGTCAGTCATTAAGGTACCACTGTTTTATTCATATTCTACTTCAACCATTATTCAATGTCCGAGTATCAGTGTGCTAGTCACTCTCTCAATTTGGGTATTGCAGACTTGCCCCTCCTACCTATCCACTTCTGTCAAACACTTCAAGTCTCTTCAAGACTAAGGAAAACTTAGTCCATAAGCAACAATTCTGATGTGAACCACAATGTGTTGAGATACCCAAGTGACCAAAGGGACATAACATTGGTGAAAAATGGAACAAACAGGCAAAATGTTTTCCTAACATGCCTGCAAGAGTGAGAAAGCCCTACAGAAAGCTGAACTGTGTGGATGGGTTCACAATGGCTCATATGTTAGACAGTACATAACTAAAGCAATTTAGCTGTCTCGATCAGAAGAACAGTTCATTAGTAATTTGTAAGGAAGATCTGCCAGCATCAGAAGAAAGTTGCTCAAATGAACCCAGAGTTTAATCATATAATCCAAGAAGCTGTAGTATATGTAGTGAAGATGGAAAAGCAACTAATAGTACAATCCTAAACAGATTTCATCATTATATGCCTACTGAAGCTAATGGGCTTACAATGGTGTGAGTGTTGGGGATTGCACAGTAAATCACTTATCACAAAGGATGCAAGAGTTAGTTTGAGAACAACTTAATGGGACAGGGAAGTATTCTGAAGTTCTAACAAAACGCCTATCACTAATTACCGCCATTCAAACTCCATGTAAGCATTCAAGTTTTAATTGCAAATAAAACATCCAAACACGGTTTTACAGAAGCAAGTTCAAGTGATACATTAAGCAAAGATACATGACATTTGTAACTTCTATTTTAATAATTTAGTATTTGTAAAAAAAAATTCTCTTAAAGTGTCAAATTTTTGAGGGCTTAATCTAAATCAGTGTTTTATATGATGGAATGATACTGTAAACAAGGATGCCAGCTTTTTTGAGTTATACAGAACACCTTGGCGGAAAGAATGAGATCTATTGAAAACTCCGCTATAAACTACAGCTGATTTTAAATGCAAATGCTTGCAGTCACTGTATCATAATTTTATGCACATACACTGCTCTCTCCAATTTAAATGCTACTTAGGGTTGTTCCAGCTCCCCCTTCTACCAGCATAACAGTTGTACTAAAATTTATAATCTGTCTTTATAAGAAACTCTGAATACAGAACACATAGCACAATGCAATAGTTACTTTACAAACAAATATAATAAAGCTCACAAGGTTGGTACTTGTCACAGTAAACAATTCAGAAAAGTTATTGCTCTTGGTGTTATGTACTACAGATGAAAATAAAGAATTATACATAAAAATGTAATTTTCTCACCTCCAATCGTACTCTCCTGAAACTCATGAAACTGGCCTTTTACAAAACGAAGCACCAGACTTGATTTGCCAACAGCAGATTCGCCCAGAAGGACTAACTTGAATTGACATATTTTATTCCCAGCATTGGGCCCATTGGGTCTAGTTGCTCCTCGGTTGGCCATGTCCAAACTAGAAAGGAGTCCCTTGTTTGATTCTTAAAAGGAAGTTTCCAGGATGTGAAATTTACTGCTTCTTCAACTCAAAACAACCTGGTCCAAAAAACAGATTCAGAAATTAGAAGCATGATATATAAATGTATCATTAGCTTAGTTTTTTTAAGCCCCTATACCCAAGCCTTGCAGAAGTACTTTACACCTTTTTATTATATAATAAAATAAAACTACATCTGTGTAAAATTCATCAACATTTCATCAAATAGTCATTTTTCCAAAGAGCTCAATTATTTAAGGTGCCAGTATCACAGATCATAAGTTTCCATAACATAGGTGCTGAACTGGAAACCCTGGTCAACTAACACCTGTAGGAACACAATAGGATTTACTTGATTTTGTATGTTAATAGAAACCCCTTAATATACTGCAAACTTTTTTTTGTTCTGTTTTTTAAATTTCAGAATGCTGGTAGCAGATAAGCAACAAAATAGAGCCAGAGAGAGTTCAGGTAGTTATCTGAAAAACAGCCATGGCACTGGTTATCCACAGCATGCCCTAGCCTTTCAGCAATTATATTTAAGAATAATCGTACCTGCCAGATATATCAAGTTCAAATAAGTTAATTTAATGCCATACACACAACTTTTAGCACATAATTTTAAATAGATGAAAACATAGTTTCTACAACATAACTACAGAATTACAGCATTTTGTAACTTGAGACTGGAATCTAATAAATCAATGTACTTCTATGCGCCCAATGGGGGTTGGTGGAAACAAAATGACTGCCAGCCCTTTGCACCCCATGAATTATCACTCAAGTATTTGAGCGTGGGTTTTCAAGGAAAGTATGGTGCTGTCTCTGGAAGGAAGAGGCTACATAGAAGACCTCTGAAGCCCTGTGGTTCCTTTACCTTTCTTATTAAAGATCATCTACAGATATTTTAATGAATTCACACATTCATCTTGAAGAATGTACAAACTAAAAACTCAATATTAACATATTTTCATATTTTGGTCAGAAGAAACAGAATATGGTTAAAATATACAATAATTGTTTGTAATGAATCTTTTAAAAATTAAAGATAATGCAACATTGCACTAACACCCGTCTAGACACTGAGCAAACACAAAAAGTGCTGCTCTGAACTTTCTCAACACTTAATTTGGATCATCAGCTAATGGAAAGAATGTCACACAACATCTGGGTTCAAATTTCTGGTTAGGGAATTTTCACAAAAATCGTGAAACAGTACAATTATATTGGCAGTTTAATCTACTTAACACACACACCCAAAAAAAGGCATGAAAACCACCATGAATTTCCAACTAGCATCTCTCCAGCATAATTAGGATACAAAAGTTTATGGGGAAGGAGCAATGTCTCTAGAACTCCTAGAAGAGAGGGATAAAAATAAGTAAATCCTTGTTCTACATGAGGCTTCTTTGTAGTAATTAATGATAGCCTCAACTTGTGTAAAAACTCCTCACACGCACAGCAGCTGCTATTCTGACAAAGATGGTCTATCCAAGGCATAATTTTGATTTCCAACTTTTTATAGCAAGAAAATATACAGAATATTTCAGTATTCAATAAACAATAACCAATCACACAGGTTAGTAAGGAATGAGGTTTCTTTTTCTTCTCTTTTATAAGATAATACTACATTCCACTTCTGTGCCAACCCATAAAAGATAGTAGCTTTGCAAAAATTCCCATTCTGCAACAAAATACATTCTTGCTACTGCCAACTAAGCTGTAACCAGTTCTACATTATCAGACCTCATTAAGCTTTAAGAAATCCTAATACCACCACCTTCAGTACCATTGATATCTCACACCCTGTAACATCTTTAATCACTTTGTGATCCTGTGTCCAATAGGGGACAGTCCCAAAATATATGCAATATTTCTGCTTTTTTTTTTTTTTGCTTGACCATGGCAACAATTTTAGGGGTGCTGAATATTATTTAATAGTAGTTTATAACAGCTTTCTTTCATATATACACTATGGGATCAATCCTAAGCAGATACACTCAGAAACTATCCCATTATATTCAGCAGTACTTGGGAGAACATTTTTTGGATTGCAGCCTACTATGTTGTTATTACTCCACATTCATTCCCAGTCTTGCTGTGAAACAGGATGTCCCACACCCTTGTCCCTGCTGATTTTATATCTTTTTTTCACTTGTAGATCATGTGAACCAATAAATCTTTTACACTCAGCCTTTACCAACAGGCCTTGGAGCTGCATCCAGCCACCTTTTCAGCTGGTGAAAAAGGAAGGAAGGAGCCCCTTTAATCATCAGAAAAGACTGCACTGGGAATCATGGGACATTTTTGGGAACCAAGGCAATTAAAATGTTGCCACTCATGAGATCAGTTTGGCACATCTGGCATAGAGTACACTCTTATGCACACTGTCCATACAAGCAGTTCAAATAAAAGCAAACAAGAGTGCATTCTCAGTGACAAAAAATCCCTCCCAAATTTTGCCAAAGTCCATCTTTGCTTGGTAATCACTATGAAATGGGCCTTGACAAATTTTCTTTGGCTCTGGAGCCAGCCAAAAATTTTAATTCTCTTATTTTTCAGCAGTCAGGATTTTGTATTTTAATGGCCATATTTTCTAATTATTGCTTCTAATCCTACCTGACCTGGATGGCCCAGGCTAGCCCAATCTTGACAGATCTCGGAAGCTAAGCATGGTTGGCCCTGGTTAGAATTTGGACTGGCAACAACCAAGAAAGTCCAGGGTTGCTATGCAGAGGCGCAAAAGCAAGCCACCTCTGAACATCTACTACCTTGAAAACCCTCTGAGGTCGCCATAAGTCAACTGCGACTTTATGGCACTTTATACCACCAACAACTTCTTCATAGTTTCACAAAATTTTTGTTAAATATATGACAAAAGTGTTGCAGCACTATAGGGGAAACCTCACCTAAACAAAAGGGTAACCTCTACCCTAGACAAACTTTCCCCATGTTTTTCATAACTCCAGTATTATTTTTAAAAGCTTTATTTAATTGAATACTGGAGCCTGTATAAGAAACAAAATTAATTCATCTACCACCACTAAATGGTTTAAAGTTAAATTTACATATAAACAAGCAATGACAAGAACCTGATGCACATTTATTTTTGTGTCATACAACCAAATATTCTGACACAAAATTATAAATATAAAATCTCAATCTCAGGCTATTTTCCTCCTTATTACAATCCCCATTCCACATGGCTTTTCTCCATGCAGGTTCCATGATCCACAACATAGCTTGGGGGGGGGGGGGCAAAGGGAACCTCTTCTTTTCCACCAATAGAAAAACTGGTGGGTCCACCCTTTTCCATTTTCTTTCACTATTGCTGAAACACACAATAAAATCACTGCTGAAATTACTAAGCAATAGCATATAATGACATTTCTAGGTGTCAAGCCCTACTATAAAAATTCTTCATTTCACCATGAGCAGTACAGGAAATTGAGATTTTGGAAGCACTGTTAAAATTTAATATTCCAGTATTCTGGATGTTGTACACTGTCTTCTTGAAATGTTGGCTTTATAATGTTACCTAACCCTGAGCCTTGGTGGAACAAACTGGTTACAAACCATGACCAGGATAGAAGGAAGCATGCAGCTAGTTCTATGAGGATCAGAAAACTTAAGACTAAATGGAAGGAAGTTTCAAAAGCAATTTGTGATAGGGCATGGAGGTCAGTTGTTCTGAGAAGAATCTCAGATTTCACTGGGCTGGTCCACATTCCTTACTTTAGCCTAAGCAACTATTTGGATCCCAACACAAATTTTAATAACAAAAAACCCCGCTTAAAATCAGATGTTTGAAATGTTATGTTATACTCATTTGTTACCCCCCCCCAAAGGCTTAAGACATTTTCCATGAATGAGCCCTTGTGTTCTTCACATCTGTAAGTAAAGCCCTTAAATGCTAATTTTTATTCTCAACAGAATATTAAAGCAAAAGGACAATTAATATTTAGTATGTTGCCCTATAAATGTTTCCATTATAATGTGCACTGCACAAGTGTTTACAGTTTGTCAATTATAATGCTCACAACGGGCTCTATTTTCCCCTAACATTACAAAGGCATTTATTTCCAAATTCTGCACTCTCTCTACAAAAGAAGCACCACCACTCCAAGAATGAACACAAAGATCCCCTATCGCAGGAAGACTTTTGCTATTAATGACTTTGATTAGTATAATTTGACAACCTGACATAGGTAGACAACCATGAACTGTCCATAAAATAAACTGCTTAGTATTATTCTAAAAAGTATTTTCTAGAATCTCCATTACAACTGTAGTAAGTATTTTGCATCTTCAAACCTCCTTTTTCATTTGTCATTTTTATGTTTCAAGGCAGTAACAGAGAAGATAGTAAAATTGGGGTTCATAGAAAGAGGTGGCTAAAAGAATTGCAACCTGAAAAATATTCAGTTCAGATATTGCAACTGCTGTGAATATAGGAAAAGCATTGAACCTTAGTTCTCCACCAGCAATATGGAGATAATACTAGTCTACCATACATGGCTGTTTTAAGAACAAGATGGAACATAAAAGACTGAAGGTTGTCAGTGTTATATAAATTCTCAGTAGATGCAGAGGCAGGCAATGGTAACCCACCTCTGAACGTCTCCGGCCTTGAAAACCCTGTGGGGTTGCCATAAATTAGTTGTGACTTGTCAACACTTTCTGTCACCACTTAGGTCTACAAACGATGAGAAGCAGAAACCACCAGAAAACTTGGTAAACTTGATTCAACATGTTTAAAAAGGGTTTTGATTAATTTGAACATGATGGTTTGACTAAAGGATTGTGTATTATTTCAACCATAACAATGCCCTCCTAAGCAAAATTACACATTTCTAATCCCATTGACTTTGATGGATTTACTAGGGTACAACTGTTTAGGATGGCACTGTAAATTACATCACTAAGGAGCTGATGCGTACATGTCTTTTCAGATAAATTTAAATTTTATATTAAAAAGAACCAATATGTTATCGTTTATTAGAGTATTGGTTATAATGTTTTACATAACCACTCTATTTCTCTCAATACCATTATGTGTAATAATGTTATACAGTGCTGTAACAGTCATCAAATAATATTTATGCTTACTTCCCTAGACCTCTTAAAAAAGACTGGAACGTGAGCCTTAAAGCAGATACAGATTATGGGTAAACTAGATGCAAGTCCCAATTATTCATTTTCTAGGACACTGAAGTTTTGCAGAACACATAAAAACAAAGCTTGATTTTTAAAAGATGTCAGTACAAACACATCCTCATTTTTAATTTAAGAAAGTCTAGCATTCATAAAATGCACTCACAGATTACATTTTAAGATCATTATCATACTTAAGAAAAATCAGAAAGCATATAGCTCAAAGTACTCATCAGCAACTTTAATTTTCATTTACTTGTACTATTTAACTGGATAGCCCCAGGCTAGCCTGATCTCGTCAGGTCTCAGAAGCTAAGCAGGGTTGCCCCTGGCTAATTTTTGGATGGGCAACCTCCAAGGAATACCAGGGTCATGACGCGGATGGGAGGCAGGCAATGGCAAACCACCTCCAAACATCTCTTGCCTTGGAAACCTTATGGGGTTGCCATAAGTCAGCTGTGACTTGACAGCACACACACACAAAAATAGGAAACAGTATACCAAGGACACATTAATTTCTAGTTTAGTCACATCTATGTTAATATGTGTGCCAAATCACTTAACAATATCCAGTAAAGAAAATAGTATGAGAAAATAGTATTGACTCACTTCATTATATAATTGCACTATTCACTCACTACAGAAAATTAGCTTATGTTAAATCTGAAGTATTCCCAACAAATAGATTATCACACAAACAAATAGTTTACACCCAAGTTCTTAGAATTGTCATTTTTTATGTTGCCACCTTGGCCAGTTCCTAATTCAACCAGCAGAGTTCCAACTTCACCCCTTTTCAGAGATGGAATACAGATCGGCTCGTTGACTAGATAGAAGAAGCTGCTTACCATCTTATCTTGCAAACTGACAGCTTGTTTAAATTTTGTTTCAATAGGTGGTTGAAGGGGAGTTGCTGTACCCCCCCATCCCTTAAACAGTTGCTGCTTTTGGGGGGGGGCATAATTGCTTACAGAAGCTATTGAGATCTGAGTGATGCCAAGAATTGAGATATCAGAATCACATTAATCAATAATGTGAATTAATCACTATTCACACGTACAAATTTAAGTTAGTTTTTCAAATTAGCAAGTATATATATATTCATTCATTCCCAAAAAAAGCATGTATTTCAAAACAAAGTGAACTTTGACTGATCAGAGCAAAGATCCACTTAAGCCAACATCCTTTCTCCCATAGTGACTGGCCAGATGTTTCAGGAAGTCCACCAATGGGGCATAAAGGCAATAGCTTTCCCCTATAGTTTCCCCCAAGAAACTGGCATTCAATAACATACTGACCTGGGCATAAAACTGAGACTTATCAATGACAGAATCACCATTCATGAGCATACTGAAACCTAGAGAAAGATATCAAAAGTCTGAACGATGAACTCCTCTGCTTCTTGAGTTTAATTTACTCAGCCAGTATAGTTAAAATTTATTTATTTTATTACATTTCTACCCTGTTCTCAACCCGAAGGTCAGTCTCAGAGCGGATTACACAATCTAAAATATAATAAAAACAACAACACATTTTAAAATACAATTTACAATACAATTTAAAATAGCCCAATAATGCCCCTTAATGGCGCCAAAACCCTAAAAATAGCAATCTGCAGGTAGCAGATGAATCTAACCACCCCCTAAGGTGGTATAGGAGTGTTATTGATTGTTCTAGCTTTAAATATAGGTTGAACGAGTTATAGTAACAGCCTTAACACCTATGTAAGCAATCCAATAAGTAAAACCTTCTTCAAAAGATAATTTACTGAATCGCTATTATTCAAAAAATGTAAGTTACATATAGTAAAACCATCACACTCCTACTCTGCTTCAAAGAATGTGAGGGGTTTTTCAGTTTATTACAGAACGTAGTTTCTTTATAAACTTTTTCACTCTTGCCCTCAAACCCTCTATTCGCAAATTTGAGCAAGAAGGCAGCAATGTAAACGTGAGTTAATATTGCCTTATTCCCCCCCCTGAATCGGTTACGCTCTACCTGCATTCCAACCTACTAATATGATTTCATCCTGCTTGACTTTGTTCACGCTGTTGACAGCGTTAGGACAACCGAAAGCAAAAGGAACAGATCCCCCCCCCCCGGGTTCACGCAAAGTAGAATACAGTCCAAAATATTGTCGAAGGCTTTCACGGTCAGAGTTCATTGGTTCTTGTAGGTTATCCGGGCTGTGTGACCGTGGTTTGGGATTTTCTTTCCTGACGTTTCGCCAGCAGCTGTGGCACAGCTGCTGGCGAAACGTCAGGAAAGAAAATCCCAAGACCACGGTCACACAGCCCGGATAACCTACAAGAACCCTAGAACACAGTCCCTTTGGGCCTCTTTTCTTGAAGAAACAGGTTCACGTTACTGGAGAGCGGAAGGGGAGAGGTGCCATTTCCCCTACCCTCCTCTCTCCCTACCTGATCGCACGATCTCTCCGCCTTCCTCAACCCATCCTTCGAGCGGCCCCACAAACCGCCGCCTTCCTCGACCCGTCCTTCCAACTCTTCCCTCGGGCCCCCCCTCACGGGTTGACACAGGAGCAAGAGGAAGTGGGAGACATGGGGGCGCCATTTTGAGGGTGGAAGGAACCGGGCTCGCCAAACGTCCCGCCCCGCCAGGGGAGGCCCCGCTCCCGCCGCTGGAGAAAAAGGGGGAGGCCAGGCTGCTCGCGCGCCTCCCCGAGACCCGGCCGTTCCCTTCCCCCACCGACCCCGGCCTTGGAGCGTTACCTCGCTGCGACGGGAGGCAGCGGCCTTCCTACCACCTCAGCCCACCGCCGGGAAGCGAGCGAGCGACTGACTGACAGACAGACGGAAGGCCGGCGAACGTCGGCACCTAACGGCTCGGACACAGAAGACGCGGGGCCGAGCTTCTTCCGCGCCTCACGGTGGGGGGTGGGGGGAGGGCGGCCGCCAACTTCCGTCTCCTCCTCCTCCGCCTCCCGGACCAAAACACAAACACGCCACTTCCTCTTGCCACGTCACCACGCCCACCTCGGAGCGCTTCCTCCGTGCCCGGGTCACGTGGGACGGTAGCGAGGGGCATTCGTGGACGCTGGCGTCCGGCGTGTCTTGGCTGTTCGCGCCAAGGATTGTGGGAGATGAGGGAGGGGGGAATCGAGAATCCTGTTCCGCTTCGGCCGTTGTCTCGTCGGAGCTTATGAAGGCAGGTCACGTGACTTCCGCATCGCTCGCCTCCTTCGCAATGGGGCGGTCGGGCCGGTCGCCTCTCGCAAAGGGCCGCTGAACTTTACCGGATGCCCCGTCTAACGATTATTGCGATTAAAGATAGGGTGTCTCCTGCAGGGCGCAATTAGGAAATTAGTGACGCTTCCGCCTTCCAGCGGGATGAGTGTCGAACGTCCTTTCGGAAACATTTTAATCGCTAGAGCCCAGGCGTTACGTAACAAGCTGCGTTTGTGGCTTTTGGAGAGGAAACGTTGCGAGCTACCTGCTCGGGGGACATGAAGATTATTCTGGTTGGGTTAAGTACGAAATAATGTAAACCCAGAGTACGCTTCTTATATCCCTCTCTTAAGGTATTGGCTCAAATTATACTTTCAAACTGAGCCAGGTTCCCTTTATAGCTTTTGAAAAGTGAACTTCATTATTTCTCATGGGACATATTGATTAGATCTAGACTCTGCCCAATTGGAATTGATTTAGGTAATCTTGCTCTGGCCAATGAACCTTACATCTTCGAAAGAATCAAGCAACGTCTCCTTGATGTAGAATTGCAGAATTTTAACCCAGCTCTTCCCCCCCCTCCCCAATCTGTTCTCCGGCGGCCCTAGGCCTTAATAATGGATTGGGTAAAATGGCTAGGTATCTAGATAACCTAGAGATACTGTCTCAACGCCGCGCTTTTCTATTGGCTAGGGTTAACGCATCCCATCTAGGATGCTCTTAGGCCGATACCTTCAGATCCCTAGACATGAACGCTTATGCACGTGCGGTTTAAATTTGTTGGATACAATTGACCACATCCTTTTAGATTGCCCCTTCTATGTGACTCTGCGGGATAAACTGCTATTTACTTTGCTCCAGTACAAGAGATACAGGAGTAATTAAGTGAAATGCAAATTTCTCTTGAGTGATCATGATCCTAAAATTACGGCTACCGTGGCTGAATTTCTTAAAGGAGTTCTTAAAGATCAAGAAAAGTTTTATTAACCCGACTTGTAACTTATATGTATTGCCCTTTGGAGGTATATTGTTGTTTTATCTCTGTCTTTTGGTATGCCAATAAAGGTTAATGAAATGAAATATCCCTCTCTTTTAAGGTATTCTGGAACTGGCATTGATGTCACTTTTAATGAAAAAATCTGTTACCCGTCTGCATGTTATTTAAATGTATCTCAATACAAATTATTTTGTAATAATAATATATACTAACGTTTTTAGAATAGAGTAAAAGTATGTGAAATATAAGAGCTGCAGTAAGTGCTGTCGAGGGTTTCCTTTTTTCCTAGTCCCTCTAGCATAGAGGTTTGGAAGGAAGAAAATCAACAGGTGCATGCAACTTCTCCTTCCAACACAGAGATGCAACAATGAGGAAAGCTGTGCCTGCTGGATTTTTGTTTGTCATGGAGCAAGTAAACTGGTTCAGGGGGCTTTAATAGTTAGACTGTCAAACTAACCTGGGTTTGAACCCCACACAGCCATAAAGTTTGCTGGGTGACCTTGGGCTACTTGCCTTCTCTCAATTGATAGAGGGCAGTTGACAGGATAAAATGGAGGAGGGGTGAATGATGTGTCCTCTGAATTCCTTGGAGGATGTGTGGACTGAAAAAGCAATAGTTAATGGGATCTCCCTCAGAAAAGGTGGTGATTCTAAATATAGTGACTAAAAACACCATACACAAAATTCTCAAATCAGTTTAAATTTATTTATTTAAAAGCATTAATAAGCGGTCTTTCTCCCTTGCGGAACTCAAGGAATCTTACAATATAAATAAAATAGCAATAATAAAAACACATGAAAGTTTAAAAACTCCAATTAGGACTACCAACAAATAAAAGCTAAATCCGTCCAATGCAGTCCTAAATAAAACTCTTCAAGTGCCTCCTGAAGGTTAACAGGGAGGGGGCTAGCAGAGTGTTTACCCAGTAGTGCTAAGCGCCCTCTCTATGCTTTTCCCACCACCAAAGTGCCTTGGTGCTCGCTCTAAGTTTGCACAACAGGGAACTGTCAGTTGGCATCCTGTGTCACACACCCTACCTCATGAGTTGTGGGGCATCCTGGCTGGGGTTTTTGGAGGGCTGTGATTGGGTGCTGGGGAGGGGGCTTGGTCACGGGAAGGAGGGGATTGGTCGTGTCCTTAGTCAGCATTCAGAGATGCCTGGGACCTCATGGGCGTGGCCACTGCAGTGGGGACACTTTTTTCCATTCCACAGAAACCTATGGGCTACACCACCATTTTTCTTGGTGCACCTGATTTGTGTCAGCGCACAGCCTCTGCAGAGCTGTGCTGGCACACGAGCGGCACTGGGGCCCTGTGCCAGTGTAACTGGCCCTTACGCCAGCGTATCTCAGAGATGGAAGCTGTTCTATCAATATTATTGATTTCATTATGTTTATCTTAAAATGACATTAGAACTTATAGTTTTAAATCATATTGTAAATATCCACTTGCAATTTTACACATATAGGTATGTCTCACTGTGTTATGTTTATCACAACCCAATTTGGGTTATAACTGAGTTTGTGCATTAAGAAGAGAAGAAATGAAGAGAAGAAGACAGGACAAGAAATGTTGAAAACATCCAATATTATTTTAATAGGCAGTTTTTAATGCATTCGTGAGTTTGCCACAACATATTCTGAGTGCCAAGTAAGGGGGTGGGGAGAAGAGATATGCCCGCTTATGGATTAGTCGGCTCCTTGAGCTCATGACCCCCTCCCATAGAATTATGCTGTTAGAGTTTCATCTGAAGGTGTCTTTATCCCACTTTGGCACTGAAGCAAATGTAAATACATTTTTCTTTGTTCACAGATATATGGGGAGGGGGGACGAAAAGCTGCTAATTAAGTGCAGGAGATAATGACCTGAATACTGTGAACAAGTGTGGGAGTAAGGCCCTGAGGAAAACAGGAGTGCCCTCCTTGACACAGCACCGACATTCCTAAGCACTTAAATATTATTGGAAACAATCTGGAGGACAAACAGGATGAACCAGAAATCTTAGCACGTGAGGAATACTACAACTCAATCACAGTTCAATCACAATCCAAGTTACCTGATATTGTTCACAAACTTTTACACAACTATTATTATTTAATATTTATTTATTTAGCACTCATGGTATACTATGGTTACATGCTGAATAAAGCACAGAGCTGCCCAGAGGATTTACATACAGAACTGACAATGGAAAGATTGGAAACCACATATGGGCAGAGAGTTTGGTGGTAAGGAAGAGACAGCCTGGTAGAAATACCAGGTAGAAATAAAAAGGTGACCAGAGTAGCTCAAGGGAAATGTTGCTAAAGTAGTCGTTTAAAAGTTCAGGTTGTGAGCTTGCACAATGCAGTGACCAAGATAATAATTTGATCTGGGGAGATGGTGGTTCCAATCTTACTAATGCAAAAAAACCAATAGATGGCTTTAGGCAAGCCCCTCAGCCTCCCATGAAGAAGAAGAACAAGAAGAAGGACAGAGTATGAATTTGATTTATTTGTTTATTGGATTTATTTTATCCTAATCTGACACTCTAATCACTATACAATACTGTCTCTCTGGATGCAGAAACATGAGGCCAAGTTGGAAGGCTTTAAAAGGGGGTGGACATATTCATGGAGGAAAATGGTATTTGTGGCTATTAGAATGGATACTAGTTACGCTGCATGCCTATTCTCTAGTATCAGAGGAGCATGCCTATTATTTTGGGTGCGGTGGAACACAGGCAGGATGGTGCTGCTGCAGTCGTCTGGTTTGTGGCTTCCTAGAGGCACCTGGTTGGCCACTGTGTGAACAGACTGCTGGACTAGATGGACCTTGGTCTGATCCAGCAGGGCCTTTCTTATGTTCTTATGAGGCAAGGAAGGAACAAAAGGGATGTGAGATTAGTGAAGCGATAGAGTTTGTGGGGCAAAGTTGACAGAGGAACTGCCTTTAGAATAATAGATTAATCGGTGGCATTTTTCTAGTATTTATGATTTCATCAACTATACAGGTGGCAAAATTATCAATTCTACAGTAATTTACATATTACATATGAGATTGAACAGAATACACCGTTTGACTAATTTGAGTGGCTGTGCTGCAATGCTGATTTACCATGTCATTTCAACCTTCCTGAGCTTTACACAGTATTTAGTTAGTTTAAAATTGCCTAGTTTTCACGCATCAGCGGGATACATGCTCATTTAGAACCGTTTCTTGTGTGCAGTGAGAGAAGGTCTGAAAAGTATTTTAAGGAGCCCCTGTGAGCTTAATCTCACAAGTGCAGTGGCACTCTGCAGTTTGCAGACAGCCACATTCACAGTTCCCACCAACCAAAAGAGCCACATTTACTTCCAACCCTGGAATGAGGCCTATGCCTCAGGGAGGCTCATGGCTTATCTGTTCTTCTGTTATAGCTGTTTCAAGGTGGGAACCACCAGTCAGTCACAAGCCCCAGTGGGCAAGTGCCTTTCCCATTTACTCTGCCTTTCCCATTTACTCTGCCCTTTCCCATTTACTCTGCCCCATATTTCAGGAGCAATAGTGGGAAACGGTGCTCAAAAGAGCCACACATGGCATATCAAAGAGCCACCTGTGAGTATCGCAACCCTAGTGCATTTCCCCCCTGCTTGAGCTTTACCTGAATCATGAACTGAGGCCATCTAGTGGGAAGAATGAAAATAAATCTGATGTAAAGCAACACTTTCTGATGTAAACAAAGACATCGTATACATTTCAGATTTGCTCTTGCTCTCTGGTTCAGCCACTGCTATTTAGATCTTGTACCTTTATAGTGCAATCCTACAAAGAGATACACTAGTCACCACAGGATTGCAGTTTAGTCCTCATCCTAACAGTGTTCCTGCTTGTACATCTTTAAACGGATGGCGTACCAGGTTTCAGGCGGCTCCTGTTTATCCCGGGACCCAGTGCTAGGGTTGCCAGGTCCCTCTTCCCCACTGGTGAGAGGTTTTCGGGGCAGAGCGTGAGGAGGGTGGGGTTTGGAGAGGGGAGGGACTTCAGTGCCATAGAGCCCAATTGCCAAAGCGGCCATTTCCTCCAGATGAACTGATCTCTGTCGGCTGGAGATCAGTTATAATAGCAGGAGACCTCCAGCTAGTACCTGGGAGTTGGCAACCCTACCCAGTACCCTCAGAGCTAGGAGCACCCACCCTTTGTGAGGTGGGTGCCTAGGATTGCCCATGGAGGGATCAGCCTAGGATTGCCAACCTCAAGGTACTGGAGATCTCCAGCTGAGCGACATCAGTTCACCTGGAGAAAACGGCCACTTCGGTAATCAGACTCTATGGCATTGAAGTATCTCCCCTCCCCAAACCCCGCCCTCTTTAGGCTCCGCCCCAAAAATCTCCCACCGGTGGCAAAGAGGGACCTGGCTACCTTAGATCAGCCATCCATATGGATGTGTAGTTCCTTCCACGACTGGTTCCTTAGCCAGACTGGCTGGATTCAAAAGTTCGATAACCCAATGGCGGTGTGACACTGAATATAAACTCTGTGACTTATCTGTGTATCACACTTCTATCCAGCCCTTCCTTCAAGGAGCTCAGGGCAACCTACACGGTTCTCCTGTCCATCTTATTCTTATAATAATCCCTGGAAGATTTATCAGTCTCCGTCTGTTTTTCCTTCACGAGCGGGTGAAACCTTTTGTTTGTTTTGTTTGGCATACTCCCAATAACTGTTATTGGCCTTCCTTCCTTGTTTTGGTCTTATATATGTTTATATGTTTCTACTGAATTACTGTTTATATACTTTATTTTAAATGTCTTTGATGTTGAAATGTTTTAACGTTTTGATGTTTTCCGCCTTGGGGACACTGTTTAGGTGGAAAGGCAGCATAGAAATGTTTTAAATAACACGAATAAATAAAATAACCATGTGATTAAATTTGGCAGAGAGAAAGTGACTGGCTGAAGGTCACCCTGCGAGCTTCATGGCAGAGCAGCAATTCAAATGTAGGCCTCTCTGGTCATAATGTGTCACTCTAATTGCTATACATCTGGCAGCCATATGATTTTTGATTACATGATGATCAGTGAAATCCTAAGCAGGTATACTGAGATGTGTGAGGGCGATCTGGCTGCAACGTCTGTCACCCCATTGATCACCAGGGTTGATTCGGCTGATCTGGCTGGCTAGGGGGATGTCCCCTCCCTCCCTCCCCGCTCCATGTGCTTCCCTCCTGAAGCTGTGCGCTTGGTGGAAGAGGAAGACCATCCCAGATAGAAGGAGTGTACCGTTCTTTGGTCAAAGGAGGTATACTGAGAAAGTTAGTCCCATTGAATTTAATGGGATTTAGTCCCTAGTAGGTAGGCTATGCTCATAATTGGATTTTAAATGTGGTTTTATTATTAATCTATATTCAATTATTATATATTGTTTTTATTTTATATGTACTATATATATTTTAACTTGTTGGAAGCCACTCTGAGCCCCACTTTGTTGGGGAGGGAGAGAGGGGGATATAAAACGAATTAACAAATACTACTCGCGTACTTAATCTCATGGATGGAAATTAAGTGCTGCATTTGGGTACCTTATTGTGTTTGAATACCTTACCATCTCTGTAGCAAAGCTGTTCTGCCTCCAATGAGGGATGTAAAATATACAGACCTGTCTCCACTGTCCATTATAATGACAGAAATTTTAGAAATAATACATGATTTCCTAGAGCAATTTTCTGGGATATACCAAGCTGCCTGGGGCATGTCACTGGTACCCTATCTCAAGGCTTTCAAACACAGGAGAAATGTACTTTATAAAATCAGATGGTGCTTGATTAAGTTTTATGAAGTGATATATTTTATGAATATGAAAAAAAACATTGCATTTCCTTTTCCTGCATAGGATCATTCCTGAAAATAAAGTAACACCAAAGCTAAACATTTTATAATTTGCCTTCTGTAAGTAAACAAGAACTTTTATATATACTTATATTCATGTTTTATATATTTTTAAATAAACATGAGCTAGTGGTTTTTAACAATGATGGAGACATGAGTTTTGGGGGGGCGTAGCCTGAGGAGGGCAGAGTTTGGGGAGGGGAGGGACTTCAATGCCATAGAGTCCAATTGCCAAAGCGGCCGTTTTCTCCAGGGGAACTGATCCCAATTGGCTGGTGATCAGTTGTAATAGCGGGAGATCTGCAGCTAGTACCTGGCAGTTGGCAACCCTAAGTGCAATCCCAACGATGGATACATAGAAATAAATCCCACCAGGCTTACTCCCTAGTGAGTTTGGGATCGCACTCGCCTTTGTCACCAGCTCCTCTGCTTTTGCAAATGAGACTCTGGGGAACTAGGGGCGGCATCACAAGCAGTGCTGGATTTACGTATAAGCTAAACAAGCTATAGTTTAGGGCCCCACTCTCTTGGGGCCCCCAAAAAAAATTTAAAAGGGAAAAAAACTGGATGTACATTTCCAAAATATTAGATAAAAAACAAATAAAATAAAACCTACATACAGCAACAGTGTTTTGTGTTGTGTAGGCTCCTATGGTGTAAGTAATGGGCCCCGCCTGCTTGCCTGCTCCCTAAAATATCACTGGTTTGCTCATATATATGTTGCCCTGACCTGGATGGCCCAGGCTAGCCTGATCTCGTCAGATCTCAGAAGCTAAGCAGGGCCAGCCCTGGTTAGTATTTGGATGGGAGACCACCAAGGAACACCAGGGTTGCTGTGCAGAGGAAGGCACTGGCAAACCACCTCTGTTATTGTCGAAGGCTTTCATGGTCAGAGTTCATTGGTTCTTGTGGGTTATCCGGGCTGTGTAACCGTGGTCTTGGTTACACAGCCCGGATAACCCACAAGAACCACCTCTGTTGGTCTCTTGCCATGAAAACCCCCAAAAGGGGTCCCCATAAGTCGGCTGCGACTTGACGGTACTTTACACACACACACACACACACACACACACACACATATAGGGTGCCTACATTCTGCATGGACTGGTTGCAACTACTTTGATAAAATACATATTTCGTTATGTGCAAATGGCTTTAGATACCTATTAGGTCCATCAATTACCGTACAGCATATATTCAACACAAAAACCAGCAACGATTTGTTGTTGACCAAGGACAGCTGGACATCTCAAGGGCCCCGTTACCTTCAAGAGCTTCGGGCCTCATCCAACCCCAATCCGGCCCTGACCCCAAGAGACCCCGTGCAGCACGGCCACGCAGGCTTGGAGGCTGGGCAACCTTTCCCCTCGCCTGCCCTGCAGGGAGCCTCTGCAGCGGCCGTCTCGCCCCGTTGCTAAGCCACCGGCGTCAACAGCCCGTTCCCAGCGGTTGCTGCAGCTGCCGGGGCGAAGCGCTGCGAGGCGAGCCGCCTCCGTCGGGATGGTGGGGGGGCACCCCGTCCAGGGGCTGGGGGGGGCCGTGGGGCAAGTGTATCAAGGGAGGTTCGTCGACCGATTCCCGGAGCTCCCCACGGTGAGTCTTGGTCGACGGCTCCCTTTCCCCGCTCTTTGCCTTGCTTTTCTCCCTCTGCGCTTCCTGCAGAAAGGGAAAAGCGCATCCCTTGCGCGCAACCTTATTCTCTGATTCCCCAGGACACGCCAGAGGGAGGGGGGTGGTTGCCAACCTCCAGGCTTGGTGTGAAAAAAAAATACTTCCTTTTGTCTGTTTTGAATCTCTCGCCCTTCAGCTTCGGCTAGAGTTGCCAATAGGGTTGCCAACCTCCAGGTACTAGCTGGAGATCTCCTGCTGTGACGACCGATCTCCAGCCGATAGAGATCAGTTCCCCTGGAGAAAGTGGCCGCTTTGGCCGTTGGACTCTATGGCATTGAAGTCCCTCCCCAAACCCCACCCTCCTCAGGCTACACCCCAAAAACCTCCTGCCGGTGGCGAAGAGGGACCTGGCAACCCTAGTTGCCAACTTCCAGGTAACAGCTGGAGATCTCCTGCTATAAAACCGATCTCCAGTCAATAGAGATCAGTTCACCCGGAGAAAATGGCCGCTTTGGCCATTGGACTCTATGGCATTGAAGTCCCTCCCCTCCCCAAACCCTATCTTCCTCAGGCTCTGCTCCAAAAATCTCCAGGTATTTCCCAGCCCGGAGCTGGCAATCCTAGGAAGGGGGCAGAGACCAATGACCACAGTGACAAGGGGACTTTGGGGTTGGGGCAAATACGGAGGGCTCCCAGAAGGATTTGGAGACACGTGGCTAAAATTGGCCAAGATTAAAATCTGACTAGAAATCATTATTGTTGGATATTGAGCTGCGGCAATAATTTGTAATTAAATTGGTTTTTCCACACAGGAAAATCCTGTTGCAGATGCAATTACCGACATAGTGCAATATCCACCGATGTGTGGATGCAGCCCAACTCCCTTATTATGGGTTTGCTGTATGCATATATTGAGGAGTGAAGATATTTATAGTGGTGGTGGTTTACTACAGTTCGCCTAGGAGATCTGTCTGTTATACAAGCTCCCCCCACCCCCGTTTTGTTCTCATAGCCTAGGCCATGCTACAATATTGTAACTAGCCCAAGATCATACTGTAAACTGGATGGAAATGCATCCTGCACTTGCTCAGATACATCTTGCCTCAACTCAGTTGAGCATTGGCTGGAAGGGAGGGAGAAACAGCTCCTGGGTAGAGCCCACGGTTCCCAAGGGGCTGAGTGCCTGGAGAGGGAAAGAGAGTAGGTAGATAAATTATAGCAGGACCTGGACATCCAAGAATGCTTATGTCAAATACTCACCTGGAAAAAGCTTCTGCTATCAACATACATAAGCAAATACAAAATAAATACAAAATAAAGCCATTCCACGTCAAAAGGATATGGGATATGAGCATATTTTGCCTTGTAGTCTCTTGTCCTAATCTACAGGGTCTCTCTCTACTTGCTTTTTATAGGCTGGAAAACTGGTACCTATTGGAGAAACAGCTGCTAGTTGTCTCACAGAAATCGTACCCCAAGTAAGTACCCTGTTCTTTATATCTGTTGATTGATCATCAAAAGTTCTTCCCATATACCAACTGCTGTAGGAAGTTGCTCTCTAAATGGCCACAGTATCTTTAGCTTTCTGTATTCTACGACTTCTATGACATGTTAGCAACGTTCACATGTATGAACAAACAATACAGATGAAGCTGAAAAGTGTGTTTAGGGTTATGTGTGAGATGAAGTTTCTCATATTGGTTGCAGTAGACCCAGAATAGCAGTAGTTTCCAGCATACGTGCCTTTCACACAGTGGTTGCCAATTGCTTGGTTATTATGCAAACCCCATAGGGAAGCACTTTTTTGTTTTGTTATTTAAGTAGCATATCATGTAGAGTGCTCTTTCAGAACATATCCCACAAAAACATTGATCTAGAAGTGAGGTATCTAATGGGCTGGCTGTTCCATAACCTGCTTTGTGTGCCCTGCTTTCTGAGGGAAAATGGGAATCTGTCAGAAACTGAACTCTTCTGCTGGGGCACCTCACTACATAAATACTCTTGGTACAGCTGTTTGCTTGATGCCAAATTTCTGGAGTTTTGGGCACGGGGTAAAAACATTTTTATTTTCCTAGGTATTTATGTAGACTGCTGTTGGTGGTTATTTTTTCTTCTATCTTCTTAGCTTAGGGTGTGTTTTTTTTAAAAAAAAAATGCTTGAGTAAAAATAATTTTTTCACTTCTGCTGCTATGTTTTTATGATATTTTGCTTGTGTTCTTGACATGTAGGGTGTTAGCACTTGACTTATAGTGGACCTGTAATTTAAAGACATACCTGTTTTAATGGTGATCCTCTGTGATTGTTTCTCGGTTACTAATTGTTTTGCTTTGAAAGGGGATTTTTACACTGAAACTGAAGGATAAAAATATTTTACATGAATAAATTGATAGCCGTTAAACACAGAGGAAAGCAAAACATGGGAGATGTCTGATCACTTCCAAGGAAGTGCTGATTTTCACACTTCCACAGATCCAAGTACTATGTAAAACCCTTTCTTCCAGGCAGCTGGCATTAGTATGAATCAACAGGAAAATCAGGTTTAAAAATCTGTCATATTTTGTCCTGCCTGTCCTCTAAGGAGTTCAGGACACTGAACATGGGTCTCCCACGTCCTAATCTAACATCCTAACCACAGTACCACACTGACTCTAACAGTGCATTCCTGACCTTTAATGGCTACTTACGCCACTTTAATAGCATAATAAATACGATATAATTATTCATTATCTACTAAGGCATACTCTCATTACATTTTGGGGACTTTCTCTCTTCATTCTGAGGTGCTGATTTTTTCATGTAAAGAAAAATCTAAAATTTTCATCTGCTTTCACAGGAATCCAAGGCCACTGATGTTTGCCATAATGATGTTTGCCTTTAGTGATGTTTGCCATACAAGATGTCTTTTAAAACTTTTTTTCCTATTGCCTTATAGCCACTTACTCCACCTGTTGTACAAAAGTTTCGAAACACCAGCAATCCACCCCTTGGTGGAGAAAGAGTATTTCATGGTCGAGCAAATGACCCTGATATCGCATCTCATTTGACACATGGTGTAAAAACCACATCCTCAATAAAGGTAGGGATTTTAAATCGTTTCTTTTCCTCAGCAAAAAAATAAAAATAAAATCCCATTTATTTGTAGGGTTACCAACTTCCAGGTGGTGGTTGGAGATCTTCCAGAATTACAGCTGGCCTCCAGCTGACAGAGATCAGTTCCCCTGGAAAAAATGGCTGCTTTGGAAGTTGAACTCTATGGCATTATACCTGGCTGAAGTCCCTCCCTGCCCCAAACCTCCACCCTCCCCAAAATCTCTAGGAATTGCCCAACCCAAATTCAGCTTCTGTCTCTGAAGACTACATTTCATCAGTTTATTAGATTATCTTTGTTCACATACAGAGCAATACTAAATAGATCTACTCAGAATAGGGTTGCCAACTTCCAGGTGGTGGCTGGAGATCTCCTGCTATTACAACTGATCTCCAGCCAATCTCCAGTTCGCCTGGAGAAAATAGCCGCTTTGGCAATTGGACTCTGTAGCATTGAAGTCCCTCCCCTCTCCAAATCCTGCCCTCCTCAGGCTCCACCCCCAAAATATCCAGGTATTTCCCAACCCGGAGCTGGCAAACCTAACTCAGCAGTAAGTCCTATTTTATTCAGTGGGGCTTACCCTGAGAAAAGTGTTCTTAGAATTGTAGCCTCAATCCATTTTCTTTAAAATCGAGGGTGTAAATAGGGTTGGCAGTTATTATTTGTCTTTTAAAAAAATAAATAAAAAAGGTTTAACTATTAAAAATAGATGACATATTCTACAAAAATTACAGTTAGTGCCTTTGATGAATGTTGGTTATTGCATTTTTCATCAGTTGAACTAGTGCTATATTGATGCTTGATACTTTCCCTGAATAATGAATTTCAGAAATAGTAATTAAGTGATGGATATGTATACACTTCAAAATGTTATGATCGCGAAACATTAAATAAATGGTGTAGCTTAGCTGCATTGATCAGTATAAGTTAGCACTAGTCTTTGAAAAAGCAAATAGGATTTGCGCAATAGAATCCCTTTTGAAAGTACAGAATGTTTGTATCTCATACTATGTGAAATATCTTCAGGCAGCCTTACTGGTAAATCCACCTCCCAAAACATGCTTTCAACAAAAACTGAAAGAGAAGAAAGAATCTATTTATCTGAACAATCGTGAAGCGCCCCTTGGGAAGTGCCATGATCTTGCATCAAGATTACCTAAAGGACTGGATCTGACTAACACTACATTTGGAATAACAACCATCAGAGGTAGTAAATGAGGATGTTGTCGGGACAGTGAATGCCAGCTCTCTCATTGTTGAGTGTGGGGCAAGAGATACGTGGAAGAAGGCACCCAGGCAGAGCGGCTGTTGGAACCCATGGCCATTACAAGTACACATCTTATGCTTTTTCTAATAGCAGATTTTAAAAATCACACCTGGGGCACAGCTGCAGAATCCTGATGCTACCCCATGATAGGACATACATATTAGCCATGTTCAGCCTTCAAAATCCTTGGATATGGACCCCAACCCCAACTCTACAGATTTAGCAGAAGGTTAGAGTACAGACTCCCAAATCATGCGAACAGAGCCCACATAAATATAGCTACATTCTTGTGGAGTTCTTTCCAGACAGTCAAACAAATGTAAAGAATATGGTTGCCAACCTCCAGGTAGTAGCTGGAGATCTCCTGCTATTACAACTGATCTCCAGCCGATAGAAGTCAGTTCACCTGGAGAAAATGGCCGCTTTGGCAATAGGACTCTATGGCACTGAAGTCCCTCCCCTCACCCTCCTTAGACTCCACCCAAAAAATCTCCAGTTTTTCCCAACACGGAGCTGGCAACCCTAGTAAAGAAACTGGAGCAGGGAGAGTAGGCCTAATTCCTGATTAAGGTTGCCAGCTCTGTGTTGGGAAATACCTGGAGATTTTTAGGGTGGAGCCTGAGGCGGGCAAGGCTTGGGGCGGGACTTCAATGCCATAGAGTCCAATTGCCAAAGCAGCCATTTTCTCCAGGGGAACTGATCTCTCTAGGCTGGAGATCAGTTGTAATAGTTAGTACCTGGAGGTTGGCAACCCTGTTCCTAATACACGTGTTCAGCGTGACATGAAGTGTCTAACACCATGTCTCTAACACACATGTCTTCAGGAAGTGCCAGTCAGAACAGAGCTACTGATACATTGTATGAACGGCTCAACTATACTGTCGGGTCCCTCGCATGCCTCTGGAACAAAGTCTGCTCACATCAGGAGTCCTTTGGTACTGGCTTAGCTATTGTTTGTTCCTGTGATGTGTAATGAGAATGATTCCAGCAGTGAAAACGATTGCCAAGATATTTACTCAGAAATGATTTCGATCAGATTATTTCATTACTTACACTGTATTTCTTGCAGAGGGTCCTGGTGGAGAAGTTATAAATCCACCCAAGACATTTGAACAAGTCAATATAGAAGCACTTGAAGGGCATGAATTGTATGTTGCATCTCACAATGATTATTCTGTTGGTGAGTAAAGGCAAGAGAGTGTTAATGAAAAAAAATGCTAGGTATCAATAGGAGTTAAATTTAATTCTTTATAGTTTGCTTATGTTTATTCCTCCAGCTACAAAATATAATGCGAAGTAGACTGCCACTTTTTTTAAAGCTGTTGTATTTGAAATGGGGAGTTCATCATGATGATACTATTATAATACATTGTGGAAACTATGGATTGGATCCAGTGCAAAATTTGTGCTTCCACCGCAGCTCTTGTGCAAGGGAAGATCATGGTAGTTGCTTAAACTGAATTAGACTTATTATATTCCCAGTTATGTTTCTGCTTGCACAAGATCTTGTGCAGTCAGGTGTTGCCAACTCTGGCTTGGGAAGTTCCTAGAGATTTGGGGGAGGGGCCTGGCGGTCAACAGGGGTGTGGTTCCATATAGTCCACTGTCTAAAGCTGCCATTGCCTCCTTGAAGGCGGTCAACAGGGGTGTGGTTCCATATAGTCCACTGTCTAAAGCTGCCATTTCCTCCAGGGGAACTGATCTCTGTAGTCAGGAGATGATTTGTAATTTCAGGAAAACTCAAGGTCTCTGCTAAGTCTATGTTTCCACTTGCATATTGCTGGATCTAAGCCTATACTAGTGGCTGCCTAGTAAGTTTACTGTCTCTTCTGCTATTTGGGGATTGCCTTTATCAAGTCTCTTGATGGCTTGGGACTGGTACGCAAAATTTAGATCTTCTTTTTGCTTGTTTTCACTGTGCACATGGCACATAGTAAATGATGATTCTCATCTTCCATAGGGGAACCAGTGAACAGAAAATATGACCCAGCTACATTCCGTAGATTTAATCTTTATGGGAAAGAAACACCACATTTTAATGATGGACGAAACGTAGCCAGAACTTTACGCTGGCTTCACGAGACACAGATGTAAGTTGTGACAGGTACCCAAGGATGGGATTGGCTTTTCAACTCATTTGTTCCTTTCTGGCGGTACACATTTTGGCTCTTTAATGATCTGAGCCTATAGCTTCTTCATATTTTTTCAGGATAGTCCAAGATGATTGCACCTCATAAAACAGTAAAAAAAAAGAAAGAAAAAAGGTTAAAGTCCCCTGTGCAAGCACCGGGTCATTCCTGACCCATGGGGTGACGCCACATCCCGATGTTTCCCAGGCAGACTTTGTTTACGGGGTGGTTTGCCCGTGCTTTCCCCAGTCATCTTCCCTTTACCCCCAGCACAACATAGAGGTCACCATATTTCATAATTTATTGTTTATTTTATTTTGTTTACATTATTTATAGTCCACCTTTCTCACTGAGACTCACGGTGGATTACACAGTATAAGTCAATACGATCAACGGCTGGGACATCCAATAAATTATGCAGTACGGTTTGGCTTTTAGAAATTTGAAAACAAGCAGAAATCTGATACAGAGCTAAAACAATGGTGAAGCAAAGATTAAACATGTAAACATGTCGCATTAAATGATGCAGAAATGACCTAGCAGGAGCACACGTAGATACATTCCTTATACACATGCTGGAATCTTCTAAGATGACAATACATGTGACATCAGGTTTTTAGCATGGTGTCAATCTAGTTTGGCCTTCGAGCTTTCATCCCTTTTACATGGAGGTTGTGAACTAGATATGTTAAACATGGTTTGATTGTGTTGGGAAATTGATTTGACTGGCCTCTTCTGGACTACAGCCCTAATCTGTATTTTCCCTGCCTCCACAGCGTCTCTGTTGATAGCGCCATCAAGGCGGTTGTTCCACACTTCCTGTTTTTACATGGAACTTCCCTGTGTGTGTGTCATGCTTAGTTTTAAAGACTGTTCAGTATTTGGCAGAGGGGGGGGATTGCACTTGCGCTTCTAAAAAAAGGTACCAAAGAAACTGGTTTGGGAAAGAGCAGGGAAAATGAAGAAAAATCGGGACAGCACAGGATTGTTAACCAAGCTGCGCGTAAACAGGGAAAAAACTGAAATATAGGGAAATTAAAATGGAACACTGAGGCTGTCTTGAAGACGCCATTGTGTATGATGGTTGGATCCTCTTGATCACTCAAATTCAGTTCAAGTCCCACATGTTCTAACAATTCACAGACCACCACATTTTAAACTAACTATGTTGGATAGTCTACCACTGTTTAAAATTTCCTTTACTGACTACACTGCTTTAATGTCTTGTAATGAAGAAGAAATTACAGTATTTGGATTGGCAGTGGGTTATAAAAAAACAACAACCCAGAGGCAGAGTGAAGCTGAGCATGTGCTTTAGAGGCTCTCAGGGTTACAAAGTGTAACGGTCAGTCTAGTTTTCTCTCCATGGTGGTTTCCAGCATACAGTGCAATCCTATGCATGTTTGCTTGCTCACTCCCAGGTACGTGTGCATAGGATTGCAACTCTGCTGTACTGGGGCTACCCTCCAGAAGGTTCCTGCTAGTGCTGTTCAAAATAATTTCTCCCACTCCTTAATGCATTTAGCATGATTCATTGGGCACAGATGTTGAACATGAAACAACTTTAAAATAAACTATTGATCTGGAATTTTTTTAAAAAGCAGTGACGACATACATTGTGCTACCATATAGTAGTTTGTTTGACAGAGTCAAGTTTTATACAGGGTTTTCTTTCATAAGGGCCTCTCAGATGATAACATTCCAATAAGAATATTAGAATCATGAACTGCATAATGGTGTGTTAACAATTATTTGATATGAGAATTGGTCTTCCAAACCTGGTCTTGCGGTGAGTTGTACAATCAAAATTGCTTATCGGTTGAGAGTTAAAATTGTGCTCCTTTGAGGATCACCTTGGTTATTAAAACTGAGTGCCAAAGGAGGGGAACAAAGTAGGTTACAGTTGTCATTTTATTTAATTCTGCAGGAAGAAATCTGCAAAAATTGTGTCCAAAATAAGTGATGATTTCAAGGAAAAATTTCAGCCTCAGCTTGGAAAAGTCCTCGATCCGTAAGTGAATCAAGAGGGTGTGGTAGAATTAGCTCCATTGTTAAATCCATTTGAAATAGGCTGGCAGATTGTGGTAAGGTTTTTTATTCCTGACCTTCAGCTTTTTGGCAGGGGGAGCTGCAAGTGACTTAACAGGTTCAGACTGCTAGCATCTGCCATTGTGTAGTAAGCCACATTGCTTCCCACCCCCTTGGCTCTGATTTTAAGACATCCTTTCAGGCTGGAAGAGGCTGAGGTGATAGTCATAGGCTGAACTATGTGAAGCCTCGCCACACAGTGATCAATACCAGCAGCTTCATATTATCACCACAATTACTCTGTGTTTAAGATAATGGAGAAACGTGCCCTGTGAATACATTCTGCCTCTGTACTGAGATTGCCTGTCAGCTGAATAGTAGTAGTGGACCTGGCAGTGTGGGAATGTGTGGAGGGAGGTTAATGGCAAAGTACCAGAATATCTAGATTTATGGCATAAATAAAACCCCTTCAAGGAGCTAATGGAATGATTTACAGTTTTCTTCCTGCAGCCACAGACACTGAAGGGCTGCCCTGTAGCTTCTGAATTTGTCTTTTGTTTGATAAATAAAGCTCAACATTGACAATGCACTGGTATTACATAAAAAAGAAAAATGGTTAACGTTTTGCATGTGAGTCAAGAAAGAAAGAGGCCTAAACTACATGATGCATGTTAATGTATGGGTTGAGCTTAAGTAAAAGCCAAAGGGAAAGTAAACCTTAAGTAAAGGTTAATTTAGGGTTGTATTGGAGAATGTAGTATGTCAGCTAACATGTCAGGGAGGTTTTACATTGTTAATTATTCCTTTAGTTCAAGCCGCACTTGGAAGGCACGTTCTTGGAGGAGAGGGCTATTCATGGCTACTAGTAAAAATGGATACTAGTCATGATGCATACCTATTCTCTCCAGGATCAGAGATGCATGCCTATTATATTAGGTGCTGTGGAACACAGGCAGGATGCTGCTGCAGTCATCTTGTTTGTGGGCTTCCTAGAAGCACCTGGTTGGCCACTGTGTGAACAGCCTGCTGGACTTGATCATGGAATCATAGAGTTGGAAGGGACCACCAGAGTCATCAAGTCCAACCCCCTGCACAATGTAGGAAATTCACAACTACCTCCCCCCACACATACCCCTAGTGACCAGAAGATGGCCAAGATGCCCTCCCTCTCATCATCTGCCTAAGGTCACAGAATCAGCATTGCTGACAGATGGCCATCTAACCTCTTCTAAAAACCTCCAGGGAAGGAGAGCTTACCACCTCCTGAGGAAGCCTGTTCCACTGAGGAACCGCTCTGACTGTTAGAAAATTCTTCCTAATGTCTAGACGGAAACTCTTTTGATTTAATTTCAACCTGTTGGTTCTGGTCCCACCTTCTTGGGCAACAGAAAACAATTCAGCATCATCCTCTATATAACAGCCCTTCAAGTATTTGAAAATGGTTATCATATCCCCTCTCAGTCTTCTCCTCTTCAGGCTAAACATACCCAGCTCCTTCAACCTTTCCTCATAGGACTTGGTCTCCAGACCCCTCACCATCTTTGTTGCCCTCCTCTGGACACGTTCCAGCTTGTCTACATCTTTTTTAAATTGTGGTGCCCAAAACTGAACACAGTACTCTAGTTGAGGTCTAACCAGAGCGGAGTAAAGCGATACCATCACTTCACATGATCTGGACACTATACTTCTGTTGATGCAGCCCAAGACTGCATTTGCCTTTTTAGCTACCGCATCACACTGCTGACTCATGTTCAGTGTTTGGTCTACTAAGACCCCAAGATCCTTTTCACACACACTACTGCTCAGACAAGTCTCCCCCATCCTATAATTATGCATTTGATTTTTCCTACCTAAATGCAGAACTTTACATTTGTCTTTGTTGAAGTGCATTTTATTAGTTCTAGCCCACTTCTCCAGCCTGTCAAGATCATCCTGCAACTTGGCTCTGTCTTCTACTGTATTTTCTACCCCTCCCAATTTGGTATGCAAATTTAATAAGTATCCCCTCTATTCCTTCATCCAAATCATTTATAAAGATGTTGAACAACACAGGGCCCAGCACAGATCCCTGAGAAACTCCACTAGTCACTTCTGTCCAAGTGGATGAGGAACCATTAACTAGCACTCTTTGGGTACGATCTGTCAACCAATTGCAGATCCACCTAACAATACTAGGATCTAAACCAATTTGTCAACTAGAATACTATGTGGAACCTAATCAAAAGCCTTACTGAAGTCTAGATAAACTATGTCTACAGCATTCCCCTGATCCAGCAAGGTAGTAACTTTATCAAAAAAGGAGGTAAGACATGACATGACTTATTCTTGAGAAACCCGTGCTGGCTCTTAGTGATCAGATCCATCCTTTCTAAATGCTCAAGGACTGACTGATGATTTGTTCGAAAACTTTTCCTGGTATAGAAATCAAGCTGAAGGGTCGGTAGTTACCCAGATCTTCCTTTTCCCCCTTCTTGAAGATGGGGGCAACATTTGCCCGCCTCCAATCTTCTGGCACCTCACCTGTTTGCCAAGAGTTTTCTAAAATAATGGACAGAGGTTCAGCAATTACATCTACAATTCATCTGGCCCAGAGGATTTTGTTTCCTTTAAAGAAACCAGGTGTTTATGCACTACCCCAATACCAATTCTAGGCTGCAAATCCCTTCCCTCATCACATGTTCTGTTTATGCCATGTTGAGCACCACTTCCCTCATGAGAAAAGATTGAGGAAGTTCTGCCCTCTCTTCATCTCCCGTTACAATTTCACTTTCCGGTCCACGCAGTGGGCTTATGTTGTCCTTGTTATTCTTACTCTGTACATAGGAAAAGAACCCTTTTTTGTTGTGTTTAGCATCTCTTGCTAGCCTAAGTTCATACTGAACTTTAGCTTTCCTAACACTCTCCCTACAAGCACTAGTTATTTGTTGATATTCTTCTTTGGTTATAAGGCCCTCCTTCCATTTCCTAAATGAGTCTTTTTTATTTCTCAACTCCTGGCCTCTTTAGGCTTCTCCCATTTTTCCTTCTCAAAGGAATGATTTGTGATTGCGCCTTCAGTATTTAATTTTTAAGAAACTCCCACCCTTCTTGAACTCCCTTCTCCTTAAGTATTTCTGACCATGGGATTCTACCTAGCATAAGTTTAACTTCATTAAAATTTGCTCTTTTAAAGTCTAACCTATATGTCTGACTACGTACAGGTTTTCCTTTCCCCAAGATTGTAAATTCCAAGAGTACGTGGTCACCACTACCCAGGTGCCTACTACTTTAACCTCATCGACCAGTTCTTCCCTGTTGGTGAGAATCAAGTCTAAGATAGCAGATCCCCTTGTTTCCCTGTCCACTTTCTGGAATAGGAAGTTGTCAGCAAAACAAGTCAGGAACTTACTGGATCTTGCATTTTTAGCAGCGTTGGACTTCCAACAGATATCCGGGTAATTAAAATCTCCAATGACCACCATGTCCCATCTCTTTGAGAACTTTGTGATCGGGTCTAGGAGTGTCCCATCCAAGTCCTCTGTCTGGTTTGGTGGTTGATAGCAGACCCCCACAATAATATCACAATTATTTCTTATTCCTTTTATGTTTACCCATAGAGTCTCAACGGCACTACCATGCTCAGATTCATGAACCTTGGTCTGATCCCGCATAGCCTTTCTGTTGTTCTTATGTTCTAAGGATTTCTAGAGATCAAGTCATTGATTCAGCCAAGTTCCCTAAAAAAAAAAATGGTGTGAAACTTTAAATACATTTTAGCTCCAATAAACCCTACTTTAAAAAAATATTTTTTCCATATATTAATCTTTGCTCAGCTGCAATTAGTGCACTGAAAGCACAGTTTCTCCTTTTTTGATAGGTGTATAACAAACTCTGTTGTTATTTTCTTATTTAACAGATATAAATGTGCATTTATTTAGGCTGCTTGAGTTTCTTTCCTCTTCTCTCTTTCTCATTCTCTCTCAAGAAAATATAAGCATCAAGATCAAAGACATTCATTGCCTGCTGTGCAAATATTTTTGACAGTTATTACTATGTGCTAAGAGGAAAAAGGGTTGTAAAAGAAATGGATTATCAGTGGTTGTAGCTTTGATTCATGCGGAAAAAGCCCCAGTGAACACATTACAGGTGAACTCTTACCAAATGTCTTCATCAGTTGTCTTTAATCTTTACATACAGGACAAGAGGTGAACTGACAGCCCTGATTTCGTTTTCTCATCTTGAACAAAGATTACACTTGGGTGAAAAATCAAACACTTATTTAGCAGATTCTTTTCTTTTACAGCATAGCGGATACGCTTAATGTCCCTCCAGACCACTCATTTGGGATGTGCCTAAAGCCTGATGATCATGGCAAGTATATACGCATCTTCCACAGAACTTTACTCAGAGCCTCACTATTCATTTTTGTTTATTTATTTCTTTAAAGTATTTGTACCCCCTCTTTCCCCTAAGACTCAAGGCAGCCTAAATACGCCCGAGCAGTACCTCTAATGAAATGCAGTACCTCTAAAAGATACAAGCACAATTTGACGTAGGATTATTAGTCATTATCCAGGTAAGTAAACAACTGATTTAAAAAAAAAGATCATCCCAAATTCAGTTTGCCAAATTATAAAAAGCCTTGATGAAAAAGTTCCACCTTGTATATCCTTCTGTACGTAGCTTTCCGCACTTGTTCAGACTGTCTTCAAGGGTACATATGAACGCACACGATGCTGCCTTCTACTGAATCAGACCATTGGTCCATCAAGCTCAGTCTTGTCACAGGCAGGATGTTGATGCAGTCATCTTGTTTGTGGGCTTCCTAGAGGTACCTGGTTGGCCACTGTATGAACAGACTGCTGGACTTGATGGACCTTGGTCTGATCCAACATGGCTTTTCTTATGTTCTTATGTCTATTCAAACTGGCAGCAGCTATCCAAGGTCACAGACAGAGATCTTTCACATCACCTATTATCTGATCCTTTTAACTGGAGACACAAGTTTTTACCTGGAGCCTTCGGTATGGAAAGCAGGCGCTTTATCACTGAGCTACAGCCTGATACTGTGGGTGCTACAATTGCTCCATCCAATGCTTACAATTGCATGTTAGGTCAGATAAGCAGATTACAAGCCAGTTGTAACTGGCACTTCTAGCAACTTCACCAACCTGGGTCCAGAAGCTTGCCATGTGATAAGGTCTTTCAGAATAGTTACTTAGAGAAGGGGTTGTGTCTCAGTGGTAGAGCATCTGTTTTGCATGCAGAAGGTCTCAGATTCCATCCCTGGCACCTCCAGTTAAATAGGATCAGGTAGAAGGGGATGTGGAAGACCCTGGAGAGCTGCTGCTAGTCACAGTAGACAGTATGGATCTTGGCAAACCAATGGAGTGACTCTGTATAAGTTAGTTTCTTGTGCTGAACTAAAACATGGTACTGGAGAGCTTTGATTTTATTTGATGATTGGTTGCTTATATAGGTGTTGGGGACCTTCTTCATTATCGGCTTCCAAGTGAATACCTACGGGGGAAAGACAGACAACGGGCTGTTTTTACTGCAATTCGACAACACTTGAAGAAAGCTAATTACCACAACTTTGAAACATTATTTGAAGCATTCAGGCATTATGATAAGGTTAGTGGCATTCCAAACTGAGGTGAGCATTTTGTGTGAATGCTGGATAAAATATTTATTCTCAGTTGCCAGTATTATTCCTAAATATGAGCATAAAATTTATAGCCAAAAATTATTCCTTATATATTAAGAGTAGAACTTTTCTTTTCTTCTTTTTTTATGGTGAGTGTGTGATCACACCATTAGATAACTACGAATACCCATCCCATCTCAGGCATTGAGTCTCCCTGGGTAGCCTTTACCCATTCCTACTCTGGATTCAGATGCCACAAATGTCATAACAAACTGCTGCTTGTTTGTTTGCTGTACTCCCTCTTTGTCCTCTTGCTCAGAGCTCAGGTGCAAGCTTCCTGGTTTGGGAAGCCTCGAGTCAAACTCCAATTTGCAGAAACATCCAGTTGTAAGCACCTGAACAAATTAAGAGTTTATATCCTGACCACAAATTGGGATTCTAAGCTGTCATTTAATTCCAGTTTAGATTCTTGGTCATGGAGAAAGAAACAATTTGCCCAGGTGCCCAGATATGACCCCAAGCTTCTTAAACCAGGAAACTTTCAGTCATGGGGAGCGAGGAGTGGCACAGGAGCACAGCAGACAAGCCAGGCTCATGGCCATTCCAAACAAACAGAGGTTGCCTGAATGCACCCATTGGCATCTACCGTAGGCTGGAGGAACTTCCTCTAGTGGAAGAGTCACTTAAGTTAGAAGAACGCTCCTTAGGCTGGAAAACCTCTGCAGACATTGCTCAATGGAGTGGTAGGATACAGTCCACTGGGTTGTAGGCCTAGCATCCAGCTTGCGTAATAAAATCAAGATAGACCTGCTCATACTGCAAAGCGCATTATGAAGCTTGATGGCAGCCTGATTTTGTGCTCTTAGGATGGTGATGGGAAAATAAGCAAGGATGACTTGAACAAGGCCTGCTTTCAGCTTAATGTTGACCTGGATGCAGAGCTTCTGGACGCTTTGTTTGATTTCTGCGATTTGGATGAAGATGGCTTTATTGACTATCTGGAGTTTGTAAATTTCCTCAACTGGAAAGACAAAATGTCTTTTGGCGAGCATGAAAAATACATACTTACAAAAGGTATGTGGTAATCATTCAGATATAATTCAGTCCATAGAGTTGATTCCTATATTTTTTTGTTTATTTACTTCATTTATCTCCTGTCCCCCTGGGTGGGGACCCAATGTGGCTTACCTCATTCTCCTGTCCTTTGTTTTATCTTCACAAAAACATAGGTTAGGCTTGAGTATGAATGGCCCAAGGTCACCCAGATCCTAGATCCTAGTGCAATACTCTAACTGTACCACACTGGCTCTCAGTATATGTCTAATTCATTAGACATTTCCCTTAGGAAACTGGAGATTTGGAATCAGCAGTAAAACAGAACAGGCATGTTTCTCCTTTCAGTACTGTTTGAGATGTTACAACCAGTGTATTCCAAGATGTACTGTACTCCTTAAGACACCCAAAGTACCTTTATCAAAAGTATATCCCACCTTTCCCCCAAGACTCAAGAGTATATCACCATGTCCACTTCTTATTCACCTAATTGTAGGCCATCCAGGTTGGCCATGCAGAAGTTCTTGTGAAAGTATAGCCTTTGGTCTTGAACATTTTATCCCTTTCTGATATCAGAATGTGTTTGGTCCGTTTTGCTGCAAAGCTATCCATAGGTAGTTTTATTTTGTCAACTAGCCTGTCATTTCAGAATTCAATGTAACCTAAAGTGCTGTTTTCTGTGAAACAACATCTGAATGGACTTGTTTCTTAGTGTTGAATTCATGCAGTGTAAGGATTCCCTGTTTGTACCATGTATTCTAGGAATACTTGAACTCACTTGCATGCAGCTCCTGATTTATATTTCCAGCCATTGCATTGTGTATTATCATTTCACAGTAGCTTGTCTCAACATTTGTGAGTTTTTGAAAGGCATTGCTGATAGTCTGAACCTTGATATACTTCGGTTCCCTTTTGGAAACATATTAAACTTGTCTTGTTGGTCTCGTAATGGTTTTATTGTATCTCTGTATTGTTCACTCTGACTTCATGTCAGGAGTAATGCAGTGAACCCTCCTGGGTTCTGATCTGCAACAAAATGGCCTGTGTGGATGTTTAAATAATAGTAATCTGGATGATCAGTTTCAAGATGATGCATTTTCTCAGCATACCACAGTATGTATGATAGGTAAATAGATAAACATCAAGAAACTGATCACAATAAACCTGCATTTGTCACATTTGTGATTTCTTCTGGCTAGCCTTGGAGGATTCTTGGAAACCATGTTTTGGTTCATTATGCTTCAGTTGATTCAGCTGATTATGGAAAGCACTGCATCCAACTGCCTGGAATTATGCAGAGTGTCTTGCTTTAAATAGCATTTGCCTAATTGCATCAAGAATGTCCAAATATTTACTACTGCCTGTCACCATCCAAAATACATCCCAGTTCATACATTGTATTCCTTCAGCAAGGATTAACATTCTGTGGAGAGATCTCACATAATATGTACTATTCATTACTGATTCGAACTCTGCCATGTTGATACCGGGGCTGCTGTTTTCACTAAAGCACCAGTAATTCCAATTTCTTGCCTATGCAGTGCTGTCAAACCACTATGAAAACTACCTATCATAGCAATTAGGCTATCAAACTCACTTGGACAACTTAAAACAATATCATAAATTATGTGATACAGATCCTCATCACAGAAAAAAAAAGAAATGCAGTCTGTTTGAGCTGGGATAAAATACTGAGAAAGTTATGCGGTTGTATCCTGCTCTCCCTCCAAGGAACTCAGATCTGTTCACATGGTTCTTCCCTTCTCATTTAATTCTCCCTGTGAGGTGGGTGAGGCTGTGAGAGAGCAATTGGGTCAAGGACATAAGAACATAAGAAGAGTCCTGCTGGGTCAGACTAGTGGTTCATCTCGTCCAGTATCCTGTTTCACACAGTCACCAACCACTTCCTCTGGAGGGTCAACAGGGCATAGAGGCCAAGGCCTCGCCCTGATGTTGCCTCTTGGCTCTGATATTCAGAGGTGAAGATTCACTTTTATCACCATGGCTAATAGCCACTGATAGACCTATAGTCCATCAATCTGTCTAATCCCCTTTTAATGCTGCTTAGGCCCATTGCCATCACTCTGCCAGCAAATTCCACATTTTAATAATTTGTTGAATAAGCAAGCATTTTTTTTGTCCATCTTGAATCTACTACCCATCAAATTCATTGGATGCCCTAAAGGTCTAGTATTTGGGGAGAAGGAGAAAAAGTACTCT
Source organism: Euleptes europaea (assembly GCF_029931775.1). Taxonomy (NCBI): domain Eukaryota; kingdom Metazoa; phylum Chordata; class Lepidosauria; order Squamata; family Sphaerodactylidae; genus Euleptes; species Euleptes europaea. The sequence continues at coordinate 37,419,341 of NC_079322.1, forward strand.
TTCCACTCTCTCTACCCTATGCATGATTTTATAAATCTCTATCATGTGCCCTCTTTGTCTCTTTGCTAAACTGACAAGATGCAGACTCTTCAGGCTTTCCTCATAGGAAAGGTGCTTCAGCTCCTTAGTCATCTTTGCTGCTGTCTTTCATACTTTTTCCAGCTCTGCAATATCCTTTTTGAGATAACGGTGACCAGAACTTTACACAGTATTCCACCATATATCTATATAGGGGCATTATAATATTGGATGTTGTATTTCAGTCCCTTTTCTGATACTATGCTGCATAGAGTTTGCCCATTTCACTGTTGTGGCACGCTGGGCTGATATTTCACTGAGCTATGTACTGTGACCCTAAGGTGTCTTTCCCTCTCTGTCCCAGTAAGTTTAGACTTCATTGGCATATAAAGTTAGGATTTTTTGTTCCAATGTCCATCACCTTACCCTTATCTACATTGAACTTCCTTTGCCACTGTGTTGCCCACTCACCCAGCTTGTGGAGATCCTCCTGGAGGTCTTCACAGTTGGGCCGAAAACGCACGGGCACTTACTCCGGTCTCCGCCCAGTCTCCTCCCATTTTATTTCCAGTTCCAACCAGGACCAAATTCTCGCAAACGAACAACACAGATGCTGCTGGCTGAGCGTTGTCTCGACCCAAAATGAACCCGGCTTTGCGAATGAAGACCCCAACCCTGGCTCACCTCAGATTAACAGGAGCCTATTCTTCTGGCGTCACGACGTCCCGCATGCCTCCAAACCCCTCCCTGCGCAACCTCACCCCCTTTTGTTTCCAAATTTTTTGAAAAGTGGGAGCGCAGGGCTGTCATTGGTCAGTGAGTCAGCCAATCACCACCGGGAGTGTGCTTTGCTGAATGGCCAGGAAGTGCGTGTCTCTGGCGTTTTCAGTTTTGACGGGCAGATCAGCACGCTGACTCGCCATGGATCAAGAGAGGTTCTGCGCACAGATTGTCCCCCCGCCCGGTTTGAACTGATCCTGGCTGGAACGGGGAGGACACTGGGAAGAAACCGGAGTAAGTGCCCGTGCGTTTTCGGCCTTGGTCTTGGTTTTCACCAACCTGAATAATGTGGTGTCATCTTGGCCTCTGCACTGCTCACCCTCCAGGTCACCCAGTGAGCTTCATGGCAGAGTTGGGATTTAAACCTGAGCCCCCTAGATCAGGGGTGTCAAACACATTTGTTACTAGGGCCGGATATGACATAAATGTCACTTGGTCGGGACGAATCAAGTGTACCATAAAATTTAATGCCAGGTAACAGAGAAATAAACTTTATAGAAGACACAGGCAAAGCTAATTACTGATATTATTTTTTACTTTATTACTTAAAATACAAACATGCTTAAAACAATAACACTCTTACATTATTTTCTTTCATTATTTGATCATTGATACCTCGGGACTGCGAGGGGGGGCTGCCTTGGCTGGTTGATGTGCTGGATCAGAGCTCCCAAAGGGCCTGATCCAGCCCCCGGGCCACATGTTTAACGCCCCTGCCCTAGATCCTACTCCAGCCACTATATCACTCTTGCTGTGTTCACCCTGACTGTGAGATGGGACTATAGGATAGGGATCCAACCATACACTATTGTCATATTTGCATGTGAAATTAATGCATGACATAGTCCATGAAGATACAACAATATCATCACCATCTGAGCTGACACTTGTTTTCACTCGACTTAACACCAACTTTATATCAATCATTGTCTTTATTTGATGTTTGAGGCAAAGAAATGATCCTGTACCCTGAACTCTGTCGGTAAATTGCAGTGAGCTCTGGTGTGACAAATGGTGTGGTCCTTTGGCATAGTGATTCTGATGCCAAACTACAAGGCCTGCTTTGAACAGCATTAGATGCTACTGGTTGCTTTGATATAACAAGCGGCACTTGGAGAAGCATTTGAACACTGTCATGATCACTCAGGGTTCCATTAAGTGATGAGTGGCCTGCATAGTCAAAACTGTCCATTGCAACCAATATTAATTAATCCTTAACTCATTAGGAACAAAAAAGGATCGATCTCTGGGAACTTAAAGGGTTATGAAGTGACACAGGAAAAGAAAAAGGCAAAATCTGTCACATAATTTCACATCAAATCGTGGTTTTAGAAGTACATATTTGTCATTTCGTACAGCGTGCCACAAAACGGAAAACCCTGCGTGAAGATGCAAGGGGATCAGACTTAAACAACTTCCTTTCATTTTTATTCTTGTATCTTGTTGTATAACTTCTGAAGCTTTGGAGATGTTACTATTAGGATTGTAACAGCAAAAATGTATAAGTGGATGGGCAGCCCATTCCTGAAGGGGAGGAGGCAGTTAGGCAGCAGCTGGGAGCTGCACAGCCACGTTGCCTCCACAGAAGCTTCTCAGCCACCGAAAATAAGAGGCTTTTAAAAAAGTTAAAAGGGAAAATGCCCCCATTGAACAGAGCAAGGCTACGCCACCAAAAAAGGTGGCATAGCCACCCCACAGCTTGACGGGGCATTTCTGAGTCCAAGGGGGTTAGGAAGCTGCCTAAAGGCAGCTCCACCCCCAGGAATGCCCTCCATGCTGGTGCTATGCTCCCACTTCAGGATTGTAGCTATAGTTTATGAATGGAAGTGCCATGGTTCATGAGATAGGTGTTATGAGAAAGTAAGTAGAGGCCATTTTAGAAAATAGCATTCATAGACTTATGCCAACTTTCTGCTGATGTCTACCCAATTTTTTCTCAGTCCAGACTGTGTCTTCTTCTCATTTAGGTGGAAATTGCTGTCTGGCATGAAAATCCTACAGCAGACTATCATAGGAACAAGACTATGATGCATGGCCTAGGGTTTTGCTAGTCTGTGAAAATGTTTGCTATTTTGATATCATTTACTCCTTACAGGGAAAAGAAGAGCTCCGTTTGACCTCATCCCCCCCGAAGGTACAGAAAACAAAGCAGATGAAAATGCTATTCTGAAGCCTGAAGACATTGTACCAAAGGAACCAGGAAGTTCAGAAAAGACACCCAGAACACTTTCAAGACCATCAGATCGTGTGTTTTCTGATTATCGTACAACTTCTTCTCAGTATAATGCAGTTGTGGGAGGCATTCCTTCAAAATGTGGGTAGATGCACATATGTTTTTATTACTACATTAGCCAATATATTTTGAATGCTCTTAGAATCTGTATTTTGGTATGTTTGGTTATTTCTGTATTGTTGAATTTGTTTTGCTCATCACCGGTTGGTCAGCGAGCATAAAGAAGAGAAATAAAAGAAAGGAAATATTTTAAATGCTTGTAGATGCTACAGGAGCCCCATGGCGCAGAGTGTTAAGCTGCAGTACTGCAGTCAAAAGCTCTGCTCACGATCTGAGTTCGATCCCGACGAAAGTCAGTTTCAGGTAGCTGGCTCAAGGTTTACTCAGCCTTCCATCCTTCCGAGGTTGGTAAAATGAGTATCCAGCTTGTTGGGGGTAAAGGGAAGATGACTGGGGAAGGCACTGGCAAACCACCCGCAAACAAAGTCTGCCTTGGAAATGTCAGGATGTGATGTCACCCCATGGGTCAGGAATGACCCGGTGCTTGCACAGGGGACCTTTACCTTTACCTTTAGATGCTACAGGCAAAAGAACTCATTATCATCAGGCGCTCCCTCTGCTCTGGGTCCGCCAGCCTTCTCTCGGCTGGCTTGCTGGTTTTGCTGCAAGGGAACCTGAGTTCTGGTTTGTCCCTAAGTGACCCATAGAACTTGCATAGAACTTGCATAGTTCATTTCCATCACCCTTATGTAGACTGGGACCAGAAGCATTTTCTACATTTTTTTTTTAGGGTTCAGATGTGCTAACAATAATCTAGACTCTGAGATAAGAACTGTGTATACATGTTTCAAGTATTATGCCAAGTGACAATTTTAAATTAAACTCTTGATGTTTTATTTTGGATAAGCATTTCAAGAACACATGTTCAGAAAAATGGATACTAGCATAAGTCTAATTTTAACTGTCTTACTGTTAGAATTGAGCCTTACTTCTTAGTATCTGTCTGAAATGAAACAAAGCTCGCTATTTAATGCTCAACACTTACAGAAATATTCTATGATACAGCCAAAGTTAAGCAGTTTTCATGTTGATTTCAGCCAGTAAAATAAGCAGTTATTCAACTCCACATCCTCAAAATCAGTGAGACTTAAAAAGTTGTTTTCTTGGCAGGGTTGTGCTCACAGTGAAAGAATCTTGTTAATCTGTAACATTTTGGTATTTTTGATTCCACGTGCAGTTGGCCATAGTAATTAAAAACCCCAACAGCACAGGTAGATTAGAAGAACAGATGTTTGTACTGCATTTCCAAAATAAACTTTCAGTGGGAACGTTTAGTGGGAAACTTTTAGATTTCTTTTAAATAATTTATCCCGACTTTGTTAGAGATATGGCAAGGCACAGTTCTGTGTGAATTAATACCTCCAACATAACAGTTTCTTTTCCCCCCCTTTCCCCCTTTTTTTGTGTCATGTGCTTTGCCATAGTTTTCCCATTATATGGGGTTCCAACCATTCGTGCAGATATCCCTGCACCTCGCTTTCGCCGCATCAGTGACATCACTAATTATGGAGATCAAGCCAGTGCTTATGCATTATTATATCCAACCATCTTTAGCAATAATGGAGTGTATGAGAGAGACTTCTTCAAGACACGATCAAAAGAAGAGGTATATTGATCCAGAAGCTTGTTTATTGAGACCTCATTCTTGTAGCATATATGTGAAATAGATGCACTCTCTGCCATTTGTTTGGCTGTAAGAGTGCCTCTCTGATTTATAAAAATCCATTGAGGTACTATATTTCTCGAATAAAAAATGTAGTAATTGGTTTATAGAACTGTTTGAGAGATTAGGGTATCTTTGGCTGTTTCCACATGCTTCGGCATCCAAATTTTTGAGCAGCCATACAATGGTGTACTATGATCTTGCTCCAGTTATCCTTTCACTGTCCTCTGTATGTTCTTTCCCAAACCGTGGTCCAATCTTTTTGGAAAGATCAGTCCTGAGCATATTATCACACTGTCTGAACTGGAAGGTTTGTATTTGCACAAGTCCCACCTACAATGGGGCCATTTTCCTTCTGTCAGCCCCTCATAGCACCATTTCCTTCATTCGTCACCAGATGATTTAAAAAAACAACAACGATTCCCAGTTAAAGAAAAAAGCCCTCAAAGAGCTCTCCATTGGTGCAGCAAAGAGAAAATGCAGGGGAAATGGAGGTTGACAGAGGAAAGTATGCAAACCTCCCATGTGGAAGTTCTGTTGTCAGTGTTCATGCCTATGCATTCGCATCAGCAATGAATGCAAAACAGAATTTTCTCCACATGGATGGTGTCAGAGGTCAAGAGATATTTAGAACGAGGTTGACATGTCCATGAGCTTCTTCTTTTTTCCTCCCAGTAGAATAATCTAATTACACGATGTTGTATATGTTACCCAGGAGTTCACAGATCTTAGCCACACCACATTTTGTGAACACTGAAGCTTCCAAACGTATTGCAGAGATTTCCTTGGCTATTTGTGCATTTTCACATTGTTTGGTTAAAATTCCGCATCTATAGTAGCCCGTTTATAGTGAAATCCTAAACAGAGTTACATTCTTCTAATCCCATTGACTTCAGTGGACTTAGAAACATTTAGGATTGCACTGTTACAGCCAGTGTGGTGTAGTGGTTAAGAGTGGTGGTTTGGAGTGGTGGACTCTAATCTGGAGCACCGGGTTTGATTCCCCCCTCCTCCACATGAGCGGCGGACGCTAATCTGGTGAACCAGGTTGGTTTCCCCACTCCTACACATGAAGCCAGCTGGGTGACCTTGGGCTAGTCACACTCCCTCAGCCCCACCTACCTCACTGGGTGTCTGTTGTGGGGAGGGGAAGGGAAGGTGATTGTAAGCCGATTTGATTCTTCCTTAAGTGGTAGAGAAAGTCAGAATATAAAAACCAACTTTGTTTCTTCTTCTAGTATGTTGCCCTATAATTTTGCCCTTTAAAGAAAGAAAAATTTGGAAACGGGGGAAATAGCTCCATTGAAAACAGCAATGCTGCGCCAACAAAAAGCTGGCGCAGCACCGCTGTAGTGGAAGGGGGCATTCCTGGCCTGGAAGGAGTTAGGAAGCTGCCTACTGGCAGTCCCCCCCCCCCCGAACGCCCTGGGAATGCCTCCCGAGACGCTGGTATGAGGACTTGCACCAGCAGGATGTGGCAGGAGGCCAAGGTGGCGTCCTAGGGCTGTGCTGCCGCAGCAGTCCTGGGGGGCTAGTGTAAGTGGCACTACGCCAGCACCCATGCCAGTTTGCACAGTGCAAGTGGCACAGACACTGGTGTAGGGGTCTGGCTGCCTCCTAAGCCCATTTGGCTCCCAGGAATGAGCTGTGAGTCTGTTACAATAAAAACTCAGTAATCTGCAACCAAAAATGATTTCAGAAATAATCAGATTGGATGTGGGGAGCTTTATAAATGAATTTGAAGCAACTTTTTTTTTAAAAGCAGGCATATAAGACTCTGGTATGGATTGAGACCTCAGAATAGGAGAAGGAAGAAGGTTTAAGCTTTCCCTTTGGGCTATTTTCCTGAATTAAAATTGGTACATTACGCTAAACATTATGCAAGTCCTGATCAGGATCTGTGTGTTTGCTCTGGTGTATGCAGAACTATTTCAGATTGGGAAAATGCTGTGGGGGAAGGCTTAATATCCCGCACCACCCATGTCACAGTTCTGACCCAAATTGAGGTTATGCGTGTCTATAACCAAAAACTGTCTGGGAACTCATTTGCAAACTCTCAGCATTGTGTCTATTTTGGCCTTTTATCTTGAATCACTAACAGGTTTTCCCGTATTTGTTCCCTCTCTCCACTGTAATTTCACCATGTGTTGTGTGTTACTTTATAGATTGCACGCATTCTGCGCAACATTGGTGTGAGTATTTCAGATGAAAGTTTTGATGAAGTATGGAGGCAGGCCTGCCTGAAAGATCATAAAGGAGAGGCTTGTGTGGAATCTGTCCGAAATGTACTGGACGAGATGCAAGCATCATACATAAAAAAGCAGATGATGGGTTCTCTGTGATATTTATTTTATTTACATCCTTGCTGCATGTGAAAAAGATTCTCCCATTTTTACTGTGTTTGCAAAATAGAGAGAGTACAAGTTCAGTCATTGAAAATAAATAAAAAACAACCTGTACGCTTTTGATTCAGAAACTTATTTTTGAAGATAAAGAAAACATTCCAAATGAGAAACTTGTATACAATTGGTTCTTGTAGGTTATGCGGGCTGTGTGACCGTGGTCTTGGTATTTTCTTTCCTGACGTTTCGCCAGCAGCTGTGGCAGGCATCTTCAGAGGAGTAACACTGAAGGACAGTGTCTCTCAGTGTCAAGTGCGTAGGAAGAGTAATATATAGACAGAAGGGAGACTGGCATTAAAGAATGCTGGCACATATATCAAGAAAATATTTTAGGTAGTGCTAAAACCCCCACAAATGTTGAGATCAAACTGAGACATGATGTGGACCGGTGTATATTACACAAGCACATTAGTAGTGTTTACTAAAACAAAACATGCCAAAATGGCTTGGTGTGGACAGATTACATCTGCTAGTCTTCAGTTTACTGGAAACACTAATACCATCAACTTGGCAAGTGTTCATGTCCCAATCTCTTTGAATATTTCTTCCATTATTACCAGTTAGGATGCCAGAGAAAGAGACTTAGAAAAGAAAAGAGAATATATTTGCATTGTATTTTCCCCTCCTATTTCCAGCCTGATAAATGTGTTTAAATTTTAACCAAAGCCAAGGTACTTGAGAAACCAATTCAAAAGAGATAAATTATTAAGGAAGCTGTTCTTTAGAGCTTCGTCTTGATTTTTTTTTTAAAGACAAGATATGGATGGATGCTAGGAGTTCAGCTCTTTGTGTTCTAAAACCCTCTTTTAAGAAAATACTGTAGTTTCTCTGCTTCACACTGTTTCTCTAGATTGTAGCCTGGCGTCTACCTTTCTTCCTTTCTGTATCACCTGACATCATGTTTGTTCTAGGCAATGAGCGTGTAAAATATATCCAAGATTTTGTATCATTAACTAGAAAGGGGGGGAGCCAATCTATAAACCCCCGAAAAGAGGCAAACATGGGACCTAGTTCAAATCCCCCATTCTCCCATGGAAGCCTGCCAGGTGACCTTGGGCCCTCAATCAGGAAGAAAAGTGGGATATGATTAAAAAAAAAATAAAGAAAATGAATAACCTAGTCCTTGCCCCTTCTCTCCTTAGCGTTTAATCAGATTCATCTGCTCCACATCATGGCTTGCCACTGGTGGAGCTCAGAAAACTAACATGTTTGTGTGTAAGGTAATGAACATGTTGGCTCTGATTAGTACATGAATGGGACACCACCAAGGAAGTCCAGGGTTGCGACTCAGAGGCAGGCATTGGCAAACGACCTCTGAAAGTCTCTTACCTTGAAAACCCTACAGGGTCAGCTGCAACTTGTGGCACTTTCTGCCACCAGTACGAGGAAGGGAGAGCCAATCTACAAATCCTCAAAAAGAGGCAAACCTTTAAAAAAGGATATCTAGCTGCCACTCTTCCACACTTCTCTCCACAGCTTTCAGGCCTGAGCCGTCTACAGAGGATTTCACACTAGCATCTTAAGCAATTCATTGCCCTATTGCTTCATGCCTCTTGTTATTGACCTGTAAAACATATTGATGTTTCTCTGCCTCTTGGGGAGATGCAGATCGTGTCTGTAAAACCGATAAGTCTTAGTCAAATTCATTTTTCATTGCCTATTCACATACCTCTTGGTTGCAAGGTCGCTGCCTGAGAAATCTAAACATGTCGGCCTCCAGCCAGTGGCAGTTTGGTCATGTGCACCAGCTGTCATATGCTGGATTCCAGCTGTTATATGCTCTTTGTAGGACATGGTAGATAGTGCCAACAAACAAACAAACCAAAAACCTCAACCAGTGCTTCTAGATATATGCTGAAGGGTAAATCCAGCACCTGGTGTTGAGTGGAAAGCAATCCATCAATATATGGCTTTATTGTGTAAACCTTACCAATGTCCCTTCAGGCCAGCAAGGACGTTGTTGGGGGTTTTCAACTAGGCGTATTGTATGAGAATGTATTTTACAGATGTATGGAAGCACACTGTTTAATCTGTGTGATCAATATTTGGGATTGATCACACGAGGATAAAACGGTAGCATTTGCTAGAAAGCTGTGACTTGCACGTTTCACACAAGTCTAATGCTTGGTAAAGCACCATCTGCCAAACTGGCTTGATCGCCTAACAAAGTCGACACAACAGTTTCCTAGCAGATGGGCCCAAATTGTGGAATGCCAACAAATGCCAGTAAATTGATACGTACGCTGTGCTGGAGTGTCTGGATGGGAGGCCCGTCCAAGAAACATTGAATCTAGGAGTCTAGGAGTCTTAGTTTTTAAGCAGATACTTAGTTTCATTGGCTCAAAATACAATTAGCTATTGAAGCACTACCAGAAACTACTACCTGCAGAAATTATTTAGGTTGTAGAAACTAGTGTAAAAGTTTCAGGAAGTTCAGAATGTCGACTTTTGTGAGGATCCATCCCCTCGGGCCCCGCCTCTTAGCCCCGCGGCCTGGCCGGCTTGACTTGGAGAGGGCTTCCTTTGGCCTCAGAATGGGCCTCCTGAGAGGATTTCCTTTCCTCCTCTTCAGCCCACGGTCCGTTCCTGCTCCTCTGAGCCACACCAGCTCCAGGGACGCCCGGCACCGCTTCCTCCTTGGCCTTCCACCCCCTCCCCGTCATATAGCCAGCCAGGCCCTCCAGGGTTCCACCCCTTTCCCACCTCCCCTCCTGTCTGACAGGGGCTCCACCAATCAGCCCCTGGCAGCTCCGTCCATCCGCCCTCCCTCTCAGGAGGGCTGCGGCCCCGCCCCAGCTGATCGGCGGCTCGTGCTCTGCCGCTCCCGCTCCCGTCCCTTCGCCCCTCCGGCCCTTCCCGCCCGGCTCCTCCTCTGCCGGGGGACTTCGCCCCAGCACCTGGGCCGGCGGAGGCGTCGCCCCGCAAACCCTGCCAATACCGGGCAGCGTTGCCGAGTCGCTCGGCCCCAGCCCTCCCGGCCAGGCCGGCAGTTCTCCCGGGGCTCCCGCGGGCTGTGGCACTGTCGGCCCTGCCCCCTTTTCCCCATCCGGCTTCGCCTCCTCCTGCCCGGTAAGTGCGCCGCTGGGCAGTCCCGCGCCCGGGGCTAGCCTGGGCACGGGACAACTTTGTTGCCAAGCTCTGCATTAAGGAGCATGTTTGTTTGTTTTTCAGATTTATAGCCCATCCTCATTCCCAGTCAAGACGGGCTCAGGGCAGGTAACAACCTCTAAAACCGCATAAAACCATAAAACAACAAGATGAAAACACAGCTATCATAACAAACTATAAAAACAAGATAGCATTCACATAGAATAGTAGTAGCCGCTGTCCTTGAAGCACGAGTCAGAATCAAGAATGAGTAATCCTCACTGACAAAGCACATTATTGAGGCCTAGGGTTGCTGTCTTCCAGGTGGGGGCTGGAGGTCTTTTGGAATTACGACTGATCTCCAGACTACATAGATTGCTTATTTGTTTGTTTAAAATATGTATTCCACTTCTGGAGAAAATGGCTGCTTTGGAAGGTGGACTGTATGGCATTATACCCAACTGAGGTCCCTCCCTACACCCCACCATCCCGGGCTCCACCCTCAAACCTCCAGGTATATCCAAACCCAGAGTTTACAACTCTGTTGAGGCCTCAGGATGATATGTCCATATAGGTCTAATTTAGGGGATTAGGTGCACTCTTTCAGTTCAGCTTCATAACAGTGCATCCTGCATTGTGCAGGGGGTTGGACTTGATGGCCTTGGTGGTCCCTTCCAACTCTATGATTCTATGATTCTGTTTTTTTGTTCTCTGCTGACCTCCACAGCTATCAGAATTCAGCAAAGTACCAGCATAATCAGCGTACTGATCTGGGCATTGTACTTAAATTTTAAAACTAAAACACTGGACTTCAAGTTTTCTCACTGGGACTGGAAATCCTGATGCCTACCCCTAGCCTATTTGCAAAGAAGAAACAGGTAACATTCTCAAGACTATGCTTCTGCTTATAGTGAATATTCCATGCCATTGGGTAGCCAGTACATGTGCTGGAACATGGTTGTCATGACTGCCTGGATTCTTCCTTTGCTGTACTCAGACTCAGGAATAGACTCCTCCAAGGATGAACAGGACCCTTGGGGAAGATTGGGGGCTCAGCGGATGCCCAGCATCACCAGACTGGTCCCAGAGACCCTGAACTTGGAGGCCTCAACTGAAGGGCCTGCTCTGGGAGTCTCAGCTCAAGAAGACACTGCCAACTCATCAGATCCCAGGCCTAGGGTAGCCAGCATTCAGGTGGGGCCTGGAGATTTCCTGGAATTACAACTGACCTTCAGATGATAGTGATCAGTTCTCCTGGATAAAATTTCTGCTTTGGAAGGTAGACTCTATGGCATTATATCTCACTCAGGTCCCTCCCTTTCCCAAACCCTGCCCTTCAGAGGTTCCACCCATATATATCCAGGAATTTCTCAGCCTGGAGTTGGCAACCCTACCCAGGCCAGTTGCCCTGTAGGGACCGAACTGGGGCCACCAGCCCCCTTGATAAGTTCTTCTCCAATTTGGTGGGAGTGATGGAGACAGTGCCCATGAGGAGGCAGCACTATAGTGATCAAGTACCAGGCATAAGGCCAATGCTACTGCCACCAAGCCAGATCCCTGCTTTGGTGTATGTAGTTACTCACAGGATTGGGTCTCAGTCAATCCCTAACTGCATGAAGCCCAGGAACAAATGGGTTTTCTTTCCCTTTCAGGGTATTTAAACCCTAGGCAGAGCAGAAGGCCTGCTCAGCTTCTGTGAACTGTTCGCCCAGTTCACATGGGCCAGTGTATCCCTGCTTAATCCACAAACTTAGACTCAGCAAACCCCAGGTTGGAGCATAGACATTGGTGCTGACCTGAAGACCCCAGCCTCCAATTACTGTGTGGAACCCTGTTCCTAAAAAGCCTGTAGCCAACTTCAGGGCTTGGCCTTTTAAAGATGGGACATTAACCCAATTAGGAGTTCTTAGGGTTCCCAGATGCCTGTTAATGGTGGTTGCCAGTCAATTAATGGGCCTGCCTGCCACCCCTCAGCTGGAAGCAGGCAGGCTGAAGAGGGGGGCGATCCTTGCGTGCACAGGAGTGAGGGTGTGCGTGATACCATCACTTCCAAGGTTACCACAATGAAGCCCCCACCAGTGCCAAGGGGTGACCTGGCAACCCTAGGTGATCTGTACAAGCTAAGCTTCCCAAACAATTATCCTTAGGGCAGAATGTTTTAGAACCTTTCAATGATAGGTAGCCTTGTCCTTGCCAACCATAATTATTTCAGTTATATCAGGATTCAGTAGTTATGGCTTCCCTTGCACTCAGCCGAGAATCACAGGCAGACAATGCTGCACCTGGATTTGATGAAAAATAGAGAGAACGTATTGTTGCCAGATCCAAGAGGAATGTTCTTTTCACCCGGCTCAATCCAGTAAGTGATGTTAGCAGCACATACCAGGGATAGTGTTGTAGAGAGAAGAAAGCAAGTGTATAAAGACCTTTCAATTCTTCCAGCCTTCTACTAAATCATACGCCAAACTCAGAACTAGGTCATCAGTCCGTAGGGCACACACAGAAACTAGGAAAAGCAGTCAGATCAGACCAGTCTGTTGAAAGCTACCATGGGCTCCCGGACAAAACTCCTTCTGGGTTTCCCCCCCTCATGCCACTCAGATCCAACCCCAAATCATATGAAACCAAAACTAGGGATGACCGGATCCTGTGAAATGATGCCCCTACCTGCTCTTGCCAGCTGTGTGGTCAGCTATTTCTGAGGCAGTCCAGGCATTTGGAACATTATGAAGGATGGCAGATTATGAAGGATGCAACAGGGCATGTCATGGCTTCACAATGAATTTTCAAGTTACTTTCCATTTGAAGAGGAGGGTGTCATTCCATTGGGGCCTGTGAAAGTGTCTTGCATTGGCCTGCCAATTAAAATCATGATTCTCAGAATGCCAATTTTTCCTTCAAATGCCAAGCCTCTTTACCAAAGGAAATGTTCTCTATAAGAATCCCTTTGCTTTTATTACCTCAGATGGGAAGTACTTGCTGTTCGGTTGCATCTCATGCTGTCTAGTACCTCTGCAGGTAGCAAAATGCTGGGCATGAAGCAACGTTATCTCCAAACAACTCACACGTTTTCCCACTGTACGAAGGAGCAAAACAAAATCTCTGCAAGGGGAAGCAAAAAGTCCAGATACTAATGTGCGGTTCCCTGTAGAGAGCATCTCCAGAGCAATGTTTTTCAGATCTCTCTACCTGGGGCAGCTGAATGGTTTGCCTCAAGGGGCATGAGTTGAAGAATAAATTAAAGAACCGCACCTCCTCCTTGTAATGTGCTTTAGAATGTGATTAGACTTTCTTGTTTTTTCAGGAAGTAACACTAAAAACAATTTCTGGATTTTATAAATCCGATCTCTCTCTCTCTCTCTCTCTCTCTCTCTCTCTCTCTCTCTCTCTCTCTCTCTCTCTCTCTCTCTCTCTCTCTCTCTCTATCTATCTATCTATCTATCTATCTTTATACAGACACTTTCAATTATTTGTCAAATCTCTGAATGTTTTCATTATGGATGCTTTTTACCAGAAGGAGAAATTCACTTTAATGATCTATCTTGAAACGAGTAAGTGCTTGATGCCTAAGCTGAGGTTCTTATTCTATACAGCTTCTGTAACCAGAAAACCTCTTGCTGATATCGAGTCAAGCAAATTTTGAAGCACTACAATTCTGAGAAGTTCTTCCTGAGTGACATACACAAACGTTCTATTTGGCACATACAGTAGCAGTATCACAAGCAGGTTGTCACACTACTACTTTCAATCATTTCCCTTTCTGTCAGTTTTCCCCTAATACAACCAATACTTTGCCTAAGGGATATCAGTTTTTATATTTCAACAATACAGTCCTAAGGGGTGTTACACCTTTCTAAACTTTCTAAAAGTCAGTGAGTGTAAAAATGTGTAACTCCATTTAGGATGCTACTGCAAGTTTTGTAGCTGTTTGGACAGGTGCAACTAGACAATTCCCTACAGATACTTTAACACTACAGAATTTTTTCCCCTGCAGCTTCATGCAACAAACAGACCATTATTATCCATACTTCCGTTTTTCAAGACTAAAAGATCCGACAACATGTTTGAAAGAATACCAGTCCCAGAGCTGTTCTATGTTGATTTTGGGATAGCATTTTCCCCTTTATAAGTACTCATTATAATTATTGATCAAAGTCCACTCTCTATAATAATTACCATGTGTCACCTCCAATCAGCTACATCTATCATCTGCACTCATAAGGAATTGTCCCTTTAAATCAGCGGTACTTACTTCTGAGTAAATATGCTTAGATCTATACTTCCAGATTTCAATCTCCAAAAAGCAATGGTGCGTAGGAACCCGCAGAAGAGTCTTCTTTTGGTGTTGCCCCGTATTGATTTGGCTCCTTGAACACTTTTTACTTTGGCTCCTTCCCCTGTCCAAGTCAACCACAACAGCCATTAACACACTAAGGAAGGGCCTATGTGGCATAGTTGTGCTGCCTTCAAACACTTTTTAGCCTCTGCATGGTATGAATCAGCAGCACAGGACAGGACTGCCCATTATTTAAATCTATTGTCTACTTTATTTCAAGCATGGCAACAACCTGTGTTAAAGTACATACATAGAACTTTAAAAGTACACAGTATGCCCTGTGTGTATATATGGAATAATTATTAAATCACATCTAAGTGTAGAGTTAAAATGAGATTGATTTGTGGCTGTTAAATGCCTTCCTGTTTCGACATAAAAATGCTTATTTGTTTTTGAAAAAGGGAACGTTCAAGTTTTGACAATCCTATGAAGATGCTATTTGCTTTCCCCAGAGTTCAAAAGCACCAAAAAGCTATAGTGGAACACCATAATGTGTCCCTTTAATCTCCATTGTCCTCCTGACTCTGCAGTCTTACATTTGTATTGTATTCATTTAGTACTCTTGTCCTGGTACAAATGCATTTATCAAAAACAAGTATCTCCTCAGTCCTAGATGGATGGCTTGTGTACTTCTCAAAAGAAAGACATTATTTGATATATATCTTCCCAATTATCTCAAAAATCAAGTGTAGGCGTGTGTATGCTTTTAGGTAGATTCAGGGTTTTATCTTGTCATTTACTGGCTTTCATACATTCAGCTTTCTTCACCAGTGCAGCTTTTAGGACTCACTACTGTTCAAGTCTAAATTCTGCACTAGAGGCAATTTTTTTGGGGGGTGAGGGTGGGTTGTTTTGATCCGCTTCCAGCAGAAAATTATTTTTTCCCCTGCCTCCTGAATGTAGGTAGCCCTCGTCCGAAACTGCCGACTGATAAAAACAGGATTGGCCTTATCTGAACAGTAGAGGGCAGCCTAGGATTTTGATACTAAGCAAGAAAGGAATAACTGCTCACAGTTAGACCGCTGCCTGTTAGAAGGTGCACAGCAATCACTTCCAGCACAGCGAGACTTCCGAACGGAAATAGTAACTGAACTGAAGCAGGGAGACTGCTTAGCATTGCAGTTTCCCCAAGAGACCATCCAGTGATGCAAGTCTCTTTTAGCTCGGGCCAATTAAAAAAAATTATATGTGTTTGGGTCAGTTTAATCAACAAGTTAATTTGGCATAAAACTGCATATAAGTAAAGCAATAGTTTGAAAGAAGGAGGATTCTTTATTTTTAGTCTCTTGTGTGTGTGTGTCTGTTTGTGTGTGTGTAAAGTGCCTTCAAGTCGCAGCCAACTTATGGTGACCCCAACAAGGGACTTTCAAGGCAATTAAGAAACAGAGTTGGTTTGCCATTGCCTTCCTCCGCAGAATCTTCCTTGATGGTCTCCCAAGTAGGGTTGCCAACCTCCAGGTAGTGGCTGGAGATCTCCTGCTATTACAACTGATCTCCAGCTGATAGAGATCCGTTCACCTGGAGAAAATGGGCACTTTGGCAATTGGACTCTATGGTGTTGAAGCACCTCCCCAAACCCCGCCCTCCTCAGGCTCTGCCCCAAAAATCTCCCGCCGGTGGTGAAGAGGGACCTGGAAACCTTACTTACAAGTACCAACCATACTTAGCTTTCAAGATCTGATGAGACTGGGTTATACCATACTGCCTTCCCTCCCTTTAGTAACTTAGATGGCTTTATGGAGTTACCAGGTTCAAGTCAAGGTACTGGTTATCACAGACAAAGCCCTTCATGGCCTTGGACCCTTGTATCTGCCTCTCTCCCTGTGCTCCACCATGACAGTTTTGCTCATCTGAGCAGTGCCTGCTGCAGTCATCAGTCTGAAAACAGGCAATATCGACCACTGCCCTTACATGTGCATTCTCTGTGGTGGCCCCCACCCTATGGAATGGCCACCCTCAGAAGGTCAGGAAGGTTCCTACTAGGGTTGCCAGCTCTGGGTTGGGAGATACCTGACAGCCCACTTTAGCCCCCCCCCCCAGTTTTCTAAGTCATGAAAGAAGAAAATTGTTTGTTTCTGAAACCAAGCCTCTTGGTCTATAACCGTAGCCAGAATCTGGCTCCAAGTCAAGCACTTACTTGCCCTGGACTACCCCCTCTGAGAGCCAGCATGGTGTGGTGGCTAAAAGCAGTGGTTTGGAGTGGTGGACTCTGATCCGGAGAACCAGGTTTGATTCCCCACTCCTCCACATGAGTGGCGGAGGCTAATCTGGTGAACTGGATTTGTTTCTCCACTCCTACACATGAAGCTAGCTGGGTGACCTTGGGCAAGTCACACTCTCTCAGCCCCACCTACCTCACAGGGTGTCTGTTGTGGGGAGGGGAAGGGAAGGTGAATGTAAGCCTGTTTGAGTCTCCCTTAAGTGGTAGAGAAAGTTGGCATATAAAAACCAGCTCTTCTTCTTCTTCTTCTTCTTCTTCTTCTTCTTCTTCTTCTTCTTCTTCTTCTTCTTCTTCTTCTTCTTCTTCTTCTTCTTCTTCTTCTTCTTCTTCTTCTTCTTCTTCGCTGCAGACCCATTCTGGCATGTGTCATGTGGCTTCTCTCCATTCCTCTTTGGATTCCCTTTGAGATATTGGTTACCTGAATGCTCAGGTGCCTGCCTATGAAACTGGACCTTCTCTGTACCTGCATGGATAACTAGCTATAACCTGTCTCAACTTCTTGTTCTACCTTTTTGGTCTGTTTCATCACTTTTCTTGAGTGTATTAGAAAGATATGAACGGAGCATCACTGTAATTTATTTAACGCATGTATATATGGCCTTTCTGCTACTACACTCAAAGCAGTTTACAATTCAAAATAACACCTACAGTATAATACAACACAAATCAAAAGGAGACAGAAAGGAAAAGCACCAATTCACATGCTAACTCTTAGATTACTTTGACAACTTCTCTGTAATGGACAAATGAAGTGGTGACGGCCGGAGACACTGCTGGGAAAGGAGGAGTTAAAAGGCCATTTTTCTCAGGCTGGCCAATGAGAGGGAATCTTCGCTGTCTTGCCTCTGCCAATATTATGGTCTCTGTGGTTGTGTTTATGGGCTGCTGCAGAACATCAGAAACTAAGCCAAAATAGTCACTTTAGCCTAAGCTAAATTTTCATATTTGGCACATTTCCAGCACTAGGCATAAATAACACATTTGGCTCTTTGTGTCGTTCTTTTTGAACTCGGGCGGCAAAATGCTTATTTGCAGGCACAGTGGAATGTGCTTTGGTGCGGGTGCATTCTTTGCAAAGTGAAGTTGAAAGGGTGACAGATGGGTTTTCTACAATAGTTTCCTTTATCAGTTTTATTTTTTTTTCCCATTTCAGCAGGACCCAGTTTTCAGAAATTTGAGTTGGCTCTTGTCAATATGTTGTAACATACTATGGCCACTGTGAGTTAATTTTCTTATCATTCAGACTGCTTCTTCCTCGACTAGTTGGTGTTCATCCTACTTAATTGCAATTTGGTTTATCTGCATCCCAGGAGAGAGGCTGGAACCTTTCACCACCATCCATTTTGTGTAACAACCCAATCAGTTCCACACCCTAACACAAAGAATCACACCAGAAAGGTTTGTGATGGGTAGGGATTCACACCAAGCCTCTCTCTGTTCTAGGGTTGCCAACCTCCAGGTGGTAGTAATCAAAAACCGGCTACAAGTGCTACACTGGAGTTCTGGAGTCAAAGTTAGAGCACAAGCAAAAACAAGCCAACAAGAAGGCTATTCAAACGCAATATTGCTGTTTAGAAAAATATATATTACGAGGTACGCCTCACATAACTGCAGTTGAGAAAAACGAGAGAGTTTACAAATTGGTCAATTATAGACCCAATATAATAGCGCACTAGGCGTTACAAAAATGTAAACATAGGCGTTAAACACTCAATTGATATCAAGTCCATACATATAAAGTGCAGCAAACAAGCAACGGAATCGAGACACTGTGCAATAGGCTTCCGGTATGATTCCTATTTCATGTAGAACTTTTTCAAGCTTCAAGTCCTTCCATGCCAAAATTTCATTCATAAGGTGAAGGAGTGTACCTTCCTTGTATGCATGGACGGCTAAATAAGAGAGAGGAGAGAGGCTGGAACCTTTCACCACCAATCATTTTGTGTAACAACCCAATCAGTTCCACACCCTAACACAAAGAATCACACCAGAAAGGTTTGTGATGGGTAGGGATTCACACCAAACCTCTCTCTGTTCTAGGGTTGCCAACCTCCAGGAGGTGGCTGGAGATCTCCTGCTATTACAACTGATCTCCAGCCGATAGAGATCAGTTCACCTGAAGAAAATGGCCGCTTTGGCAACTTTAGCTGTTATTGTTAATGTGTTGAAAGTTAGAAATTCATGTTAGTCTTAGCATTATGTATATGCAGTATTAGAGCATTATAAATATTGAATGTTGATTATAATAGGTTTAATTTTGGGAATTGTGAATTCGGGCATGATGTTGAATGCCTTAAACTGATATCACAAAAATTGGTGATTAAAGTTGATAGATATTTAAGTAGAATTATAGTGGTTGTTTAGTTCATTGTTGAGCCTACATGCTGACTATTAGCTTCAGGTTTTCCTAATTTGCAGCACAAGTTGCTAGGTTGACAAACCTCCAGGTGGTGGCTGGAGATCTCCTGCTATACAACTGATCTCCAGCCGATAGAGATCAGTTCACCTGAAGAAAATGGCCGCTTTGGCAATTGGACTCTATGGCGTTGAAGTCCTTCCCCTCTCCAAACCTTGCCCTCTTCAGGCTCCGCCCCCAAAATCTCCCGCCAGTGGCAAAGAGGGTCCTGGCAACCCTACCATGCCCCACGGATTTTTTTTTCTGTTTTAAATACAAGCTCCTTCTTAAAATGGAATAACCAGGTGAATTTTGGTAATGTGTTGAGGGAATTGATGTTTAGATTTCTGTCCTCAATCACAAAAAGAAATTTTAGACTTCTAAGTTGAGCCAAAGTGGTCACAAAGTTCAGTTACATACCTACCTTAGATACTAGGACTGTAAGCATGTGGACTTAAGAGGGGTTATGTGTGAGAGCTGAAGAGCTTTTAGCATGTGGCTCAAATATCTTGGTGGAACCAGCCATCAAATTCCAACCAGCCCAAGACACAGTTCTTTGGTATGTTTAAGTTCTGTTTATTTATGTTGTATTTTTGTGTGTGTTACAAGCAGCTTTTCATTCCTTTAGGCAGAAAATATGAATAAATAAATAGCCTCCTTCTGCCTGGGTGTTAGATCCTCTCTCATGGCTTCTCATCCTCCACCTGGACATGTTGCTACCCCATTTAGTGATGAAGGCAGGCTGTGGTCTTGCAAACCCCTTGATGTAGAAAATCTCGTTCAACCTTGTAATGCTTTTGTGTGATAGTCCTTCTTACACATCCATTTTCCTTCTAAATCACCAGCAGTGTAAGAAATGTGCCATCTGGATGCAGCACAAGGAATACCTAAATTACAGGTAAAGATTACTAGTGCACCTGGAATGTGCCACAAGGTGGTTAGCAATGATAAATAATATAGATAGGTTTTAAAGTGTACACAAGGGAATTATTTGTTTATAAGTTTTTAGCCCGTCTCCTCAGAATATCTGAGGCAAGGCTGTCCTAGAAAAATGTTGGAATGTCTCAGAATGAATTTTCCAACTCAGGACTGGGGTATTATTATTATTTTGGTCCCATACAAAAGAAATATTCACTAACCAAGTGCTTTGCTTTGGTCCAGTGGAACAGTTTCACTCTCCTGATTCATTTCAACAACTCGTAGCAAATACCGGAAAGGAATCTTCACCGCTGCAAAAAATTATCGCCACTGGCGCTGCTCGGGGACATGATGTTAGTGACACAGAAGATGCTGACAGGCTGACACTGTGTATTAATTTATGAGGTGTAGGTTTATGCATTGAGAACTTTGTGAAAAGCCACCAGAACAATATATTGTAGCTGTGTGAAATAGACTGGCAGGCATGTCTTCACATGGATGCGTGTATCTACAAATACAATTGATGGATTAAAAAAAAAAAGGCCATTTTTGCATGGAAATTAGCAGCGCGTTCCCGGCTGAATTGCCTCGCATATTTTTTTGAATTTTGCAAGTTGAACCGTCATTCCGGAAGTGACAGCGAAGCCGGCACATACCTGCTTCGCATTACTAAAGAGCCCATTTAACACGACCTTTGGTGTTTGCCCCGAAGAATCCCCCTCAAGGAACCATGCGAAACAACAGAGGTGCGTTAGCTATGCACATGGTAATGGCTATGCAAACAGGAACGAAAGAGCAGGTGAGTGGGGGTGGGGGTGGAATTTCAGGACTGTGAATAGGCATTTTTACAGTTGCATTTTAAAACAGAGCTTTAAGCAAGCATCAAAATTGACCATGCAAAAATGGCCATTGCAATCTTCAGTTTCAAGACATCCCTTTGCAAGCTTTTCACCTGGACAATGGTGGCTTCCTATCTTACACCTCGTTTGGTAGTTAATAAAAAAAAGAGTTCATAAAAGCTAACAGACTAATTATGGCAAGTACTTTTGTGCACCAGAGCCCACCTTGTCAAATGCACGGTGGACACCTAAGTCTATATGCATATGTCTACCAAGTGAGAGGAAATGAGTAGTTTGTCTGTCATGTGACTAACAAGACTAAACATTAGATCCCATCAGAGGGGGTGGTGGCCATTTTCTCACACGCAGCCTTGGGTAATGAATGAAATAACACCCTACTGCAGAAGATTAATTGTTCAGCTGTGTAATACGACCCTTGTGTGGATAGTTTCCTAGCCTCTGTTAAGTCTGAGCCTCCCAGAATCAAATGGCCCCCATACACCTCTTAATGACTGTTAAAAAATCCTAGGAGCTCTTGACACAAAACACCTAGCAAATGTAATTTTCATTTATAGCCCACCTTTCCCCCCAATGGAGACCCAACGCTGCTTGCAGCACCCCTTTAGTCCTCCACGTTATCCTCACGACAACCCTGTGAAGTAAGCTAGGCTGAGAGTGTGTGGCTGGCCGAAGAAGAAGAGTTGGTTTTTATATGTCAACTTTCTCTATCACTTAAGGGAGACTCAAACCGGCTTACAATCACCTTCCCTTCCCCTCCCCACAACAGACACCCTGTGAGGTAGGTGGGGCTGAGAGAGAATGACTTGCCCGAGGTCACCAAGTTGGTTTCATGTATAGGAGTGGGGAAACAAATCTAGTTCACCAGATTAGCCTCCGCCACTCATGTGGAGGAGTGGGGAATCAAACCTGGTTCTCCAGGTCAGAGTCCACCACTCTAAACCACTGCTTTTAACCACTATACCATGTTGGCTCTCAAGGCCACCCAGTTTTAGGGTTGCCAGCCTCTAGGTGAGTCCTGGAGATCTCCCACTATTACAATTGATCTCCAGGCAACAGAGATCAGTTCCCCTGGAGAAAATGGCTGTTTGGATGGTGGACTCTATGGCATTGTACCCTGCTGAAGTCCATCCCCTCCCCAAATCACACCCTTCCCAAACCACACCCTCTCTAGGCTCCATCCCACTCTCCAGGTATTTCCCTGCCTAGAGCTGGCAACCCTACCCAACTAGAGATGTAGGTCTGGAATCATTTCGTATAGAGATTTCTTCAGTCACAATAAATATTGCTAAATAATGCATAGCTTAATGGGGATTGAAACCTGGCTCTCCCAGATCCTAGTCGGGCTCTCCCAGATCCTAACCACAACACCATCCTGACTCTCAATTGTACTGTCTGATTAGACCCTCAAAAGATAGTTCTAATTTTCTCTTTTTGGCCAGACTGTGGCCAAACCAGAGAAGGCCTATTCAGAGCCATGGCTGGATCTTCGGAACATTTTTGCTTCAAAAATTGTAGCCATAGGAGGTCCAGACTTAAATCAGATCATGGTGTGGAAGGAGGGTGTTCCCCCCCTAACTATTTCTGCCAATTTCAGCCCCTATCTAAGCTAATATTTGCCCCAAGAAGGAAACACAGAAGCACTATAAGCAATATTTGCATTCCCTCCCATAGAACAAATGGCAGCTCCAGGTGAAAATTTGGGTTTAAATACATGGCGGTGATGGGGTTTAAACCTCCTTTCCATATGCTGTGACCCTAATTCAAACCAGGGCCTCTCATGGCTGTTATTTAACAAGGGAAGAAAGGAACAACTAATCCAATCATAGACGTTCCAGTATGTAATCTAGTTTGAGCCACACAATCCTAGAGCCATATTCAGTCCAGTCCTTATTCTGTCCGCCCGTCCAAAGACCACACTTCTGTGATATTTTTTTCTGCTGATACTATTCTAAAATCATTTTTCCTCATCTGCAGCAGTGATATCCTTGCCTCCTCTTCTGTCATCTCCCCGCTTAAAATTGCCGCTGGCGATTGTGTTTTCAATCTGAATTTGTGCCCTCGTGTCCAATTAAAAATGCAGGCCTTCAACCCATCGTCCTCTCTCATTGTTCTGTGTCACTTCCTTTTTAAAAAGGCCCCTCACATGTTGCTTCCCATTTATTTGTCATGCTTGAGCTGAAGGTTCTAGCAATCTTCTGTGCAACTGACGTGCCCCTTTCTTGCTCCTCTCTTCCCTTCCTTAGAGCTTCTAGTGCAACTGCTTCTTTCTCTTTCTTTTCCCTAGGAAGTTTCTTTTATGTCTCAAAGAATTCCCAACCCCTTTACCATGAAGTTTGTACAAAAGGAATGGGAAGACTCAGGAAGAGTTGTTGTGTGAGAATGAAAAAGTAGTTGATGATCTTCATTGGATAAGCTAACGCAGCATTTTAGAGCCAGAGTTTTCTGCTGTCTATTCCCTGGTGACTAAACCTCAAATCCCACATATTTCTCACACGATCGTTATCTATTCAGTTTCTCCTTGTTAATGGCTCACTTAAATCTTGATCTTAGTTAGTGAATTTGACCCAACTTCCTTCAAGTTTCCCAAGTTTAGTTCCATGTTTTATAACTTCAACATAGTTTTTTCTTATTACCGTAACTTATTTTTGACATGTTGCTTCCAGTCCATCAGGTAACTCATTGATCATTCATCAGTGAGAGACCCTTGAAAGACATTTTTTTTTCTCTTTTCCCAGAATGAATATTTCCTTAGATCTTTGGGATGGCTTCACTTTTTGTTTAATGAAATAGTCCACCATTAAGGGTTTGTGTCACTGTCACTTTTAATTGTTTATTTAATTTTCACTTTTAAAATCCCATCACATTTTCCTTTCTATGTTACTTCCAATGAACTCCTGTCTATAGCTAATTTCCTTATACCCCAGCCTTCTGACACTGCCAGTGAAGGTTGCCTGGAGCAGGAATGCTTGAACTCCTGTCTTGGAGGGACCCCAAAGAAAGCAAAAGGCAGAGTAATTGGTTAGGGCTCCATGCTTAGTCATAAGAACACCAAGGCTGTATGGTCCCAAGAACCTTTTGTGGAAGTAAGCCCATTGCATCAGATAGGACTTGTTTTTGAATAGATTTACTTAGGATTTCTCCCTGAGTTTCATTAAGGTTTTTGAGGCCAAGCTGGGCAACCGAGGGAGGGATGGGGGGTGAGGACATGGATGTGTTCATGATGTTGCTGATGTCGATGATGTCAATATGTCAGTTCTGGGTACAACTTGGAAGTGAAGAAGAAGAGTTGGTTTTTATATATTGACTTTCTCTACCACTTAAGGGAGAATCAAATAGGCTTACAATCACCTTCCCTTCCCCTCCCCACAACAGCCACCCTGTGAGGTAGTTGGGGCTGAGAGAGCGGTGACTAGCCCAAGGTCACCCAGCTGGCTTAATGCGTAGGAGTGGGGAAACCAATTCAGTTCACCAGATTAGCCTCCGCCGCTCATGTGGAGGAGTGGGGAATCAAACCTGGTCCACCACTCCAAACCGCCACTCTTAACCACTACACCATGCTGGGTAGCAATAGGAATGGGTAGCCGTTGGAATCCATGGTAAAACTCTATGCATTGGGCAATGAAGACAATTGGATAGAGGCCTCCCGCCATAGCGGGAGGATTGGCAACTCTAGTTTCTCCTTACAGAGACACTTGCTTACCCAGGGTGTTCTGAACAAACCATCTACAGCTCCAGATTTTGTGCTCATGAATGGCTCTGTGGGCAGGGAATGTTTCAGGCAGTTAGCTGGAGAAATGGGATTGCCTTGTCCCAGTTAAGAACCTTGTGATATGGGAAGCAAAACCCATGCCAAATTGTGGAGAAATAGGCACCTGGTGATGAAACTGGCACTGAGCTGCAAACTTTGACCTCGGGTCTGTACAGTCAAGGCCCACGTAAGGCCAAAACAATCACTAGATGGGACTCCGTTGAGACTGGCTGCCCATTATCTGCTATTCTTCCCCCACAAACTTGCCGTGGCAGCCCTGGGAACCACATGTGGCAACACACAGGAACTATAAATAGCTTGTGTTACTGAATTAATATTTTAAAGGGCTGTTCTTTATGTCCATTACAGTTTCCCCCTTAAACAAGAGTAGTTTATTTCTAAAACTATTATTACAGCATATCATAGGGTGTAATTCTCTCCATTGTTAAAAGCAGTACAATATTGACAACGTCCCAAAGATCCATCAAAAAACAGAACCCTGTTCATGAGTTACTGAAAATCCAGCAGCTTCATGAGAACTGAGCTCTAATAATAGCGATACCATGATGTCAGAATCTCCTCATTTTATATTAATCAGTCGTGCAGTGAATGTAAATGAAATGACAAAAAAATTTTGGGGGAAAGAGGCAAATTCTTTTTTACTGCTTTTGGAACACATCACAGTTGGCACCTTTGTGCCCACCCCCACTCCAGGGACTCCCCCAAACTCTGTCGCAAGGGCAGGGAGCTGTTCCTGTTGGCAGCAGAGGATAGGGTTTAAATTGTGGACAGAAAGGTACCGGCTGAATATTGGGAATTTTCTTTTTTTTACAGTAAGAGTTGTTCAACAATGGAATCAGCTACCTAGGGAGGCGGTGAGCTCCCCCTGGCTGGCAGTCTTTAAGAAGAAGCTGGACAAGCACTTGTCAGGGATGCTCTAGGCTGATCCTGCATTAAGCAGGTGGCTGGACTAGATGGCCTGTATGGTCCCTTAAGAACATAAGAAAGGCCCTGCTGGATCAGACCAAGGCCCATCAAGTCCAGCAGTCTGTTCACACAGTGGCCAACCAGGTGCCTCTAGGAAACCACAAACAAGCCTTCCAACTCTATGATTCTAAAACCCAGTCGGGAAAGTTTCCAGTTTTTTGTATGGCGACGAATGTAAAACAAGGAATGGTCATAAGCCAGCATGCACGAGGCAAGAGAAGTCGGGCAGCCAGGAAGCTAACTCATAATAATTTTGTTGAATTCATTATCTTTTCCTCTCCTGTTTTGATGGGTATTTTCCAGGGGTTAAAGCAACTTACATTTCTTACCAGTACTGTCCCTGTTGGAAGAGGATGGTACTTGAAGCACAAGATGGGAGCTGCCACTTCAGCAGCTCTCTTGCCAGCTTTCTTTCACCTCTGGCACATTAACACACTTTTATGATCGAATGCCTAGTCCCTTTAGCTGGAGATGCTGGGATTGAACCTGGGACCTTCTGCATGCCAAGCAGATGCTCTACCACTGAGCCATGGCCCCTCCCCAGGCAAATTGCCAATAACCATAATACGGAGCTCCAATGTAACAAATGATAAGCCCCCCCCCCCCAAGATGCGGCTTTTCACACACACTGACCCCATTTACACAGAAAAACCCTGACCCCGCCTCTCTCCAAATGGATATTGACTGTCACATCAATGGTTGCTTGGATCTGAAGGCCAAGCCATACGTTACATGGCAAATCCATGAACCGGTTCTCCTGATAATGTTGTTATTTAAAGTGGCTCAGGAGGAGGATTACTTATTAGAGCTATAAAAAAGACCATGTCTTGGTTAATCTCCCTGTTTGCACCATTTTCTGGATGTCACTTCAAACAGGATTAAGCCTGGATTGCATGAACTTGGCTCGTTGCCCTATGCTTGCCAAACTACAGGTGGGGCCTGGAGAACTCCCAGAATTACAATGGATCTCCAGATTATAGAGATCAGTTCCCCTGGAGAAAATGGCTGTTTTGGAGGGTAGATTCTATGGTATTATACCCCACTGAGATCCCTCCTCTTCCCAAACCCCACCCTCCCCAGGCTCTGCCCCCAAATCACAGAATCATAGAATCATGGAGTTGGAAGGGACCACCAGGGTCATCTAGTCCAACCCCCTGCACAATGCAGGAAACTCACAACTACCTCCCCCTTACACCCCCAGTGACCCCCACTCCATGTACAGAAGATGGCCAAGATGCCCTCCTTTTCATCATCTGCCTAAGGTTATAGAATCAGCATTGCAGGAGATTTCCAATCTCCAGGAGATTTCCAACCTGGAGTTGGCAACCTTATTTGTCTGCCTAGAGCTCCTCCTCCCCTTTCCTTTTCATTTATTTTATTTTATTACATTTCCACCCTGCCCTCCCCGGCCTGAGGAGTGCAATGAAAGAATCTGGGTTGAAAACCAACTCCAGCACTAGCGGCTTCTTGGACAGACTAGCCTTGCAGTGCCTGCTGAAGATTTCTAATGACAGAACTTCCTTCGCCTCCTCACAGAGCCCATTCCACAAAGTGAGAGCTCCAGTGGAAAAGGCTGGGGACAGGAAGTGCTTTAAAGGTCGTAACCAGCACCTTGAATTGGACTTGGAACCAGCCAATGTTTAGGGTTGCCAACCTCCAGGTGGTGGCTGGAGATCTCCCGCTAGTACAACTGATTTCCAGGTGATAGCGATCAGTCCCCCTGGAGAGAATGGCTGCCTTGTCCATTGGACTCTATGGCGCTGAAGTCCCTCCCCTCTCCAAACCCTGCCCTCCTCAGGCTCCACCCTCCAAATCTCCAGGTAGTTCCCAGCCCAGAGCTGGCAACCCTATCAAAGTAGCTGATTTGAGATGGGGGGAATCTGTTTTCATTGCTGAGCTTTTGACAATAATCGGGCTGCTGCCTTTTGAACCAGTTGCAATATACAGGTTGTCTTTAAGAGCAGCCCATGTAAACATAGAACATATTGCCGTAAGCTCACTGTGAGGTTACAGAAGTATGGATCAGTGTCGACCGACCGGCTGAGTCTAAGGAAGGAGAAAGCTCTTAGAGAAGGCCCATTTGGCCACTGCACCAACCTCCTTTTCAAACAGCCCGGCTGGATTCATGAGCACCCTCAAGCTGTTCACTCACTCTGCAAATGGCAACACCGCTCCATCCAAGACAATGGTAACTTCCCCTATTTGTTAAAACATTATTTTCTCCAGAAGGATGGATTTTTTAGGTTTATAGTAAGTGCCAGGATCCCTTAATTTGTTTTCAGAAACTTCGTACAATAGATTATAAACAACCGTGTCTGTCTGGCAACTGTGAATTGGATGCTGACCCTTAAACAGAATAGGGCGCAAAGAGGAACATGTTGCCAGTAAATGCAATAGGTGATATTAAATGATTTTTATAGATGTTGCTGCTTTGTGATTCAAAGAATTGCTGGTATTATAAACAGCAAAAGAGAGATGGAGTCTATGGTTGTGCTTAAAGGTCCAAACTACTGCATTGATTCAACAGGATGCTGGACTTGGGAGCCCAATCTGGTGGCTGCAGGACCTTTTCTGCAACAACCCAGACTTCAAAATGAAAGTGCTCTCTTGGATTAAAAATGAGTGAGGTTTACAATATAGGAACACTGAAAATCTGCTGAAATGGTTTAGCATAGGTTGACGTGCGCTGATAAGAATGTAAGAACATAACAAAAGCCATGCTGGATCAGACCAAGGCCCATCAAATCCAGCAGTCTGTTCACACAGTGGCCAGCCAGGTGCCTCTAGAAAGCGCACAAACAAGGCGACTGCAGCAGCATCCTACCTGTGTTCCACATAGGGTTGCCAACCTCCAGGTAATAGCAGATCAGAGATCAGTTCACCTGGAGAAAATGGCCACTTTGGCAATTGGACTATGGCATTTAAATCCTTCCCCTCCCAAACCCCGTCCTCCTCAGGCTCCGCCCCAAAAATCTCCTGCCGAAAGCGAAGAGGGACCTGGCAACCCTAGTTCCACAGCACCTAATATTATAGGCATGCTCCTCTGATACTGGAGAGAATAGGTATGTATCACGACTAGTAGCCATTTTGACTAGTAGCCATGAATAGCTCTATCCTCCATGAACATGTCCACTCCCCTCTTAAAGAAGGAAAAGGAGGAGGAGGAGGAGAAGAATTATACCCCATTTCCCTCTACCTTTAAGGAGTCTCAAAGCGGCTTGCAATTGCCTTCCCTTCCCCTCCCCACAACGGGCAGGTGGGGCTGAGAGAGTTCTGAGAGAACTGTGACTAGCCCATGGTCACTCAGCAGATTAGAGTCCACCGCTCTTAACCACTATGCCATTCTGAGTGGGCAGAACAGGGGAGAGCTGGTGGAGGCAGGAGGTTGCCATGGCAGGTAACCTGACAAACCTATTGGGGACAGACTCTGGGTTCTTCTGCAGGAAAAGCAGACACTTTGCCACTGATCTATGGCCTCCTTCCAAATATTTATTACAGTATAAATATAGTGATGTAGACAGATTATTGAAGCATGATTTGCCCTTCCAAAATCTGCAAATAAGAAGAAGAGGAGGAGGAAAAAGAGGAGGAAGAGGAGGAGGAGGAGGAAGAAGAGTTGGTTTTTATATGCCGACTTTCTCTACCACTTAAGGAAGAATCAAACCAGCTTACAATCACCTCCCCTTCCCCTTCCACTACACCACGCTGGCTAGATAGATTGATAAATTCATTCTGGTCGGGAGATAAGGTTCTGATTCTTAGAAGCACATTACTTGGACATCCATATGTTGTTTTTAGTAACACCAATACTTACACATTCGAAATTATTCTCAAGAGAGATTGTATAAAATGCTTCAAAGTTTTATGGTGGAAACAGCTGTAAATACAAAACAGTCCTGAGAATGGCAAGAATGCTGCTATCTTTGAAATTAAAATAGCTCAGATCAGGAATACTAAACAGATATCTTGGATTGCAATAGAATATGTGCAGAGTTTTCTGATGAACAGATTGTCTGAGACTTAGAGGAAATTTATCAACTCTGTGCAAGTTTTTAACAGAAGTATCTGCAAATGAAACAAGTACCGGGGGGAGGAGGGCTCCACAATCTCGCTCTTCTCATTCTCCTCCTCTCTACGGTGTGTCTCAAGATGTTTGCATTAAACATTTTGGAAAAGGTAAAGATAAAAAAAGCAATATTCCTTTCAGACAGCTCAGCACTTATACACATAACATTTGCCAAGCAAACGGCAAAAGAAGCAGTCCACAATGCCCAAGTTACGTGATTGGAAAGAAAACCACAGTTAGTTTATTTTAATTTTATGTATTTATTTCCTGTTGTATCCCATGAGCACCATGCAGTCTGGAAAGCAATGATAAAAGCATGCTTCAAAGATTTCACAGTAAGTGGGACTCCAACTTTGCAAAGATTTCACAATGAATGGGACCTCAACTTAGGGTTGCCAGGTCCCTCTTCGCCACCGGCGGAGGTTTTAGGGGCGGAGCCTGAGGAGGGCGGGGTTTGGGGAGGGGAGGGACTTCAATGCCATAGAATCCAATTGCCAAGGCGGCCATTTTCCCCAGGTGAACTGATCTCTACCGGCCTGAGATCAGTTGTGATAGCAGGAGATCTCCAGCTAGTACCTGGAGGTTGGCAACCCTACTTGTTCCAAACTTCTTAAATTATTTAAAATACATCCATTCTGGTTTTGAGAACACAAGTCTAGTAAGTGATCAAAGGCAATGACCACCCTTGTCACTGAACACCCATATTTAAAAAACAAAACAAAAAAAACAACCCACCCTGCAGTTCTCTCAAGTGGATTGCTTGTGATTCTTCATAGTATTTTCTAAAGAGAGACCAATTCCCCTGCATCATCTATTCTACAGTGAACTCGCCTTGCCAAATCCCAGCAGGGTCCATCACAGCCCAAACCTTCTGTTCTTACTGATGTTCCCTCTCTGTTCCCTGCCCCTGTCAAGTCACAGCTAACTTACAGTGACCCTTGGTGGGATTTTCAAGGCAAGAGATGTTTGGAGGTGGTTTGCCATTGCCTGCCTCCGCATCATGACCCTGGTATTCCTTGAAGGTCTCCCATCCAAGTACTTGCCAGGCTCAACCCTGCTTATTTTCTGAGATCTGACGAGATCAGACTAGCCTGGGCTATCTGGGACAGGGCTTCCATCTTATAGGGCTTTCTTAATAAGCCAGACACTGCCCCTTCTCAGAATGCCCTTGAATATCCAGCCTCTGTTCCTTTCGTCCAGTGGCAACCAAAAAATATTTTCCTCATTTATGGTTAACCTTTGCATTTAAAGAATTTTTTTTCAGAGTGGTATTTTTTGTGTGATTTATTGAGTGATTGACACTACAATCCTAAGCATGTATACTTGGAAGTAAATCCCATTGAGTTCATGGCTGCCAATTCTGGGTTGGAAATTCCCAGAGATCTGGGAGTGGAGATTGAGGAGGGGAGAGTTTGGGGTGGGGAGGGGAGGGACCTCAGCAGGGTATAATGCCATACAGCCTGCTCTCCAACGCAGCCATTTTCTCCAGTGGAACTGAACTCTGCAGTCTGGAGATCAGTTGTAATTCCGGGGGCTCTCCAGCCCCACCTGGAGGTTGGCAACTCTTCAGTAAGCGTGCTTAGCATTGCATCCTTAATGTGGGATTTGTCTTTCAGAAAGCATTGGCTTTTTTTAAAAGAGCAAATGTCTAGCACTCACAGTTGTGACCAAAAGAGTTACAGTTGTGTGCTCAGCTTCTATAAGAGTCCAGCAGCACTTTAAAGACTAGCACAAATAGGAAGGTTGAAAGTGTGGGATATGCAAGATACTAGCACTTAGTTAGCAATGAGTTGAACACAGGGTTGCCAACCACCAGGTAGTAGCTGGAGATCTCCTGCTATTACAACTGATCTCCAGCCAATAGACATCAGTTCACCTGGAGAAAATGGCTGCTTTGGCAATTGGACTCTATGGCATTGAAGTCCCTCCCCTCCCCAAACCTCACCCTCCTCTGCCCCAAAAACCTCCCGCCAGTGGCAAAGAGGAACCTGGCAACCCTAGATGAAAATGTGGGGAGTGAGCAGTTAGCTGGGAAAGGATTATTAACAGCTAGTTAGAAGAGCCCCATGGTGCAGAGTGGTAAGCTGCAGTACTGCAGTCCAAGCTCTGCTCACAGCATGAGTTCGATCCTGACAGAAGTCAGTTTCAGGTAGCTGGCTCAAGATTGACTCAGCCTTCCATCCTTCCCAGGTTGGTAAAATGAGTACCCAGCTTGCTGGGGTAAAGTGTAGATGACTGGGGAAGGCAACGGCAAACCACCTCGTAAACATAGTCTGCCTAATAAACGTCGGGATGTGACGTCACCCCATGGGTCAGGAATGACTACCTTTACTTTTTTAAGTTAGAAGTGAGTTATAAATCCCAAGTCCATATTAAGTGGGGCACATATTAAAATGGAGTACATTGTCTAGACTTAAGGTTGTTTGTGCCTCACCTTGGTGCATTGCTGGCTTCTGTGTAGCATGTTGTAATCTTTGCCTTATGCTCTACCACCCCTGCACTTAACATCATCTTCTGTCATTTCAAATCATTCCCAATAATGCAAAATGTATAATGCAGTTAATAAGATAAGTAGGTAATCCATAGATGCTCACCTGTACCTTTATCCTACGCTCAGAATGTGGGTATATTTGATACTGGATGAAAATGTGTGTGGCTGACAGTGTGAATTACTTTGATTTTTAAGAAGGGGTATTGAGACTTGCCAGCCATTAGTTCATCTTGAAAGCATTCATTCATTTATCATTCTCTAGCTCCTGCGCAGCAGAATGCATTTAGGGAAATGTATGTTTGTTAGATGGCTTTGGAAATGAAACACAGGTGACATGCAAGCATGATTATGATACCACACCATCTGCTCTCCGTTCTGTAAAGCTGCTATAAAAAGCCAGATTGTCTGGATCATGAGTGGGCACCCCAAATGTAAGGAATTTGTCATGCAACACGAAGAAATACTGACAATGCTGGTCCAAGGTCATGTTGTTTGAGAAGAAATATCATTTAGCAGGAAATCAAGTTAACAAGTGTAGAATTGGGTGCGTAGTGTGACTTAACCAGTTTGCAAGGCAATCTAAAGAAAGGAAATATGTAAGTCAATTGCCAGTATTGCTTTGGCTGTCATCAATATCCTCCAGCAGCTTTAAAAGGCTTACAGTGCAATCCTAAAGACAGTTACTCCAGTCTAAGCCCAAGTCTTTTATGCGTGGCTTTTTCCCTCACCGTCACCCCTCTGACGACTTTGGGTCTTTTGTTTTGATTATGCATGCCGTTTCCCAGGTCGCCTCGTTCTCCCCCTGCATTTTGCCCACATTTTCAGAGACCTGTTTTCTCTCGAATTTGAAAACACAGGCAAAACATGGGGAAATGCAGGGGGAGAGCGAGGCGACCTCTGATGGTCAGAAACAGCATGCATAATCAGAGACCTGAAGTCGTGAGGGAAGCTGCCGTGCGTGAAAGGCCTGGAGTAACTCTCCTCAGGATTGCACTATTAGTCACACAACTGTTTGACCCTGTGTTCAGGGCAGATTGTGCTTAGTCTACTTGTGTTGATTTCCATCTGCCATGGGCTGAACATGGCACATGGGCTGCCAACCATTGTATACTTACTGAGCAGAGCCTGGATTATTTGCTCCTCAATCTACTGCAGAAGAAGAAGAGGAAGAGGAAGAAGTGGTTTTTATATGCTGACTTTCTTTACCACTTAAGGAAGAATCACACCGGCTTACAATCACCTTCCCTTCCCCTCCCCACAACAGACACCCTGTGAGGTAGGTGGAGCTGAGAGAGCTCTAAAAGAGCTGTGACTAGCCCAAGATCATCCAGCTGGCTTCATGTGTAGGATTGGGGAAACGAACCCAGCTCACCAGGTTAGTGTCTGTCGCTCATGTGGAAGAGTGGGGAATCAAACCTGGTTCTCTAGATCAGAGTGCACTGTTCCAAACCACCACTCTTAATCACTATACCACACTGGCTCTGCCAGGTAGTAGAATGCTGAGCTAGTAGAATGAACACCACCACCTTGGGTAGCAGGTGATGGATTCCAGCACCAAATATTCCTTTGCTCTTGTTTATTTAGATATTTATAGCCAGTTTTCTCTGCAGTAGGGATCCAAAGCAACTTACACCATCACTCACCCCTCCACTCTTTCATCCTGACGACAACAACCCTGTGAGCTATGTTAGGTTGAGAAAGTGACTGGCCCAAGGTCACCATATGAGCTTCCATGGCAGGGTGGGAATTCAAACCTGGGTCTTTCAGATCCTAGTCCAACACTCTAACCTACAAAAAACCATCCCTCCATGCAAACTAGGGTTGCCAGATCCCTCTTTGCCACCGGCGGGAGGTTTTTGGGTGAAGCCTGAGGAGGGTGGGCTTTGGGAAGGGGAGGGATTTCAATGCCATAGAGTCCAATGGCCAAAGCGGCCATTTTCTCCAGGGGAACTGATCTCTGTCGGCTGGAGATCACTTGTAATAGCAGGGGATCTCCAGCTAGGACCTGGAGGTTGGCAACTCTAATGCAAACAGAAGACTCACAGATCACCCTCTCCTTACAGTCTGGTGCAACCCATTCTACCACATCAGCATTCTTCCATTTCCAATGCTGAGCCTATCGGGTAATTGCAGCCCCTACACTTTATATGCTGAAGACCCCCTGGATTGGCTTCTCCCCATCCATTGCGAGCAACTGTTTGACAAGCTGCCGTGTTACTGAGTAACAAGTTAACCGAAGCTCAGATCCGCATGTGGTAGTCACGCAGTCAGCCTATTGGTGGGCTCAAACCGTGGCATGAACGAGCCTTTAGACTCACACAGACCTTTTGCCACAGCCTCTATGGTACGAGGCGAGGAGTTATTGACGCATTTCCATGAGCCGTCACTCTGTGCGGAGCTGCTAGTCTGAAAATCAAAGCCACTGGGAACTGCGGCCGGTTTACCTACCAGCTGAGGAATCGGAAGCAAGCAGAAGGCTGGGTCATGGCGGAGCACAACTCAGCTGGAGGCTGGATGGAAAGTAGCTCCCAGCTGCCATAGAGAAGAAGAAGCCTGCTGGGCATCCTGGCAAGGCAGCTGGGAACAGCAGACTGAGAGGAAACAGACAGAAAGGGCGGGGGGGGGGGGACTTGGAATCCAAACAGAGCCTGAAACAAGCAGCAGTCTTTATTCCCTCTTAGGAAAGTCTCGATTGAACAGTTCTGCTCTCGGTGTCCCACTGGGTCTCCTTGATCCTGGGCAGAGGGCTCTTAGCTAAACAATTCACATTACCTTTGTAAATTGCAGTGAAAGCATTATCATCAAGGGACGTTAAAAGCATATTATTTCTTTCCCATCCCTTTCCCCTTTGAGGGCATACATATTGTAGAACTGCTATTGTTGTGTTTGATTTCTCCAGGTCAGGGGCGGAGGCTGGACCTCCAGTTCCCTTCTTCCCTGGCAGGGTCTTAGGAGGGTTTCAGATGGGTAGGGTTGTTAGCCAAAATGCTCGGTTAAGAATTATTATATGGGGGAATTAGCATTCAGTAACCGGCACTGGAGATAACCTGCAAGATCTAACCTATATCTACGGGAGTCCAAACCATGATTCAAAGAATAAAGCGGAGTCAATGGTTTTAGTTTCAAGGATTTACTTATTACTCATATGTACACAGACACTCAAATAACATGTACACAACAACACAGAGAGCCTAGGAATTAAAGAGAGTAGTATAGAGACGTTTGCCAATGTAGCAGGCCCTCTGAAGACGGGTAATACTGCACCTGGTCCAGAAGCAGAGGCGTCTGGGGTTCTGTGGGCTAAGATACTGGAAAAGCGGAAAGAAGAGGAGGGGTTCCCGGGACTCGACCAGCGAGGCGGGAGGGAAGAGTGGTCCGGCTGCACAAGACCCAAACCAACAGAGTGACAGCAAGTATAAAAGAGGAAGACCTAAGGTAAGGTATGGACTACGGAGACCCCAGTTATACTCTCTCAGAGGGTGGGGGCTGATTGGATTACCCAGGTGGTTCCCTGTGTGAGCAAAGGTGACAATAACACTAATGGTCGGCTGCCGAGGTGGGGCAAAAGGGCAATTGAGACAAACTATTCTACTCCTACTGATTTGCGCAATTCCGGAAGGACCGGGAGTCGTTCGAAGATGGGATTAATGAGCTGGAACAAAGACGAGTGCAGCTGGGTCCGGGGCGGGTCGCTTTGCATAGCCGGGTGAGCGATCCTCCATTACTGCTATCTCAATGCTTTCCGATGGGCCATCAATCATGCAGATGATGCGGAGAGGGGGGGGGGGATTGGCGACGATTACGTACTTGACAGTTCCTTGTGAGATGGCTTCTGCCAGAACGGGCGCACAGGAAAATGGATTCCCTCTGGTTCACAGGAGGGGTTGACCTGGCCATGGTTCCTTGGCTGCCTGTTTCGCGGGATGGGATAGGAGCCCTTTCAGTGGCGATTCGGGCCTGCCGTCACATCTGGAAAGGTGGTGTCACGCATCTGTTGGGGTTGCCATGACCAGTCTGGGAGATTGGCAACCCATTTGCTTACAGGGCTGCCAACCTCCAGGTACTAGCTGGAGATCTCCTACTAATTCAATTGATCTCCAGCTGATAGAGATCAGTTCACCTGGAGAAAATGGCCTCTTTGGCAATTGGACTCTATGGCATTGAAGTCCCTCCCCTCCCCAAACTCCACCCTCCTCAGGCTCCACCACCAAAACATCCCACAGGTGGCGAAGAGGGACCTGGCAACCCTACAGATGAGCCATGAGGAGGGGAGTTT
The DNA here is from genome assembly GCF_029931775.1 of Euleptes europaea. Classification (NCBI taxonomy): domain Eukaryota; kingdom Metazoa; phylum Chordata; class Lepidosauria; order Squamata; family Sphaerodactylidae; genus Euleptes; species Euleptes europaea. The sequence continues at coordinate 37,455,882 of NC_079322.1, forward strand.
GTTTCCATCTAGTAGGGTTGCCAGGTCCCCCCCCCTGACCACCAGAGGGTGTGTGTGGTGGTGTTTGGGTTGCTAGCTCCGGGTTGGGAAACTCCTGCTGAATTGGGGGTGCAGCCTGGGATGGCCCAGGGACCTCTGTTGGGTACAATGCCATAGAGCCCACCCTCCAAAGCAACCCTTTTCTCCAAGGGAGCTGAGCTCTGTAGTATGGTAATGAACTGTAATTCTGGGGGATCCCCAGGTCCCACTTGGTGGTTGATATCCCACCCAGCTACTCTCTCTCTCAGGCCTGCTTGCATCCTCTCTTGCAGTCTAGGAAGTGTTGAGCCCTTCTTCTCTGGCCCTTCCTGGACCCATCTTTTGAAGGGTTTTCTGGGGGTGAGGCATCAAAGGTTTCTCCTTCTCCCTCCAGTAGGCTCGGTAGACTGTCAGGAGCCTGGGGCCATTGGACTTCCCGCTGGGTATACCCTGCCCCACACCCCTGACTAGGGTTGCCAACCTCCAGGTACTAGCTGGAGATCTGCTATTTCAACTGATCCCCAGCTGACAGAGATCAGTTAACCTGGAGAAAATGGCTGCTTTGGCAATTGGACTCTATTGCACTGATGTCCCTCCCCACCCTAAACCCCGCCCTCCTCAGGCTCCACCCCAAAAACCTCCCACGAGTGGCGAAGAGGGACCTGGCCACCCTACCGTCACATTTTCTCACCCCTGCTCTGTGTTCCCAGTGAAGAAGTCAGAGCTCTTAAAAGAAGACTCTTTAAAAAAATCTCCATATAAATATGTGCTCTGATCCCTATTCAAGGGAGAATACCTGGCTTTTTAAGAAATATGCATTTTGGATTTTTTGAAATAGCTTTCCTCTCCTACCTTCATGCCTTTATTCTCCCCTTTTTTTTCTCTGTCTATGTACGCTCTTGAGTGTATATAGAATTAAACATAGTATATTTGCTCAGTTGTGAATGAGCATATTAGTGACAAGGCTCGTCAGGGACTTTTCGAGGAAGACGGCACAATATTTCAGAGATATCAGAGTATTACTTTGATTGCTGGGTGTAACACATTCACATTCTTTATAAAAATTACAGTTCAATAAATTAATTCAGAAAGAAAGATGTGTTTGAAACAAAGCTGATTACATATCGGAACTGATGACGCCTTTATCAGTTCTGTTTCAACAACTATCGCCCTGTTTCAACAACTGGTTTTTATTTTGGTCTTTGGGATGTTTTGTTTTCATACACTGCTGGCCATGACTATTCCCGTCTCTAGAGATGCAGCTTTTATTTTGTTTTACCGATATATTTATTACTGCTTATGGGATTTTGGTTTGGTTAGCGAAATGGAGGTTTAATCTGAAGTGATATTATATTGTATGTTTGGTTCCTGTGGTGAATTTCTGCTAATGGAAGGGAGGGGGGGTTGCTGATTCCCCTGCCTGCTGCAGACCTCCTGATCTGCCCCTTCCTTGGGAGTTTCCTGTCTGCTAGGAACATTTCAGACTGCCATGGGAGCGAGGAGGAAAAGTACTCAGTCCCCTTTCTGCTAATGGACATGCCTTTACTTTGCAATCCAGGCCACTGTTTGACGTTTATTATTACGTGATGTTATTCTTCTGTGAGCTGTCAAGAATGCCCTTGCTAGAGCAGACAAATGGTATTGTAAATAAACTATGAAAGAAGCTAACATTTCTATTAAGAAACTTGGCAGAAATTAAATATCCTGTGTTTTTTAAAAGCTGCATGTATGTTTAAAACACACTAGGAAGATTGTATTATCAGAATTTAATACAAATAGTCTGCCACTAACAACCATATAACAGAAAACACTTTCACCCCCCCCCAAATTAGAATCATAGGATTATAGAGTTGGAAGGGATCACCAAGGTCATCTAGTCCAACCCCTGCACAATGCAGGAAATTGATAACTACCTTCCCCCCATGCCAATGTTTCCTCTTAGGAAGTGCTCGATTGAACAGTTCTCTTAAACAGTTCCTCTTAAACATGCCAATGCTTCTCTTTAATTGAATTTCTCTCATTTTCCAGCTACTTTACCTCTGTGATCCCTTCTCCTTAGCTTTCCTGCAGTTTCTTCCTACAGTCAAAAGAGTATGATAGACCAGAAGTCTCCAACAGGTAGCTTGTGAGCAACTGACAGCTTGCCTGCTGCTATTCGTGTGTCCCCTAGAAGAGCCAGGAAAAGAACACAAAGGGGATTTTTCATGGAGCTTTGCCGCGGTTTTCACATCTGGTTTGCGTCGCTGCAAATTTTTAGTTATTCATGGCTGCTCCGATTTTTTTCGGATTGAGCAATAAAAGCCACGTTATAACCGGGGCAAGTCAAACCACTTTTGCACCGTTCTTTCCTGTTGCAGCACAGTTTTTGGCTCGGCGCTCCATGAAAAAAACTGGCTTTGTTCCTTGGTTTGGAACAATTGTCCCTGCCCATGCCGGCTAATTTCTCCTCCCCCAAGAACGGCGATTGGCTGGGGGAGTTTCGCGCTCAGACAAGAATACTGCCCCTTTTGCTGCCTGCCTGAGTCCTGGCACTTCTCTCCCTCCGTCCCAGAGGCTGGCGGGTGAGCAGGCGGCATGCCTTCCCTGCCTTTCGCCCAGGATGGGCCTTGGAGCTGGGCCCACATCACCAAGCCCAGGGGGACGGAGGGACGGACGGCTCCAGGGGGAGACCGGCGGGGCCACACCATGCGCGCCTCACGCGCTGGGGGTGGTGGTGGTGGCAGCTCGGTATAGGGCAGCTGGACCCGTGGGGGGGATGTTCAAGGGAAGGGGCTGTTGGCCCCTCTACCCCAGCAGGGAGGGGGGATTTTTGAGAATTCGGATGGGAAAAATGTGCATCCTGAGAGCGGAAAACCCAAGGCAAAACTCCCTCCTATCACTCTTCTGAAGAGGGGCGGCCAGTCTGCTCTGGGTCTCCGCTCTCTCTCTCGATGCACTGGGGCTGGATCAGGTACGGCACGCAAGCCAGAGGCCCGCTTTCCTCTCCCCCCCCCCCCGCCATGCACACTGGCTGGATAGGGGCAGGCACGCAAGCCAGGAGCCCTCCTCTCTCTCACGATGCACTGGGGCTGGATCAGGGCTGGCACGCAAGCCAGGAGCCCTCCTCTCTCTCACGATGCACTGGGGCTGGATCAGGGCCGGTGCGCAAGCCAGGGGCCTTCTTTCCTCTTCCCCCCGCCATGCACACTGGCTGGATCAGGGCTGGCGCGCAAGCCTGGAGCCCTCCTCTCTCTCACGATGCACTGGGGTCAGATCAGGGCCAGCGCACAAGCCAGGGGCCTTCTGGGGGGAACATACTCTGGGAAATTGCTTTAATGCAAGAGGTTTACAGTGGCCATTTTTGCACAGGAGGTTTTTCCTTGGATTTGCCGCTCTCTAGATGCACCCTTTCCCCATCCAAATTCTCAAAACTCAACAATCAGCCCCCAAGAAGAGTTTTGAGAATTAGGATGGGGAAAATGTGCATCTAGAGAGCGGCAAATCCAAGGCACACCTCTTGAAGCGGCACAGGTTGGAGCTACTCCATTCCCACTTTCAGCTAAACACTTCTCTGGGCACATGGATACAATTCCTGCCCCCCCCCCCAATCCTGTCTGTCATTAAAGGGCAATGGGTTCCTCACCTACAGAAAATAGAGGGAAGCTTTATGGAAAGTGCTGCCTTCTCTCCCCCCCCCCATTTGGAATCTGACTGCTCCAAAAGCAGAGCAGAGTGAGGGTGAAAGAAAAATGGAGGAGACCAGAGGGGCTGGTGCTTGTTTTTTGCGCTGGGGCTGGTGAATTGCACAAGGTAATCTGCTGGGCGGAGTTGGGGCGGAGTTGGGGGCAGGCATAAACAATGAGCTTGTAGGAAGAGGAGGCCACCTGCAAAAGGGACAGACCAAACGGTTATAAAATACAGTGTGCTTTGTTCCCATGAAAAACCAAAACTACATCGAGATTGACGGGGATAAATCGCGGCCATGAAAAAAACATTTAAATCGGGGTTTTTTGGTCCGTGGCAAAAGAGAAGCAAAATCTACCGTGAAAATTGCCCCAAAAAGATCTGCTCTGGGCTTTTAAAGAAGCATTCATTGCATGGGATTTTTCTTTGTGTCACTTAGCAGATAGCTTCATTCCTGGCGCTCTTCCTACCTAGTCCATATTCTATTTCTAGGAAAGCAACATTTGGTACTCTGTGTGTGTGGGAGTGTGGGAGGAGATATTTCATTGCTCACAAGCGGCTCTCATTAAAGAAAAGGTCGGTGACCCCCTGAAATAGACAGTGACTGCAGAAGAGGGGCCTGAGTACAGGCAAACTGAAATGGAAGGCAGCTTGGAGAAAAAGGCAGGGAAGGAAAGGAGTGGAGGCACCTTGGGGATCATGAGAGAGGAGGCTCAGAAGAATCCTCAGAGTGCTTAAGGTCAGGTGGGGTGGAAGAGAAGGAGTGAAAAGCGACAGTTTGTACTATCTATTGCTGTAAGTTGGTACCAGAGGGTAGCCAAGTTGGACTGCAGTAGAACAGCTAGATCTGAGTCCAGTAGTACCTTAAAGACCAACAAGATTTTGGGGATATAAGCTTTGAAAAGTCAAAGCCCCCTTTGTCAGATACATCACTTTTGCTTTCATTCATCGTGTCATATTAATACTTTTGCTTGGCTTCACCTCTGGTCTGTTAATTGTATTGATTTGTTCTATGTAATGCGTAGGGTTGCCAGGTCCCTCTGTGTCACCGGCGGGAGGTTTTTTGGGACGGAGCCTGAAGATTGCAGGGTTTGGGGAGGGGAGGGACTTCAATGCCATAGAGTCCAATTGCTGAAGTGGCCATTTTCTCCAGGGGAACTGATCTCTATTGGCTAGAGATCAGTTGTAAGAGCAGGAGATCTCCAGCTAGTACCTGTAGGTTGGCAACCCTAATATATATGGAGTTAAAGAAAGATGGAGCCATGGGAAAAAAAAAGAACTATAGGAAGATAGCTCAGGAGAGGAAGCAGTGTTTGTCTGGCTGTAGGAGTAGAAAAGAGTAAGAAGTGGTGTCTGAAGAAGTGAGCTGTGGATCACGAAAGCTGATACCCTGCCAGTAGGGTTGCCAGGTCCCTCTCTGTTATCGGTGGGAGATTTTGGGGGTGGAGCCTGAGAAGGGTGGGGTTTGGGGAGGGGAGGGACTTAAATGCCAATGGCCAAAGCGGCCATTTTCTCCAGGTGAACTGATCTCTGTCGGCTGGAGATCAGTTGTAATAGCAGGAGATCTTCTGCTATTACCTGGAGGTTAAATAACAATAATTACTTGGGCTGTATTAGTAGAAAAGGGCAAGAGTCCAGTAGCACCTTAAAGACTAACAAAAATATTTTCTGGTAAGGTATGAGCTTTCGTGAGCCACAGCTCACTTCTTCAGATACAGCTAGAATGTGAATCCATCTGTCATTAAGTAGAGGAGGGTGAATTCAGACAAGCATTAGTATGTAAATGTTAACAGTATGTAAATGTGAATAGCAGGCGTGATGGGATTAGGTGTGGTATGCAGAAGAGTCTGTGATGTCCAAGGGAGAGATGGGTGTGGAGAAATCAGCATTGGTAATGAGCCATGAATGCAAGGTCTTTATTCAGCCCAGGTAAATGCATTGACTTTAGTTTGAATATCAACTGTAATTCAGCAGTTTCTCTTTCCAATCTCCCTTTGAAATTCCTTTGTAAGAGAACTGCTACTCTTAAATCTGCAACAGAATGTCCTGGAAGGTTGAAATGTTCTCCCACTGGTTTTTGAATATTGTGGTTTCTGATGTCAGACTTATGTCCATTTAATCTTTGTCTAAGAGACTGACCTGTTTGTCCAATGTAGATTGTGGAAGGGCTGTATTGAAAGTTACGCAAATGTAGACAGCCACTATGGCAAAAAATAAAACATACACAATGAAACAGTGTCTAAAGTAAAGTATATTGTTTCACAAAATAACTGGTAATCCTACCAGAAAATACTAATATATTCAACCCTCACAAAATAACTGGTAATCCTACTGTGAAGTAACAGGGTTGAATATATTACTGTATTTTTCGCTCCATAAGACGCACCTGACCATAAGACGCCCCAATGGCGCAACCCAGCTTAGGGCCAATGGGGTGCGCTGGCTTGGGCCAATAGCGCGAGCAGGGTTTAGGAGCCTTCGTCTGGGACTCAAGCTCCTAGATCTTCCCCTGCTTACCCACCTAACAATTTACATACACAACAAGTGTATGTGCAGAAACATTAAAACAAAAACATTCCCAGTCACAGAGAGGGGTCCGATATGTACACACTTCCATGCATTGTAGGGTCCATGCTCATGAGCCATTGATCATGCATATATGTGTGTGGCCATGCCCACTCCCTCCTTAAACACATTGATTTCAGTGTGCCTAGTGCCATTTAGAAAGCTACTTTTGGTGGACAAGTAGTCAAAAAGAATTTCTGATGCCCCTGCACAACCAAAACATACATTATTTAACAAGAAACCATCTTACTTTTCTCTCATATTGCTTGCCACTATTCAGCTGGGCAGTGGGTAGAAATTCCTGGGCAAAATGGGGTGTTCAGTTGATGTTCCTGACACAATGATGTTGCTTCCAGTATAACTTGGAAGTGACATCATCATGCCAGGTGACACTTTGGTATTCGCCCAAATAACCATGGTTAAGCCATAGAGTTTGGGGCGAATGCTAGTGTGTCACCCCTGGTGTGATGATGCCACTTCTAGGTTGTGCCAGAAACAACGTCATTGTGCCAGGGATGCCAACTGCAACCCCAACACCAGCTCCCCCATTTACCACTGATTGGAAGCCCTACTGTTAAATGACACTATAATTTTGACATTTTATTAACTAGCCCTAACATTAATGGCCTGACCTTAACAGAAAATAAAATAGTACTTGCCTCCATATAATATTTTCCACATTGTAGGACTTAAGACCTTCCTAGTTTCTCCAACTTGCAAAAAGTACCAGAACCAGCCTTTTACTTACAGTGTTTTCTATGTACAGAAAGCTGCAGTAATTAACTGTAGCAGAGGTTTTATTTCTGGCTCTTTGACCTTCTCCACTTCTGCTGTTCTCTACTCTAGTTGTTCTGGGAGTGTGAACAATGCCAACAATGGCCAGCAGCCCATAAGATACAGGAAATCTGCAAGGTTTTCGTAGGCGAAAACCAAACGGGGGAAAAAAAAACAGAGAAGAAACGAAGAGCACTTTCAATACCCGCATTGTCTAGGGTTTTGCCTTAACGGAGAATTGTACTGAAATAAAATTTCACCAGGATCTTAACAATGTCAAGGTCTATGGATTTGCTGTGTCTAACTAATAACTGCAAATTGCAACAGGTGGAAACTCTGCTTATTAATTAAAATATTTATATCCTGGTATTCTCTGGAGACTGAAAGCAATATACACGTGCAAATATCAGGTTGCAGTAGAGTCAAAATCTATACAAAGAACCCCAGCAACATAGAGCAAAAGCCTGCTTAAAATACACAACACACCCTCTTAGAACTTTATCCATTCTAGCATTCATGTCAGGAGCCAGCATGGTGTAGTGGTTCAGAGTGGTGGTTTGGAGCGGAACCGGGTTTGATTCCCCACTCCTCCACATGAGCGGTGGACGCTAATCTGATAATTTGGGTTGGTTTCCTCACTTCTACACATGATGTCAGCTGGGTGACCTTGGGTTAATCACAGCTCTCTTCCAGCTCTCTCAGCTCCACCTACCTCACAGGGTGTCTATTATGGGGAGGGGAAGGTGTGGGGAGGGTAAGCCAGTGTGATTCTTCCTTAAGTGGTAGATAAAGTCGGCCTATAAAAATAAACTCTTCCTCCTCCTCCTCCTCTTCTTCTGCCATTGATTGAGCCAAGGAAGAGCAGACCAGTTTGTGTGTGTGTGTGTAAAGTGCCTTCAAGTCGCAGCCGACTTATGGTGACCCCTTTTGGGGTTTTCATGGCAAGAGACTAACAGAGGTGGTTTGCCAGTGCCTTCGGATACAAAAAGGAGCAGACCCTCAAAGGACCATAAATTAGTTCACAGTAATATAACAGGGTTTATCATTGCCCAAACTTTGGGGTTTGACTGCTCCAGTCTTTATTTCTGGAATCCTTTAAAAATTGTTCCAATAATCTGCATAGTGACTGAGGATACAGGATTCAGTGTGTTCTTTCATAATTGTTTGGGGACAATGGGAGTCCTGTATTTCCAAAGTAAAAGCCAGTATGTGGACTTGATCATCTGGCCAGTGATCCCTCCAGTAGTTGTTTTTATTCAGATGTGACATTTCAAATGTGATTTAATGTATGACTGGCATTTTCAAATTGGTTTGATGAAATGGTAATGTTTTGTGTTTCAGAGAGCCAGATACCATCCTCCATCTGGATGAAAAATGCACTGAATGAATAAAATAAAATCAGAAGTTAAGGTCTACTCAAACATTTTACATACAATGCTTTTTTTGTTGTTAACAATCCTATGATACATTTCGGTTCCGCACACTAAAACTCTGGTTCAGGAATACTATTTTTTAATGTGCCTACATCTGTAAGATGGGGGGTAAAAGGACGCTAGCAAGATAGCTGGGAACTTTTCTCACTTGCTGTGATTAGGACTATTTTTGGCAAATTGCTCTCATTTTTTGAGAGGTCATTGTCTGGAATAACATCTTATGGCACATCAACAGCTTCGTAATCACTGAATATGATGATTTCCGCAAGTTTCCCTGGGTTGCAACCTCAGGGTTCCATATGATCTTTAGATTGTTTCATTAGCACATGTATGAGGCATTAGCAGCAACACCAGCTTTTTAGAAGAGAGGGGAAAAAACACAAAAGCAAAATGATCTTCCTTGTGATGACAGATATTATTGGGAATATGAGCACAGGGAACAGAGTTCATATTTTCAGACCAATCTTTGCCTTGAAATGAATTAACTTGTCCGCATTCACCATATAATAGTTAAAGAGACTATCAGCCCATTTCTGGGGGGTGGGGAGGGTGGACATGCGGCAGCTGGGAGTGGCACAGCTGTGCCGCCGCCTCAGAGGTTTCCCAGTCACAAAATAAATATAAAAAAGGGCAAAAAAAAAACCCTGCTGCTCCTCCATGGAGTTACACAGGCCTACACCAGCAAAATAGCTGGCGTAGCAATGTCGCAGCAAGAAGGGGTGTCCCTGGGCAAAAGTCTAGAAGCTGACTAACATTCGCTCCGCCCATGGGATTCACCCCTCCACACACACACACACTCACAAGGCTTTCCCTTGTGGGATTTCCCTGCCTGCATGGCAGTGCCAGTGGCAGAGGCCTGCACAGCTCTGTGGCTCGCCAGCATTGGCGTGTTTGCCCCCATGCCGGCGTCCATGCCATCTTGTGCTGTGGTACTACATTTGGTACTCTCATTTTATTAGTAAATCAGATCCTCTGTGAAATTTTCTTTTGCGATCTGAATGAGACTCTGTTTAGGGAAAGGTATTAGGGAAACCTATTCTTGTTTGATCCAGACATGGCCATGGTACAGCCTCAAAAAACATCTGACATTGACTGCCAAAAATAGCTTTGGTTGGGATTAGATGAATACTTTCTTGAAGGAGACTGCAGTGCCAGAGAGGCACAATGTCCTTTACTCAAATATGTGTTTTTTTTAAAAAAAGAAGTATGTTTTGCTTGTATATTTTGAAGGTAAGGAAATCCACAAATATAAATTCCAATATACAGAGAAGTGCTATGGGCCAGTGAGATACTTTGCATTCTGAAGCTTCCAGGTTCAATCTTTGGCATCCCCAGTGAAAAGATCTCAGGTAACAGGTGTTGTTTTGTTTGATGGAATCATTGTATTGTTCCTATGGCTTATTTGCTGATGCAATAATCATGGCTAGAAGCTTTGATAACAGGTGTTGAAAAGTCCGTTCTCTGCCTGAGACCCCAAATGGCCATTGCCAGTCAGAGTAGACAATGCCGATCTAGATGGGCCAATAATCTGAGCTGGTATAAGGCAACTTCATACATTCAGAGTGATTATGTACAATGGCATTTCTGTCCCTTTGAGTTTACAAGGACTGCAGGCAACTTACAAAGCACATTTAAACAACAAACACTATAAAAATACTTGATTAAAACCTAGAACATCCACAAAACACAGCCACGTAAAAAGGATCTTTCAATTATGTTCTAGTTTCTAGACTGTCCAGTGTTGGTAAGATAACATCGATGGTGTGAAGCAAATGTGTTGACCACAAAAGTACCATAATCACTAGGCAACCACTAGGGTTGGCTGACAACCAGTGGGAGATGAAGGGGGCAGGGATGGGGGAATGACATCACACATCTAGCATAACATCACTTCCAGTGAAAACATGGAAGTGACACCACTGAGTTTTTGCGTGATGCTCTAGGATCCCTCCCAAGTGTGGGTGGGATCATGCCAACAAGGTTACATCACTTCCTTCATTTCTCCCACAAGAACAGGGGGTAGGTGGCATGAGGTCACCCTCCAGAGTGGGAGACCGGGTAAACCTAATAGTCATCACAGAATATCCCCTCTCCACTAGTCACCAACCTAGCCTTTGACAAGGCCTCACTTGCATTCCACCGTATTTTTTTATCCTACCACTGTCCCTTGGCAACAGAGCTAGAAGACTGTTTCTTAAGCCTCAGTGTTCCTGCAACGTGCAATAAGAATAGGACTGGATTGTGGACATAACATTTATTCAGTCATATAATTCAACCTTGGAGCAGCTGTATGAGTCCTAAATTGATTTCCAGGTCCAATTCAAAATGCTAGCTTTTAAAAACCTTTCAAGGCCTGAAACGTCTGGAGCCAGGATACACCAGGGACTGCACAGTTGGATGATCACCAGAAGCACAGTTCATGTTTCCCTGCCATCAGAGGTTGGCAGCAGCAGGGCATTCTTGGTGGCAGCATCCATATTAGAGCATTCCTTCCTCAGAGGCCTGTTCTGCTCCAGCTCCCCCAGCCTTTGCCAAGAAGGTTCTCTTTTTCCCCCAGAGAGCATTGAGGATAAATCGATATCATGCTTAATAGCTGATTCCTTTTTCCCTTTGAGTCCCTGCTCACCTCTGGCTGTGGGTTGTTATTTAATTTTGTTTTAATTTCTGTTGATTCCACTTACTGTTCTTGTGCTTTGAAATGTTAGCTACTTAGTGGGTTTCTCGGACAGGGAAACAGCTGTGAATTAATATCTGAAACACACTACAATGAATGGGCGGCAACCAATTTCTCAGAGTTTTGCCACCCCCCAAAGCTTGCAAGTCATCCCACCCCAATTCTACTCTATGCTGACGATGCAGTTCTCCTGTCCCACACAAGAATTGGTTTGAAAAGGTCTTTGCAAACTTTTTCTGAGTACTGCTCTAGGGAAGGTCTTAAAATAAACCATCATAAATCTAAGATTATGATCTTCACTAAGAGGAGAAAAATGCTTCTTTTTCACTGGGTATTAGATGGCTTGAGGTTGACCAAGTCAAGGAGTTTGTTTACCTTGGCATCCTGTTTTCCCATAACCTAAATTGGAATGCCCATCAAAAAGCAGTGTCCAATAAAATTAAACCTGGGGTTGGTGCTATTGTCAACTTTTTTCACACCAAAGGTGGCAAATATATTCCAGGGGCTATTCAGGTTTTTGACCTGAAAATTACCCCAATTATCCTCTTTGGTGTTGCCATCTGGATAACAGTCATCAATGAATCTATAGATCGTCCACTGCTTCAGTTCTTACGGAAACTCCTAAATGCCCCTCGATGTGTTGCTGGCGTTACTCTTCGTTCCGAGTTTGGCCAAATGTCACTTGAAGCTAGGGCGTGGTTGGCCGCCTTTAAACTACACCTTAAACTACGCTTTAGCACTGAGGGGTTCCTAGCTTCTCTGAAGCATGACCCTTTTAAATCCTCATGGCAAAAAATCTTAGATGAGAAACTGTCATTGTTGGGCTTCTCGCAGGATATGTTATTAGATCTTGGGAAAACTGAAGTTTTTACCAAAATTAAAAAGTGCATTAAAGAGCTCAATTATAACAGCACTACTTTTCGTGCTCGTCACGTCTGTTCATCCCAGTTCTTTGGAATACCCCCTCCACGTGGTCTGCCTGCCTATACATATTATCTGACAACCCCTTGTCTCTGTAGAGCTTTTTGCTTGGCTAGATTGAATGCTAACCCTTCTATGGTAATACAGGGCAGAATTCTGAATATACCATACTCAGACAGGATCTGCCCTTGCTCTTCTGGCTCTATTGACTCATTAGCCCATGCCCTTTTGGAATGCCGCTTTTACGAGGAACTTCGATCGCACTATATTTCCCCCCTTTTAATATACAAATCCAATGCGTCTGTGATTGACATAATGCCTTTTTTACTAAGTGATAGGGACCCCAAGGCTACATTGTCAGTGGCAAGATTTGTTTCAGTCCTTATATCCCTCCAACACTAGATATATGCTGCTCAAGATCAAATGATCAAGGAGCTTCTAAGGGATAAAAGGAAAGGAAAGGACAATGAATGGGCAGTATAACAGGACCAAATTGCAAGGGAGTGCACACACACTTGCTCTTCACGTGGAATTCTATCTCATACTCAGCAGTGTTCCCATCCTAAGCAACACTCACGTAATGAAACGTGCCACTTTTCTCTTCCTGCTGCTGCTTGCTGGGCTCCCTAAAATCCCTGCTGGGGTGTGTGTGGGTGGGTGGGTGGGGGGTAAAACATGAGGGATTGGGGTTGAAGGAGGCCTGCAGCTGGAGAGAGGAATTCTACTTGCCTAAATGGATCTAGGGTTGCCAACCTACAGGTACTAGCTTGCCAAAGACCCCACTGATCATTTGGGCCATGTGCCCTGCACAGGCCCTGCCACTCAGCTAGGGCTGCCAACCTTCAGGTACTACCTGGTGATCTCCTGCTATTGCAACTGATCTCCAGGTGAGAGAGATCAGCTCACCTAGAGAAAATGGCCTCTTTGGCAATTGGACTCTATGGCATTAAAGTCCCTCCCCTCACCCCATCCTCCTTAGGCTCCACCCCAAAAACCTCCTGCCAGTGCCGAAGAGGGACCTGGCAACCCTAAATGGAACAAAGCATGGGATCCAACCTGTTGTTTTTGGCTGACACACATTGACTGAGCAATCTTTATGTCTGTTCTTTAAGTGTAAAAGATTTGCACTGATTTGTCAGAACATTCATTGATGAAGTTGCAAACTAACCTTTGCAGTCGATAGTGGACTTGAATAGAAAGGAACTAATCTGAAGCGATTACATTTATAGGGATGCAGTTTCCGGTGAACCTCTTAAAAATCCAATAATGAAAAATATATTGCCGTGACAGTTGTAGTTAAGCTTCTCTGATCTGGAACGAGGAGTGGTATTGTCAGTGGCGCGTGGAAGCAAAACAGTGCTTGGCACAGAAATGAGAGCTTGTCAAGGAGGCACTGAATCCTACACGGCCAAACTAGTTGTGATGGAAGCCGAGTTTGTTCATTTCTGGGTCTGCTCCCTTAACATATAAAATGGAGGTGGGATATGAATTCTAGCATCAAAATGTGTGTGAGGGTGAGAAGAACCCCACCTGTACCTTCCGCTTCCATGGACAACAGGAAGGGGAACAGTTCACCTCTCCTCCCTCAAATTAGGGTTTCCAACCTTCAGGTACTAGCTGGTGATCTGCTGCTATTACAACTGATCTCCAGCCGATAGAGATCAGTTCACCTGGAGAAAATGGCCGCTTTGGCAATTGGACTCTATGGCATTGAAGGCCCTCCCCTCCCCAGACCCCGCCCTCCTTAGGCTCTGCCCCCAAAACCTCCTGCTGGTGGCGAAGAGGGACCTGGCAACCCTACCTCAAATACATATTCTAATTTTAATAATGAGCCATCCCCTGATTTATTTGTGACTGGGACAGAAACACGAACGGTAAGCATAGCTGCTGCTGTTCAATCTGGTTTGGGCCCCAAGTTCTGTACAAATAATGGGCTGTCTTCACATAACAACTGTCATCCAGAGATCCAGCTTTGCTTTTCAGCTGCTGGCTATATAACAGAAAAGTTCTTTATGTGTTCGTGGAGCTTTGCGTACAGTATCTAGTAGAGGCTGTACAGGTGGCCAGTCCCTGTAGTCTAAAGCCTCGTGACATCCTGGTGCATACATACATTTTAGTGGAAGCAGGAGGCTCACACATACCCTTCTGAGTCACAGAATGCTCCATGTGTGAGGGGAGTGTAATTGTGTGTGGAGCATTCCTTGACACTGAATACTGAACTGAATTCTTGAAACATCCAGAGGACTACTCAGAAGATGAGGCCCAACCTGTGGGCATTTTAAAGGTCCACAGGACCTGACTTGCCTTGGGAGCATGGCCTGGAGGGAGGAGGGGCTCCTGCTTTTCCCCTTGCACCATTTTATGAAGTAAAAATTAGCCCAGGGTAGAGTTATTCCTGTCATTCCTGAAGAAGAAGAAAAGTTGGTTTTTATACCCGTTTTTCTCTAACTTCAAGGAGTCTCAAAGTGGCTTACAATTTCCTTTCTCCTCCCCACAACAGACACCTTGTGAGGTAGGTGGGGCTGAGAGAGTTCTGAGTAGGGTCGCCGGTGGGGTTGCCAGCTCTGGGTTGAGAAATACAGGAGATTTGGTGGGGGGTGGAGCCTGAGGTGGGTGGGGTTTGGAGAGGAAAGGGACTTCAATGCCATACAGTCCAATTGCCAAAGTGGCCATTTTCTCCTGGTGAACTGATCTCTATCGGCTAGAGATCAGTTGTAAAAGCAGGAGATCCCCAACCACCACCTAGAGGTTGGCAACTCTAGTTGCCAGGTCCCTCCTGGCAACCGGTGGGAGCTTTCTGAGGCTGGGGTGATGGGACCTGGAAGGGATGCAGATGCTCTAGCAATCTCTTCTGAAAACTCTGTGGTTCCGGGTTTACCTGGATGATTGCTCCCCCCCTTCAGCTGGCCCTCTTCCGCCCGCTGACCAGCTGAGGGGCAGTAGGCAGCCCAGTCGATTGGTGGGCAATTGTGCTCCAATAGCGGGCAGTTGGCAAGCTTAGTTCTGAGAGAACTGTGACTAGCCCAAGGTCATCCAGCAGACTTCTTATGGAGAAGTGGGGAATCAAACCCAGTTCTCCAGATTAGTCTGCCACTCTCAACCACTACACCACGCTGGCTTTCTTGGGCCTGTAGGGGAACCCAGACACAAAAGTTACAAAACTTACTTCGGTCCTCAGGCTAATGTGCAGGATGGGTAGATGCAGTGACACTTAAATCTGCCATTTAAAAAAAAAAATCACTGACAAAACAAGCATCTCCCTGAACCATTGAACTCCAACTCCTCTAGAAAATAAAAACAATCCTTACATTCTGGCATAATCATCTCATCAGAAAGACTCCTGCAAGACAGTGAATCTAAATCCCCTGTCCCTTAAATGAAAAAGGGACCACTCATTATATGGATAAATTGTGAAGTGCTTAGGAATAAAATTGTAGAGAAAACATAAAAAACTGGGATGCTGGGCCTTGTGGAAAAAGGTTTGGGCAGACACCTAAACAAAAGGGAAATCTTGAGGATACAGAGAAGGCATTAGGCCTATGGGGCGGAAGGGGGAGTGGTTTGCAAGGAAAGTGTGAAGGAGGCCGGCGGGATCACCAATGCTTTTTACAGCAGGAGGGAAGCCAATTAGCCACCCCATTGCACAATTTATTCCCATTTGCTGCTCTGGAAATACAAGACTGCACAGCCGGTCAGGACTAGATGCTGATTAGGCAGCCTTGTGTAGCACAGGGGCTGCTGCGCAGGGATTAACAACGGAAAGCTCAGAGTAGCACTCCGTCATGGAGCTCTGTGCCTTGCAAAATTTTCGATTCAAATCCATATAATTCTGCGAGGGCTCGCCGTCTTACTGTTACTCTGATTTTAAGCTTTCCAGCTGCACGTACTGCACTGGCGTTGTGAACAAAAGCAGGAACTAATGCAAATAAGCCCCTTTCCCCTTGCTTCCCCCCACTTTGATATAGTACCTACTCCGGTAGCTCTCTGTTTCCTCACCTGCGCACACAAATCTCCCACTGCAGAGATGATCAAAGCCGCTGTAACCCTTCCTTAATGTCAGGACAGTCTATTTACATGCTCACCTCTGATATCTGTCGAAGTGGCCACACTTTTGACAGTTCTTTCCTCATTAGATGACTTTTGCAATCTAGAAGTTGTCAGAATAAGTAGGCCAGCATTTTCTTGAACCTTTTCTTAGGGTGTTCTGATTCACATGTTATTTTATATATATATATATATATATAAAAGCCTGCTTGGCTATTTTTGTACTCTGTCACACTGAGATAAATAGGACGAAACTTGCTGCCTCTCAAAGATGTCATGCAGAGAGTCACGAGAATGTGGGGGATATGAAAATTGAGGAAAGGGAACAAAATTAGCAATGGGACCCTCAGTGTTTCTGAGAATTAAATTCCAGTGGCCATCACAGAAATCCTTCTCGAGCAATTCCTTTCTCATGCTGGGAACTGGAGTGTTTCTAGTAGAAATGAGAATCTACAGTATTTGCTTCTGCTTAATTTCTGGTTTACGATAAATCATGTCAGATAGACTTCCAAGCATTTTTTTAAGTGAACAGGTTCAATTAATTGCCACTAGATCAAACACTTGGCGTCACAAAATTGATTCAATAGCAGGGTTGATCTCGGAATTCCTTTTTGGAATGGGACCACAGGCTGCTGGCAAAACCAAAGCAATACATCAAGGATACTTTTATGCAAACATATCTATTATCTTCGGTCAATGAAAAACTCTCTTGGAGTTGTGTAGGTGTGTTGGGGATAGCCCTAGCCTGCATGAGGATTCAACAAACTCTCTCTACAATTTGAGTTGATCTCTCTCAAAATAGACCTTTTAAGTTGTGTTTTTTAAAAATTTGTACTGAGAAGACAATCAATGGTGTGCCAGATTTACATGTTTCAGTGTACCATTGTATTTAGAACTTAAGAAAGGCCGTGCTGGATCAGACCAAGGCCCGTCAAGTCCAGCAGTCCGTTCACACATTGGCCAACCAAGTGCCTCTAGGAAGCCCACAAACAAGATGACTGCAGCAGCATTGTCCTGCGTGTTCTAAAGCACCTAATATAATAGGCATGCTTCTCTGATCCTGGAGAGAATAGGTATGCATCATGACTTCATTTATATCCCCCTTCATTTGCTTCATTTATACCCCACTTTTCTCCCCAACAGGGACCAAGAGCAGCTTGCATCATTCTCCTCTCCTCCATTTTAGCTTCACAATAACCCTATGACATAGGTTAGGCTGAGAATGTGGACTGACCCAAAGTTACCCAGCAAATTCACCCAGGGTATAAAATGAAATAAATAAATAAAACGTTTCCATGGCAGACTGGGGATTCAAACCTAGGTCTTCCAGATCCTAGTCTGACATTCTAATTGCTGCACTACCTTGGAAATTCATTGAATTGGTTTCTTCATCAGTTTCTGGAAGACTGTGGACATAGTCACATTAGTAAAAATAAATGAATTTCTACTAGCTAGTGAGAATGAGGAGAGTGGGAATGTACCCAGTTTTGCTGTGGCTGTCAAGCAATGCCAGATCTATTTGGACTTGTACATCATGGTCTGTGATCTGCATGTTGGATGTTGAAGGACACATTAATATAACTTTTAAAATTCTGCCAGCTAAATGTACCTTTATACAGTAACTACTTTTGTGTGCATGTGTGTGTGTTAAGTGCCGTCAAGTCGCTTCCGACTCATGGCGACCATATTAATCAATGTCCTCCAAAATGTCCTATCTTTAACACCCTTGCTCAGGTCTTGCAAACTGAGGGCTGTGGCTTCCTTTATTGAGTCAATCCATCTCTTGTTGGGTCTTCCTCTTTTCCTGCTGCCCTCAACTTTTCCTAGTGACTCTTGCCTTCTCATAATGTGACCAAAATACGATAGCCTCAGTTTAGTCATTTTAGCTTCTAGGGTCAGTTCAGGCTTGATTTGATCTGTAACCCACTGATTTGTTTTTTTGGCAGTCCACGGTATCCATAACACTCTTTTCCAATACCACATTTAAAAGGTGTCTACTTTCTTTTAGTTGTTCTTATTTATTAACTTGTGTTTATTAGTGACTTTGTCTGGTTTTTATAGCCAATTTTTTAAATTTTTAAAAATAGCAAACTACTACTAACAGCACCACTATTACAGGTACATATTCACACTCCATTTCTTGTTGAAATTATATCCAGTTCTATGAGACTGAGAATGTGAAAATTGTGGATGAAATATTTCTTTGGATAATTTGTCAATTGCCTTTCTACTCAAACACCCAAGGAAATTTACAAGAAAAAACAATATAAAAATACAGTTAGCTAAAAAGCATCAAGCAAAAACATTACTAAAAGCAGCAGTTGTACAACAAAAAGGAGCAAAAGCTGTCAGCTAAAATAGATAATTAGACTTGTCAAAGGGACTCTAGCCATCTGTTTATCCAGTGGCAATGATGGATCTCGACACAAGTTCAAACTGCAAGCCTGATTTTTGGCCATGGACATGGGAGAGGATAATATCCTCATCAAGGATAGGGTGTGTAACTATTCCCAAGTCAATTCAACTCACAATCTATAGTATGGTTGTTTATGCATGGGTACTTTCACTAATGTTCACCCCCTATCTGTCTTGGCTGTTCCTTGGAGTTATGCATGAGTTTCCCCTCCATTAGAGATGACCTCACTGCCAGCCCTCACAAATCCTGGGACTTCCTGTCCCTCTATTAACCTGATTCTTCCCTCTCCCCTGAGCTCAGCCCGCTTGAAATCCACACGTATAAGGCAAAGCGCAGGACACAGAAGCTTGGTTTATCTCTCCGCAAGCAGACAGCCAATTACAAAGCAGCATGTCAAGGGGCAGGATTCAAATACTTCCTGCTTCCTCTGAGTTCTTTCTGAGCAGAAGGCTTTTAAAAACGAGGCTTCAGTTCCCCCTCCCCAGTTCCTTTCAAATAGCTCAGTTTTTTGTTTTTGTTCTTAAAATACTCTTAAAATGCCTTTGGGGGGGGCGGCAATTAGGTTTGGGGGGGACTTTTCTCTCAGTACAGCCAGTTACAAAGCAGCATTTCAAGGGGCAGGGATTCAAATACTTCCTGATTTGAGCTTGGAGACTTCAGGTGCATAGATTCCCAACAGTGTGGGCTTAGCGAGTCACAAACCTCAGGTAAACCTCCCATGCATAAACGACCTATGCCCCGTCTTGTTAGGGTTAAGTTTCAGTTTGTTCAGCCTTTCACAGGTTCTAGACACTGGTTCAGGATGTCCACTGTCCCTTAGAGTTAAATGGAAAGCAAAGGTAGAGCTGAGCGTCATCTGTACACTGGTGACATCAAACTCCAAGTCTCCAGATAACTTCCCTCAGAGGTTTTGCTTTAATGCTAAACAGCACGAGAAGCAAGATGGAACCCTCTGCTTCTCACAGGCCAGTTTCCACAAGCTGAGCCACTGGCCCTCAGCACTGCCTTCTGTGGCCACCCTGACAGGAAGGCGTGGAGCCACCTTAGACCAGAGCCAGATGGATATGTGAGCAGAAGGCATTCCATGAGTCATATTCGACCTGGAGTACAAATGTTCAAATACTAGCTAAGCTGCAGACGAGCCTCGGTCTTCTGGGGAAACCTAGGAGTTGCCATATCTTATTCTAATAAAAGAGGATAGTAACAAACTTTTTTTCAGAGTCGTAACATGAATGATTGAGCACTGGTGACAAAAAGCCATACTAGCTTTGAGAACAATTTCCAAACTACAGCAGAATTTTTGTGCACAGGCTAACATTCTTTTAAGAGCTGGGGGCTTTGCCCTTTCAAGTCCGTTCAAAACCAAAGTTAAGGCTATCAGATTTGCTTGCATCTGCTTCCTTCTGCCTGCTGGTTTAATCATGCATGAAAGTGAAACACAGGAAGGCATCAAGTCTGCTTTTCTTGATGCTCTGATGGACTCTTTCCTGGTTAGATTCTCTGTCAAGCTTTAAGCATCGCTTTGAACTAGGAACACGAAAGGAAAAGGGTGATTCTTCAAAATGGAGGTTCAGTGGGGAGAGCAGAGAATTAACTGCAAAGAATAATGAAGCTGCAGCAGTATGCTGTGGTGTCTAATCTTTGGACTAAACCCTTTATGTTCAAATACTATATATAGTTTTTGACTCTACTCTAAAAAGGAATTTTAAAAACCCCAATGAGGGTTTGAGAAATGTGGTTGAACTGAAGTTCTAGAAACTGTAGCCTTTTTGTTGCCCTCAGAATAGGGCATGAGCCCTGTGGCACAGAGTGGCAAGCTGCAGTACTGCAGTCCAAGCTCTGCTCGCGACCTGAGTTCGATCCCGACGGAAGTTGGTTTCAGGTAGCCGGCTCAAGGTTGACTCAGCCTTCCATCCTTCCGAGGTTGGTCAAATGAGTACCCAGCTTGCTGGGGGTAAAGGGAAGATGACTGGGGAAGGCACTGGCAAACCACCCATAAACAAAGTCTGCCTAGGAAACGTCGGGATGTGATGTCACCCCATGGGTCAGGAATGACCCGATGCTTGCACAGGGGACCTTTACCTTTTTACAGAATACTTCTCTGTGGGGTAGAGTTGCCAACTATGGCCTGGGAAATTCTGAGCAATTTGAGCAGTGGATGTGGATAAGGGGATTTGGGGATGGATTTCACCTAGAATCCATGGTATATCTTAGAGTTTGGTCCCTGAAGCTGCCATTTTCTTCCCAGAAACTGATCTCTGTAGCCTGGAGATCTGTTGTAATTCTTGGAGATCCCCAGGCCCCACCTGGAGGTTGGCTACCACTATAGCAGCAGCATGCAGGGTGGGAAAGGGACAAAAGAGGACCTGCACATACCTGCTCTTGCACCACTCGCTGTTGCCGCTGCCACCCTTCTCCAGTGCACCTGCACAAAAGAGCACATGCAACAGTGACTTCAAAGCCCCTTCTCCAGTTTGGGAAGCTCTCCTTTCCCTTTCCTTGCTTTATCGATCCATGCCATAATGCCACAGTGCAAGTCAGCAAGGAAAGGGGAGGAAAACCCCCCTTAAGGCACTAAAAAGAGGGGAGGAAATAGTGCATGGCCAAAGCTACTCCAGGCCATTTAGAAAGCTTATCTCTGCCCCCTCCTTGTAGTGGCAAGGGGTTGGATCCAGACTAAAATTTCCTGCCTCTGACCTCCCACTGCAGCCCACCGATCTGCATAAAAAGCTGCTCCTGGGGGATGTGGGACCCAGAGGAATGATGTGGGGGGGGGGGGTTTGCTGCCAGAAGGGGGGATCCTGGGAAATTCCCAAATTAATGTGGATCCAACCCTTCAAGTATCCGAAGACTCTAACCAGGCTATCAGGGTCACAGAATCAATGTTATAATGCTGAGCTATTGTATTTGTATGGAAGCATACTTAAGACAATTGGCTTCATGCTCTTCATCATCAAAAGCTAGGATTGTTCCTTAAGAGGGTGCGGAAGATTTGTACTGCAATTCAGCTTGTTTTGCCCTTGAAATTATGCTTCTCAAAATGTAAGGCAGCTTCAAATTCTTTGGTGGCTGATCCAATTAGTTATGTTTCAGTATTATCTATTAACATTTGGATCTTTGCCACAATGTGTTGTGGCGACACAAATTCTTTATTTTATATGGAATAACCTTTCATTATGCATACTGTGAGAAAATTGGATTAGAAATTCAAAACAAATCCTAGACAGGAGCGAGTCTCATTAGAAAAAAATATCAGGGACTTTATGCCTGTCTATGCAGCAGCTAACAAAGGAGGCAGATAATGCATGCTAGAATACAGGAAACCACGCTTGCCTAGTTCTTGTTTCCGTGGACTGTTGTGCTGGGAAAAGTTGTATCACTTCAAATACTCAACTACTTCCTTCAGTCTGAACAACTCTTAGAAAGTACAGGAATCTCTTCTTGTAATCCCTGAAATGCCCTGTAAGGAAGCTCTAGTTATTTCAGGCACAAAGAGAAATGTGGTACCTGTCACAAACCTGTCCTGGGTCTGTGTGATCTCACATGCACGTGTGTTTGCTTGCATATAAAAGCATGCTTCTCCATGTGCCACCACCACAAGATATTACACCCAGCCTATCATGTAACCCTGGTAATGCTGCTTCTGCGCAAGTACAAAGGGCAGAGCTTTCAAATTACTTTCCCTCCCCATGCATGTATGTTCTTAGCATATGTGAGCAGTCTAGGCATGTGGGAAGGATTTGAATCACAATCTGCTTCCTTAAACAGGAAAGAAATTTTATTACTAAATATTAAACTAGAGCACATACATGGAAATTAGTAGGTACAGATCATGCCTAGAAGGTACAGATCTAAAGAAAATAAATACAAAACCATAAGTCTAGCGAAGTTACAATACAAGACAGTTACCTTTGATGGAACAAACACATCCCCAAACTCCCTACTGCCCTATTTGCAGAGGAGCTTGGGTAACAGCATAGGTCCCAGCATCTGGGCAAAGTATTTGAACAAAGAACAAAGGAAGCTTCCACCCTTTAAACCTTTCTGCCTGTTTTGATGGAAATCTCCCCCACCCCCAATCCAGAGTTAGAAATCTGGTCCCTTGTGGGAGATACCCCAAACTCTTCCAATCAGGTTACCTGGCACACAGCCCACATCTCCCTACCCCATCGGGTTTTTATGACCAACATCCATCTCTTCCCTTTGGCATATAGCTAAAATGGAACCAGAAACCCAATTCCTGTTTCTCCTGAATCTACATATTTTATTGCAACTCTCTTGTTGAAATAAACAGTTGAGAGGGGCTGTGGCTCAGTGGTAGAGAATCTGCTTGGCATGCAGAAGGTCCCAGGTCCAATCCCTGGCCTCTCCAGTTAAAGGGACTAGGCAAGTAGGTGATGTGAAACACCTCTGCCTGAGACCCCGGACAGCCACTGCTGGTCTGCGTAGACAATACTGACTTTGATGGACCAAGAGTCTGATTCAGTAGAAGGCAACTTCATTTGTTCATGAGAGATTTCCATGGCTGCCAGCCTCTAGGTGGGTCCTAAAATATATCCCGGAATTACGGATCTCCAGTTCTCCTGGTCAAAATGGTTGCTTTGGAGGGTGGACTGCATGGCATTATACCCCACTGAGGTTCCTGCCCAGTATCCACCCCCAAATTTCCAGAAATTTCCCAGCCTACACTACTCTTAGTATAGTGTGGTAACAATTACACTAGAATCAAAAGGGTTGAAACAAGTCTTGCAATGCAAACCTAAACAGAATCATACTATTCTAAAGGAGCAGTTCTAAGCAGGTATAATCAGAAGTGAGTTGGGGCTTACTCCCATTACTCAATGGGGCTTACTCCCAAGAAAGAACTTTTAGGATTGCAGCCTGAATCCACGAACTTCAATCTACTTGCTGGGAGGAAATAGCTAAAACTGCTCCTCTTTTGTTGACTGGTGAGTTTACTTAATTCATTAAGGCCATTGGGAATTGCAGAGGAGTTGCAGTCATGGGGAGAAAGTAATTGCGAACTGCCAGGAAGAAGGTTATAAAGGGTAGGGGGGAAAGCTCATCCTTTCTAGTTGTGAATGAAAGGGCTTAGAGTAAAAATAAGGACAATGAACTGAGCTTATCCCACAATAGGATAGTAAATCAGGATACTGGTTTGCAGCAGCATAGCTAGAAAGAAGTAAAGTCATACGTGAAATCAGATGATCTAATTCAATATTATTTCCCCTGGCTGATAGCAGCTCTTCAGGCAGAGGTCTATGCTGACATTCTTTTAAGAGGAGGTGTTCAGGATTGAATCCCATTGATTTAAGGCTTTTTTTCCTAGGGGAAAAATGGTAAATGTAAAGCACCCTACCAGTCCAAAACTAAGGTGTCTCCTCTTTGAGACAAACCGTGACACTTGAACAAAACAAAATATATATCTTGTATAAGCCCCATGGCACAGAGTGGTAAGCTGCAGTGCTGCAGTCAAAGTTCTGCTCAGGACTTGAGTTCAATCCCGACAGAAGTCAGTTTCAGGTAGCTGGCTCAAGATTGACTCAGCCTTCCATCCTTCTGAGGTCAGTAAAATGAGTACCCAGCTTGCTGGGGGTAGACGATTGGGGAAGGCAATGGTAAACCTCCCCGTAAACACAGTCTGCCTAGCAAATGTGATGTGACATCACCCCATGGGTCAGTGAGGGACTACCTTTACCTTTTACAAGCAGCAAACACAGCAACAGCAACTATTCTTCCTTAGGATTTCTCCGTGTGAGAGTACTTGGCTCTGACAATTTATCTGCTCCCTATTACTTGCATCCACATTTTTCTGATATTCCAAATGTGAAAATGTCCTAAGTTACAATCACATGGTGTTTATCTGTTTCTTCCAATGTGTACAGACCAGCTTTTAGAGATTGTGAGCAAGATGCTGTTTATTTAGAAAGAGTAATAAAAAGGCAGTCATGGCTTGATTTACGATGACAGTGGATGGGGAAGAAGGAAACTGGAGGGGACCAGATAACAGCTGAACAATCGTTTTGGAATAATATATCTTAGTGCACTTGAAAACTTTAAGGAAAACTGGAGTTGATTTTAAAAAATGGATTTTTAAATTTTAAAACTATCAGGTGGACTTAATTTCTGCCTTGCTGTTTAAGGGTGATTATGGCTTAGGGTTGCCAACCTCCAGGTAGTTAATTTCAAGTCAATCACAGACACAAAGTAATCCATTACTGGATTACTTTGTGTCTGTGATTGACTTGAAATTAACTAGCCGACTCCATACTAAGTTCCTGACTGTGTGTAATAGTGTGGTGGTGTATATTTTGATTGCTCAACCTCCAGGTAGTAGCTGGAGATCTCCTGCTGTTACAACTGATCTCCAGCCAATAGAGATCATTCACCTGGAGAAAATGGCTGCTTTGGCTATTGGACTCTATGGCATTGAAGTAGGGTTGCCAACATCAGATCCAGAATACGCGCAGGTAATTGTTCAGCTCCACTAGTAGATCATTTTAAAAAATGTCGTCATAATGAAAATGACCTTAGGTTTTTTGTGGTTTGGAGGCTCAGAGGCAAACGCTTTGATAGAAGAGACACAGAGAGATTACTCAGGCAGAAAGAGGCATATTTCATGCATCTGTTTAATTTCTTAGAGCCATATGGTTTAATCTGGAAAATGATTTATCATGTTTTATTTGAAAATGATACTGTCTCTTTAAGAAATGCCTGCTGTTGTATCACACCGGAAGATACTTAAGCTACTCCATTTGGGGGGTTTGGCTGCTACAACTTGTATCCCATTTGGGAACGTGGAAACTGTAAATTTGTCTGTGCAACCTTATTTCAATGGTTATCCTGATGTTGGAATAGATAAGCTAAAAAATACATATGGTTGCTATTTTGTCTCTAACAGGGTGATGCTTAAAAGTCTATGAGAATTTTGAAGCTACAGAAGCTTATATTGAAATGAGTACATTTTGAAATCAATATATGTACGTATATCTATATTTATATTGTTTAAGTCACTTGAGAGAACATTTATAAGAGATTGTTTATTGTAATATATACATATTTGTGCAGAAACGGGACTGGGGAAGAATTGAAACAATCGTATCCCTTTCTAGCCTTCTTCACTTGAAGACATCGACCTCGGATTGATTGTTACTGTACCAGGACTGAGAAATACTTTGTTGTACATATACAATTGGCTTGTTAGCACATTGTTATACACCCAGAACTGGGAAATACTTTGTTGTATATATGCAATTGGCTTGGTAGCACATTGTTACATTCAATATACTTTTGTCATTACATATTGATGTCAGCCTGTTACTGTACTAATGTTCTAACCTTAGGTAATGGTGCAGAGGTGTAGATTTTTGATTACTAACCTCCAGGTAATAGCAGAACCTCCTGCTATTACAACTGATCTCCAGCTGATAGAGATCAGTTCACCTGGAGAAAATGGCTGCTTTGGCAATTGGACTCTATGGCATCGAAGTCCCTCCCCTCCTTAAACCTTGCCCTCCTCAGGCTCCACCCCAAAAACCTCCCACCGATGGTGAAGAGGGATCTGGCAACCCTACATTGAAGTCCCTCCCCTCCCCAAACCCCGCCCTCCTCAGGCTCCACCCCAAAAACCTCCCGCCGGTAGTAAAGAGGGACCTGGCAACCCTATTATGGTTGCCTCTCAAGGCCAATGAATGGTTTAGCTACAGATCATGAAGGCTTTTGGCCAGTGTAGTTTACCTTTCGTTTATACTCTCAAATGTTCTGCTGGATAGATCCTTCACCCTAAAGATCACATTCCTTAGCAACCTTCAACATTGAAAGTAATTTATGAGGCAAAGAGAGTTAATGGAGACTACAAGATAGCCTTGTAGCACGGCGGATACTGTGGATGTTGACTAGGGAGGTCCAGATTCAAATGTGTGCACGCTCTCTCACTAATCTACTTCACAGCCTTGTTTTGAGGATAAAAATGAAATGTCCTTGCCTACATTGCCTTGGTGTTGCTGAAAGAATTTCCGCTCACGAGTGCAGTTGGAATCTTTGATACCTCCTAGAAATGCTGTGGATTTCTCATTTTACCTCTGTAAGAGAATTGCCAAATGTTCCTGAGAGAGCTGCGCCAGGAACAGAGTGGTCTTCGGCCTTGAGGCTGACTCCCGGAGAGCGCACTTCAGCCTTCCTGCTTGGCTTGCATCTCTGCCGAAGCAGAACAAGCAACTTAGGCACTTATTTAGCTTTCTTTTGTCACCGCCATGATTTATGAGGCCATCACAAGCCCATTTTATTAAGGCAAGACTAAAACCTCTCTGGGAACAATTCTATTACTGGGAGGTTTTCTTAACATGAACGCTTTCCATTTTGGGGGTCTGTGTGGCACTACAGAGGCTACTAAAACAATTGCGCTCATTACCAGAAGGAAGAATACTGAGATATGATTGAGATGTTCTCCTTTTTATGAGAGGAAATTGTATCAAACCGAAGGTACATTTGGATAATGTCTCTGCCCTCAACTCATCACATTCCCATTTGAGCCACCTGTAATTAGGCACAGAAACCATTAAAGTAAGTACCAGTGATAAATCTTAACAGTTTTCTGTGGCTGTGTACATAAGCCTTGAGGAAGGATTTTGGTTTAGGAATCTGTTTAATTTTGCAGAAGAGGGGCTTCTGTTGCCTTCACGCTCAATTAAATTTAAAACTGACCTCACAAGTGCTTTTCAAAGCACCTTTGAGCCTTTCTCTCCCTGTTGGTATGATATATAAAAGTTTTAGAAATGATTGTACCTGGTTTTTAAATTAATTGATGACCTTGGAAGAAGGTAGATGTACTATCTGGTTGCAACTTTCTTACAATTGTTGTGTCATGTATGATTTTCAATAGAAGTGTCCTACCTGAAGTGTATTTTAAGGCTGCAGCCCTATATACACTAACCTGGGAATGAGGCTCCTTGAACAGGTCTTACTTATGAGTAAATTTCCATAGGATCAGATTGTTAGTTCTTTCTTCACCATTGTTTCCTTCCAGGTCCACAGCAACCTTTGCAGACCTCCGTTTGCTGGCCTGTGATGGGGGGGGGGACGACGGCCCAAGTCAGTGCCATGCAAGGCTGTGCTTGCCTGTCCAGCCCTGGGCCTTCTGGCAGTTGCTGGGGCCCAGTGAGGTCAGACAGCTCACCACCGCATCATGGCGGTGGTGGGGAGGCTTACCACAGCAGCGCCTCTCCAGGCTGGTATTTTCTCGCTCGGCTGTGTTCTTCTCCCGAGTTTGTCCCCCAGTTCAAATGGGTCAATTGGGCCCGGGCTCATCAGGTTTCCACTCAGGTCCACCAGCCGGGAATATAAGGAGCCCTCACCCGTCTCCCCGGTCACTTGCCTTCAGGTTTTCCTGCCCTCCCTCCCTATAGTTTGGCTGTTTTGGGTTATGTTGTTGTAATATTGTCACAACGTTTGGATATGTTTGCATGGGGCCAGATCCAGTTTTGGGGGAAAGCCGGCCTGCGTGTCCCCTTTTCCCCACTCTAGGGATCCCAAGAAGGGATTTGGGGGGAGGCCTGGAATGGGACATGCCCAGCTTGGGGGCTGCCAGGGACATTCCCAGCCCAGTGGTAGGGAACCACACTGCAGGTTCAAGTCCAAGTGGGTCTCACATACTGCCATCCTAGGCCACTCCCAGCAAGCGGGCTGGGAGTAGGATGCATCTGTCGACAGGTGGGTCAGCCGATGCCTTGGATCCAGCCCCTGTGCTATGCCAATGTACTTGCGCTGTAACCAATAAATGTTGTGGCCGTTTTCATTCTAGCAACTTGTCTGTGTCTTTAATTGAATGCCTGGATCTATATAACTGCATGACAGGGGTTAGGCTTCGGGGTTCCTGGTTTGGGTAGCTGGCTCCAGTCAGTCCTCCAGTTAAATTCTGGGCTGGCAACTATTAACAGAATTTTGAAGGTTAGAAAATTGTGGTACTGTGTTTTTCTTCCAGTGTGGCATAATGGTTACAGGGTCAGACTAGATTTAGGAGATCCAGGTTCAAATCCCCACTCTGCCATGGAAGTTTGCTGGGTGATCTTGGGCAAGTCATACACTCTCACCCTAACCTACCTCACAGGGTTGTTGTGAGCATAAAAGGAAGGAGAGTCTTTTTATGGTAGTCTTCAAGCAGCGACTGGACAAACACTGGTCAGGGATGCTTTAGGTTGATCTTGCATTGAGCAGGGGGTTGGACTAGATGGTCTATATGGCACCTTCCAACTCTGTGATTCTATGAGAAGAACATGATGTAAGTTGCTTTGGGTCTCCATTGGTGAGAAAGATGGAGTTTAAATGAAGTAAACAAATAAATAAAGGATTTCCCTGTATGGAGATAGGGTATTACACTCTGCTGAGGTCCCTCCCCTCCCTGAATTCCATTCTTCCCAGGCTCCAACCCAAAATCTCCAGAAATTTCCCAACCTGGAGTTGGCAACTCTATTGCCATAGAAGTACATCAGTGTTTCTCTGATATGGACAATAGATGCTCCTAGAATGCTTTTGGTTGGATGAAGTGAGGAATATGCTTTGCCTCCAATGGTGCTGTTGCCATTTCATATTTTTATGTTTATAGTAATCTATCTTATTTGCTTTACTGAACAAATGAAGTTCGAGCAAGCGCTCTCCCTATATTCTCAATTCATGTATAATAATAATAAGTTATGAATGATCAAAAAATGGCAAGTTGAAAGGGAACAGTGGCATCTCTTAGCACATGCATCACTATCCAATAACTAAACTTTTCTGGCACATAGTGTCTGGGGTCTTACTAGTAACACAAGCCCCCAACCCAGATTGCTGTATTCCAGCTGGTGTATGGGTGGGAGAAACATTTCCTACAGATTAAGCAGATATTGTGATCCACCTTGAACAATGATGGAAAAGGCATAATATAAACGTTGAAAATAAAGAATGGTTTCTGGGCCAGATTTGCTCATTAATGTAGCAACCAATAGTCTTAAACCACATATAGATCATTTCTCCTCATCTGACTTGTCAGGATCCAGATCTGGCACATCATTAGTTTTCCCAGCCCTCTTAGATTTGCTTCTGGTTCATGCTGATGACTGTTTCCCTGTGTTCAGGGTGAAAAGGGTAGAAAGCTCTGAAACATTTTTGAGAATTGCTTTTTATTTAGAACCTGATTAGGAGGGGGAAAGGAGAAAAGATCAGGGCACATGTTAGCAGGTAATCCAAGTTATGACAAGATGAATAGACATTTAATACAGCAACGTAACACCAGTATTTCTAGCAGCAATGCCAAAGCAAGCTTGTCTACACCCAGTTACCATATCATGCTGTGTGAGAGATCTGTTCTTCTGACAGTTATGGAAGCAGGAATAATAGATTTGTCAGGTATTGTGCCTGCTGTAGGTCCAGAACTGTCACTATATTTCTGTAGCGGGCATCCATCAAAAGGAGAAGGGAGCAATAGATGATGTATCTGTTCTTCTTTTACCATCACCTAAGAAATCTTTCATTATAGCATTCTTTGTTATCAGCATTAGCATGCCACTGAATGTTGAAATTGCAGTAAATTCTCTTGAGAAAATGTGGGTTAAAATTATTTCAGTCATTCTCTGATGTCCTTTCCTTGCCTAAAATAATCGCTGGTGAGAATTGTGCAAGGTAGGGATTTGACATTGCTGCTGAAAATTGAGGCAAATGGGCACCCCGTTTACCTAGGAGCAATTGGAAGCAAACAAACAAAAAATATACCCCTCGTATTAAGGCAAAGCAAACATTTTTGTTTTGTTTTGTTAATGACCTGGATCATTTGTATCTGACAGAATATTAAGGCTATGGAGAAATATTTGCAGCTCCTTTGTTTGTTGTACCTGGTATTCTTCTGAGATGCGCAGGCCTCCCAGAGTTGGGAAGGATATGGGTCCTGTGAGGTCACCCTTGTTGTAAAGAAAGAGCATTTGACTTGATCAGTGCCATTCATAAAGATACAGTGGGGGAAGCCGTGTGTGTGTGTGCAAAAGATCAGAAAATAGGCAGCTCCTTTATTTTGGAATCTATTTTTGGTTCTTTTGGTTCTGCAGAATGACAGTTTAGGAAAGAATTTAGTAACTGATGGTCTCTTTATATGCTCTTGGAGACCAAGAAATAGTTTGATGATTTGTGACTTTATGATAAGGCCCTTCTGTAAAGCAGACAAGGAGTTCGTATTATAATGAGAGTTCAGATTTTAATATGAAAGTCTGCAAGCCTTTTCTCTGTTCACTTTCCCCAGTGCTCTAACCGAAGTGGGAATAGCAACTCATTATACTGAATGAAAGCTGTTTGATATTTTGAAATGTATTTTATTTACTTTATTTACCTTCCACCTTTCTCACTGATACTTAAGGTGGATAATACAATATAAATCAATGCAATCAGTAGGATGATACATCTAATGAGCAATGTAGTAGGACTAGGATTGCAGAAATTTGAATCAGAACTGTTGTCTGAACAAAAGCATAAATATAACGATGTGCTAAACAATTTAGAATATGGTATTAAATAAGTAAAAACAACAACAATGCATTTGGCTGGAACAATCTGTTATGATCTGGTGGTTCTTCTTTAAAAAAATCTCCAACAAACAGCCCCTCTTGGACCAACGGAGCTACTCTGGCGAGAGTATATGTTACATGTCAGTATACTTATGAATAAAGTAATTTTGTCACACGTTTGTTACATATTTTTCAGAGCTGTGAAAGGTTGGTGAAACAATAATGAGATGACAATTAATGCGATCTAGAAAATATTGTGGAAGTTGCAGGAGACAACGTAAAATTAGACAAAACTGCAAGACAGACATGCAGCATTATTTACTGGTTATATGAATGACCAGTCCATATATGGACCAGTCCATAATCACAGAATGT